>NW_012115710.1:4178925-4182317 GCF_000951035.1 Colobus angolensis palliatus | reverse complement strand
GTTGATCAGGTTGGTCTCGAATTACTGACCTCAGGTGATCCGCCCACCTCAGCCTCCCAAAGTGCTGGGATTACAGGCGTGAGCCACCAAGCCCGGCCTCAGAAATTTGTTTTAAAAATTAGCTGGGTGAAGCTGGGCACGGTGGCTCACGCCTGTAATCCTAACAATTTGGGAGGCTGAGGCGGGAAGATAATGAGGTCAAGAGATCAAGACCATCCTGGCCAACATGGTGAAACTCCGTCTCTACTAAAAGTACGAAAATTAGCTGGGTGTGGTGGCTCATGCCTGTAGTCCCAGCTACTCGGGAGGCTGAGGCAGGAGAATTGCTTGAACCCGAGGTGGAGGTTGCAGTGAGCTGAGATCACACCACTGCACTCCAGCCTGGCAACAGAGCGAGACTCCATCTCCAAAAAAAAAAAAAAAAAAATTAGCTGGCTGTGGTGGCATCTGCCTGTAGTTACAGCTACTTGGGAGGCTGAGGTGGGAGGATCACCTGCGCCTGGGGAGGCCAAGGCTGCAGTGAGCCAATATTGTGCCTGGGCTGTCATGCTGTCACTTCAGCCTGGGCAACAGAACAAGAACCAGTCTCAAAAACAAAAAAAGAAAGAAAGAGAAAGAAAGAGAGAGAGAGAGAGAGAAAGAGAAAGAAAGAGAGAAAGAAAGAAAGAAAGACATTTGTTTAGCTGCGCACCTGTAGTCCTACCTACTTTGGAGGTCAAGGTGGAAAGATCTCTTAAGCCCAAGGATTTGAGGTTCCAGTGAGCTATTATCATGCTGCTGCACTCCAGCCTGGGCAATAGAGTGAGACCGTCTCAAGAAAATGAAAAAAAATAAAAAGAAGAAGAAAGAAAAAGAGAGGCCAGGTGTGGTGGCCCATATCCGTAATCCCAGCACTTTGGGAGGCTGAGGCGGGTGTCACCTGAGGTTGGGAGTTCGAGACTAGCCTAGCCAACATAGTGAAAGCCCATCTCTACTAAAAATACAAAAATTAGCCAGGTGTGGTGGCGCTCTTGTAATCCCAGCTACTTGGGAGGCTGAGGTGGGAGAATCACTTGAACCTGAGAGGTGGAGTTTGCAGTGAGCCAAGATCGCGCCACTGTACTCCAGCCTGGCTACTGAGTGAGACTGCATCTCAAAAAAGAAAGAAAGAAAAAGAAATATTTGTTAAAAAGAATATATGTGGCTGGGCATGGTGTTGCACTCCTGTAATCCCAGCACTTTGGGAGACTAAGGCCCCAAAATTGCTTGACGTTAAGACCAGACTGCAACATTGTGAGACTCTGTCTCTACAAAAATTATTTATTTATTTATTTATTTATTATTTATTTATTTTGAGACAGAGTCTTGCTCTGTCATGCAGGCTGGAGTGCAGTGGCGCGATCTCGGTTCACTGCAACCTCCGCCTCCCGGGTTCAAGCCATTATCCTGCCTCAGCCTCACCAGTAGCTGGGACTATAGGCACATGCCACCACAGGCACATACCCTCACACCCAGATAATTTTTGTATTTTTAGTAGAGATAGGGTTTCATCATATTGGCCAGGCTGGTCTCGAACTCCTGACCTCGTGATCCACCCGCGTTGACCTCCTAAAGTGCTGGGATTATAGGTCACTGCGCCTGGCCTACAAAAAGTTTTTAACAAATTAGCCACGTGTGTGCCTGTGGTCCCAACTACTCGGAAGGCTGAGATGAGAGGATCCTTTAAGCCCAGGCTGCAGTGAGCTGTGATCATGCCACTGCACTCCAGCCTGGGAGACACAGCAAGACCCTGCCTTAAAAATAAATAAAAACTGGGCACAGTGGCTCACACCTGTAATCCCAGCACTTTGGGAGGCTGAGGCGGGCGGATCACCTGAGGTCCGGAGTTCGAGACCAGCCTGACGGACATGGAGTAACCCTGCCTCTACTAAAAATACAAAATTAGCCGGGTGTGGTGGCGCATGCCTGTAATCCCAGCCTCTAGGGAGTCTGAGGCAGGAGAATGGCTTGAACCCGGGAGGCGGAGGTTGCTGTGAGCCAAGATCACGCCACTGCATTCCAGCCTGGGCAACAAGAGCGAAACTCTGTCTCAAAAATAAATAAATAAATAAATAAATAAATAGATTTTAAAAATAAAGAAACGAATGTATGCATCTCCATTTTACAGATGAGAAAACGGGGGCTCCCTGAACATAGAAAGTGCTAGTAAGTGCTAGTGAATCTCATCAGCATCATGAAGATCATGGCTATTGTTAGTGTAGTTCTCAGTATCTGGTAGCGCCTGTTTCAGGCCTGGCCCAGGGGAAGCCAGGTAGGGGGTGAGGAGCAGAGGTGCAGTGAGTTAAAGCACCAAGTTGTAACCCTCTATACTTTTGCCAGAAATTCTCTAAATCTCCCTAAATCTTGCTCACCTCTCAGTTTTGCCCCAGATTCTTAGGTGACTCCCCTCAGAGAACGCCTACTCACTTGCTAAGGTCCAGTTGCAAGACATCCTCCTCCAGGAAGCTTTCCCTGATACCCCCAACCTGGCTTGAGGAGCCCTTCTCTGGGATCTCCTCCGTTACGGAATTTCTCACCCTAGTCTGTGTCTTTTGCCCCCACCAGACTGGGAGCTCCCCAAGCGCAGGGATCTGGTCTGATTCCTGAGCCCAGGCTCACTGGGGACATTTGGGAGTGACTGTATGAACTGAAGACCAACACCCAGGCCAGGTACAGTGGCTCTCGCCTGTAATCCCAGCACTGTGGGAGGCCGAGGCGGGAGGATCACTTGAGCCCAGGAGTTTGAGACCATCTTGGGCAACACAGTGAGACTGTCTCTAAAAGAAGAAGAAAAAAAATACAAGACCAACTCCCGGATTCATGGCTGGCTGTCAGAGAAGGAGGAGGCAGTTCCCAGTTAGTTCCTCTGCGTCTCAAAGAATGACCAGAACGTTCTCACTCCAAGTCAAAAACACCCCATCCCCGTCTTAAGTATTTGCTACCACCGAGTGGAGGACCTCGGTCTTCCCCAGCAGGTGGTGTGCGGGGCCCTCACCAGGATTTCCGTGATGTCTGCGTCATCCAGATCCCAGGGTAGGGTGGGGGAGGCAGGGGGCCCGGCCAGCGTGAGTTGGCTGCTGAGGTCTTCCACTGTGGAGTCTGTCCCCGTGGAGTCGGTGGGCTCCATGGCGGCCAGGTTGAGCAGTGACACATTGGTGCAGGCCGAGGACCGCTTGAGGTTCAGGCACCAGTGCATGGGCTGGTGGGACATCTGGGGCTCCACCCTGCAGAGGAGAAACAGGCAGAAAGGTCGAGAAGCAGCTCCACGGTGTCTGGCCCCTCCTGCCTTACTTTCTCCATACCTCACCCGCTGTGACTCCACTCTCACTGTATACAAGTTTCTCCCTTCTCTGTCCTCGCTGCCTGCTTTATTC
>NW_012115710.1:4176760-4178630 GCF_000951035.1 Colobus angolensis palliatus | reverse complement strand
CCGTCTCGGCCTCCCAAAGTGCTGGGATTACAGGCTTGAGCCACCGCGCCCGGCCTTTTTTTTTGAGACAGAGTCTGACTCTGTTGCCCAGGCTGGAGTGCAGTTGCATGATCTCGGCTCACAGCAACCTCCGCCTCCCCGGTCCCAGTTCAAGCAATTCTCCTGCCTCAGCCTCCTGAGTAGCTGGGGTTATAGGCATGCGCCACCATGCCCAGCTAATTTTTGTATTTTTAGTAGAGATAGGGTTTCACCATGTTGGCCAGGCTGGTCTTGAACTCCTGAACTCACGATCCACCTGCCTCAGCCTCCCAAAGTGCTGGGATTACAAGCGTGAGCCACCATGCTTAGTCACCACTACCTACCTTTTTCTTCTCCTTCCCCACTGCCTACTTTATCCTCCCTTCTCTGTCCCGGCCACCTACTTTCTTCTTCATTCACTAGCCTCCCTTCTTCTTCCCTCCCCACTCCCCACATACCCAGGCTTTACCCAAAACTCTAAAAAGCAGAGTTTGCTAAGGACTGAACCCACTACAAGTAATGAAACAACTTCTTTCCCTTCTATTAAGACGTATCAAGTACTTGATGCCAACCAGAGAAGATAAATAATGGTTTAAACATTACAGGAAAAAGATCCTTTAGAAAAACTTACTACTGGGGTGTGTATAATTTTTCCTGTGCCACTGCTGTACTAAGACTTTACAACACAAACAAGAATACCTGTCAACTCAAAAGCATTTTCATTTTGACAACACAAACATACCTATTGAAACCCATCCAATATCTAAATCCTCCTGTTTCCTCAGGAAACAGGAGGCTTTTTTCCTCCCTCCATTCATCCCCATTACCTTCTTCCTTTCTACCTCCCTGCGACTTGATGTCTTCTTCACCGCTGCCCTCTTTCCTGCCCCCCACCTGCTGGCTTCCCCCCCCCTTCCTCCAGCATCCACAGTCAGACTCCTGCTCTGTTGGAGGAAGTGCTGGGCGTTAGAACCATCCCTGACAGGATACAACAAACCCACCCGTGGAACGACACGGCCTTCTTTTTCTTCGGGATCCCCGTGGCCCGGCTGCTCACCCCCCGGGGAGCCTCTGGGACTAGCTGGGAGCAGCTCTCGACCCCCGTGGGGGTGTCCCCGGCCTCATGGATCTCTTTGGACTGCCAGATCGTCTTCACCACCACGCTCGCCATGGTGTGGGGGTCTGGCTCCCAGGGAGGGACTCCTTCGTCTGAGACTTCCCACCTACTGTGACCACAGACCCTCAGGATCCACTGACCCCTCAGCCTGCCTCACAAAGGACCCAACCACTGGGCTCCACTGAGCGGGGGACACGGGGTATGGAGGGGTGCTGGCCCAGGTCATTCCCCCAGGGTTCTCAGTGGACTCCTCCTGTGCGGGATTCTAGTTACATGCCCAGCGTGCCCTCTGTCTTCAGAGCTCCAGTGGATAGACTCATGCTAGCCCGTAACTTACAACGGCTTGGCCCACGGATTCTTGGGAGAGGTCCAACTTCCCTCTCCCTGAGACTAAGCATGGGGTCACCCAGCGCTGTGCACTTGTACTTGATTCTTCGGGTAGCTTCCTGGATTTGACAATTGGCTGGGGTCTGAGAGACTGTGGTCAAAGAGGGCTGAGATCCAGACCCTGACCTGGAGGGTCTCATATTCTATGGCGCATTGGGGTGGGGGGAAAGGCAATGTACAGGTAGATCAACAAGAGAAAGCTAGGTGCGGTGAGTCTCAGGGTCAAGGTGGAAGGTGAGGGAGGAGAGGAAGGTGGAGAGTTGGGGCAGGAGAGAGGGTCGCATCTGTCTCCCCCATTTACGTGTATTTATTTATTATTTTCCTTAATTTTTTTTTTTTTTTTTTTTT
>NW_012115710.1:4175342-4175733 GCF_000951035.1 Colobus angolensis palliatus | reverse complement strand
TGACCTCGTGATCCGCCCGCCTCGGCCTCCCAAAGTGCTGGGATTACAGGCGTGAGCCACTGCGCCTGGCCAGTTCCAATCATAATACATGTGCCGTGGAAGCAAGCACTGCCCTGCTATTTAGGGACAGACTTTTCCTGTTCCTGGGTCCCTGGATGTCCCTCTTCACACTTCTCAAAAAGACTAGTTCAAACATCACTGCTAACAGACATTTTAAATGCCCTTATCCCCCAGGAGAAAGTACTTCTTCCTTGTCATGAATGGACTCCAGTTCTTCGAACGCTTTATGTATCTTTCTATAAAAAAGAACTCCTGGCCGGGCGGGGTGGCTCACCCCTGTAATCCCAGCACTTTAGGAGGCCGAGGCGGGCGGATCACCTGAGGTTGGCAG
>NW_012115710.1:4166918-4168606 GCF_000951035.1 Colobus angolensis palliatus | reverse complement strand
TACTCGGGAGGCTGAGGCAGGAGAATGGCATGAACCCGGGAGGCAGAGGTTGCAGTGAGCCGAGATCGCGCCACTGCACTCCAGCCTGGGCGACAGAGGAAGACTCCGTTTCAGAAAACAAAACAAACTTCTTCAAGTCCTGGGATTAATACTTTTTCCTGTGTTTAATGGGGCTGCTTTATGTTCTTCAGGGGCAAACAGCACCCCCCCATATTAGAAATGGACTCTTCCAGTGAGTAAAACAGCTGAGCAACGTCTGTCCTCCTGGAATCCAAAATGGACTTTCCCAGGTCCCATTCCTGGAAACCCAAATGGACGCATCCATTGAGCCTGGAAGGTGGGCTCTTCTCAACCTCCTTTCCATCTCCCAGGATTCAGAATGGCCATTCCAAAGGTCCCGGACACACCCCCAAGACTCATTCCAGGAATGCTTGGCTTCTGAGATTAGAAGAGGATGATGGGGTGGTTTTGTTCCTAGAGGTGACAGAAATGGACTCTTCCAGTTCCCTTTGTCCCAAATTTCTCAATCGCCCGGGGCGTTGGGAGTTCTGGCCGTTTTGCCTGTCCCAAAGCTAGTTTACCGAAGAGTCTCCGGGGAGCTGGGGGTTGGGGATGGAGGCTGGGGCTGGGCCAAAGCAGGTTCACCCATTCCTTCCTTTAACAGATGTTGTTGAAAACTCTTCAACGCCAGGTCCCATTCTTGCCCAGAAGGAGTTCCCAGTCTGGAGGAAAGAATCAATTTTGGTTTGATATCTGCTACAATGGAGGCTGCCCGAGAGACACTGTGGTTGGACAAAAAAAAAAAAGGGCAACATATATTGAAAAATAAGCCAAGATATGGTTTACATTTATTTCTGCTTTTTGACTTACAAGCTGTGTGGCCCTGGGCAAGTCATTCGCCCTCTCGACCTAAGGTTTAACCTCTGCTTAATGGGACTAGACTTCAATTACTGTTTTTCACTCTGAGATTCTAGGTCTCCTGACAACTCGAGTCCCGAAACGTTGGCTGCAGAGAATGGGGGAGGGGAGGAAGGCTTCCTAGAAGAGGATTTTAGCAGTCGGGGGTCACAGTGGATGGAGAAAGGGAACACTGAGACGCTTGCGCAGTAAACACCGCACGCTCTCTTGCCCCGCCCAACCCCTTCTCTGCAGCAGGGAATTGCAGGCGTCGCTCCACCTATCCCAGCCAAGCGGAGTGACACCCTCTCTCGTTCCTTCTCTAGTGATCTTCGCCTTCCGCCCGCCCCACAGCCGCCCAATAGAGAGCTGAAGTAGAACAGATCTCTCCAATCCGCGACGCCTGGGGGGGAGGTCTACCCGTTCATTGGTCCCAGTCAACCTAAGTCCCGCCTTCTAGTCCCGTTCCCCGCCTTCCTTCACAACCCTCCCTCCCTCCTTGGAGAGCCGCTCGATCCAATCAGTGTTTGACCTGGCCGCGCGGAGGGGGCGGGTCCATGATGCGCAATCGAACCCCGCCCGTCTCTCGGGCAACACCTCCTCCCCCCTCCCCATTCCCAAACGGAAATAGCGGAACACTGTACCAATCGCAGCGTCGTGCCTTTGCTTAGCGGCCAATGAGAGAGGAAGTGGGGAGAAACGCGAGTGTGAGCGGCAGGAGCCCAAACCAATGGGAGGCTCAGAGCTCCGGACGGCGGGCGGAGGGGAGGGGCAGGGGGCGGTGCCACGGC
>NW_012115710.1:4162234-4166547 GCF_000951035.1 Colobus angolensis palliatus | reverse complement strand
GTGTGCCCTGTCCGGCCAGGCCTGGAGCCGACACCACCGTCATCATGCCGGCCGTGTCCAAGGGCGATGGGATGCGGGGGCTCGCTGTGTTCATCTCCGACATCCGGAACTGTGAGCGCGCGGCCGGGGGACACTGGAGACGCGGGGGAGGGGGGAGCGTGAAATTGGGGGGTTTGGGGGTCACAGAGGGACCCGAGGGATCAAAAGCTCTACGGTCGTAGAAAGAGAGCATAGAAGGGCCCTGGGAGGAACTTTAGGGTGGGGGGCACGCAGGGGCTTGGGGTGTCATAGAGTGCCTCTTGAGGTGACGACACGGAGTAGCTAGAAGGGTCCGGGAGGGCTTGAAAGGGGAGGAGGACAGTGAGGTCCCGGGGATGGGAGCATAGAGGTGTCCCCTGGGAAAGACTGAAAAGCTGGGGGATCGTACAAACGATGGGGTTAGAGGGATTCCTACTGTAGAGAAGAAGGGAAAGAAGTGCATGGGGGGGGTGCCCTGTGGAGCGATGGAATGGGAGGAAGCCAGAGGGGACCTGGAGGAAGTGGAATGCCGGAAGCCTAATGGAGCAGGGCTTGAGGGCCTGGGATAGGGGGTGTCATACAGGGGAAAGGGGTTAGATAGGTCACCGAGGCTCCTGGCTAGTGGTATAGAGGAGGCCTGAGAGTGGGTGAAAGTCCACGAGTTTGGGGCCGGGAGATGATGGGAGGGGGAGACTATAAGGACACCCTGGTGAGGGATAGAGGGGCTTCAGGGTGGGAGATTGCTTAGAAGATATGGAAGGCAGTGAGGAGGGGGCTAGAGGGGCAGCTAAGGGGAAAGGAGGGACCCAAGGAACACAGAGGAAAAGAGCTGCTGGTGTAAGGTCTTGGGAGAACCTGTGACAGGGAACGGGTGCCTGGAAAGGAGAGGACGTTACAGTGGGGGGTGGGGGGAAGGGCAGAAGAAGGAGCACCCAGACCTCAAGGAAGGCGTTGGGTTCTGAAGTGCTTGAGGGGTACAGATCTGGAAAACTGGGGATAGGGTAAGTCTAATCCCAGAGAGAGGTCAGGGGTCAAGCAGCAGGACAGGCAGGGATCCGAGCCCTTTTCTGTTTGACCACAGTAATATGGGGACAGTGGTCCCTGCCAGGAAGAGTTGTCGTGACGATGGGAAGCCTGGCGGCAAGTCAGCTCTCAACTCCTGGGAATGGCTGTTGGAGATTGGAGCTGCCAGGAGTCTTCAGAGGCTGGATCGGCATGGGCTCTGGGGTCAGCCAGACTTGGTTGCGTTTGGGCACTGCCACTCCCTAGCTGTGTGACCTTGAATGAGGGACTTCACCTCTCGGTTTCCTCATCTGTCAAGAGAGACTGCTGATTGTGCTGATTGTATCTTCCTGAGGGGCTTGTGACAATGCCCGTGAGTCAGGCCTTTCACGCGTTCCAGGCCCCAGATGGAACTTCGCTCTTGTTTTTCCTCCGTTGGCTCTGAACAGCAGCTCTGTAAAGTACCCAGTGATTGCTGTAAAGTACCCAGTGATTGTTGTTGTTTTAGAATTGAACTATTATGGAAGGATCTGGCATGTAGTAGGTGCTCAGGGAACAGGAGGGTGGAAATGGTTGGGTATCAGTTGAAGGAGAAATGATCACTTGTTATGACAAGGGGCGGAGCGATGGGGGTTGTGGAGTAGCTGGGGGCCACTGTTAGCAGATGTGCGCTGCCTCTGTTACCCACCAGCGATGTGAATCCCTACGAGTCATTTAACCTCTTTCAGGACGTCTTCTTGTCTGCAAACTTCATTCATAACAGCGTCTTGCCTCTGAAGGCTCATTTATTCATTCATTCACTTGACAAATACTTTTTGATCGCTCTAGTGTTGTCCAGGCCCTGTTCTAGGCGCTGGGATGACAATAATGAACAGAAACTCCTGTTCTTGCCGGGTGCGGTGGCTCACGCCTATAATCCCAGCGCTTTGGGAGGCCGAGGCAGGCGGATCACCTGAGGTCAGGAGTTCAAGACCAACCTGGCCAACATGGTGAAACTCCGTCTCTACTAAAAATACAAGAATTAGCCAGGTGTGGTGGTGGGCGCCTGTAATCCCAGCTACTCAGGAGGCTGAGGCAGGAGAATCGCTTGAACCCAGGAGGCGGAGGTTACAGTGAGCCGAGATCACACCATTGCACTCCAGGCTGGACAACAAGAGTGAAACGCCATCTCCAAAAATAAAAAAAAAGAAAAAGAAACTCCTATTCTTGGGAGCTCCCTTCCCAGAGGAAGACAGAACATATGCACAGGGAACACCCTGAGATACAACCTCAGGACCTGACTGGTGCTGTGAAGAAAAATAAAGAGGAAATGGGCAGGAGAGGGACTAGGACTGAGAGGGTACTCAGTAGGCCTCGTGGAGGAAGTCATATCTGAGTGGAGCAACCCCTTTGGATTTTGGAGGAAAGGGGTCCTGGCACGGGGAGGTGTGTTCAAAGTTCCTGAGATTGTGGCATGCTTGACATGTGTTCAAGTGAGAGGGAGAAGGTCAGTGTGGCTGGAGCTGAGGGAGTGAGGGGTAGAGAGGGCGGGAGTGGAGAAGAGTGGGAACGGGATTGGGAAAGGCTTTCTGGGCCATGGTGAGCACTTTGGCCTTTGTCTGCGTGAGAATATTTTGAGCAGAGGAGGGATGTGACCGATTGATGTTTTAAAATAATTCCTCTGGCTGCTATGAGAACAGATTCTAGAGGTAGCCGTGGAAGCAGGGAACCAAATTAGGAGGATGTTGCAGGCCTCTGGGTGAGAGATAGTGCTGGCTTAACGGGGTGAGAAGGGACTGGTGAGAAGTGGGTTGGTGATACATTTTTTTTTTTTTTCTGAGACAGTCTCTGTTGCCCAGGTTGGAGTGCAGTGGCATCATCATAGCTCGCTGCAACCTCCGCCTCCCAGGTTCAAGCAATTCTCCTGCCTCAGCCTCCCCAGTAGCTGGGATTACAGGCACACACCACCACACCTGGCTAATTTTTGTATTTTTAATAGACACAGGGTTTCATCACGTAGGCCAGGCTGGTCTCGAACTCCTGACCTCAAGTGATCTACCCGCCTTGGCCTCCCAAAGTGCTGGGATTATAGGCATGAGCCACTGCACCCAGCCTGGCATACAATTTGAAGGAAAAACTGTCAGGATTTGCAAAGGGATCTGATGATGGGGGTTGGGGAAGGAAAGAGATCGTCCCGTCACTGCAGGACCCCAGAGAGGAGCCAGAGGACAGAGGGGAGATGCAGGCTTGGGGCACTGGAAGTAATTTAGCTGCAGGAATTAGGACTGGAGAATCAGAGGCCTTTTCTTAGCAAGCGTGTGTTGAACGGCTCGTATGTCTTAAGAATTGTGCTGAATGCTGGGGACGTTGGTGAACAGGACAGACTTGTCACCCCCCCATGAAGCTCCCAGCCCCGCGGGGGAGAAGGTGCAACATACAAATTGCAATTGTCCTTCGCGCTAATACCCAGACACGGGTGTTCACGGCAACATTATTCATGATAGCCGGAAAACGGAAACGGGCCAAATGCCCATCAACTGAGAAATAAACAAAATGTGGTCTATGTAATGGAATATTACCGGGCCATAAAAAATAATGACGTCCTGCTACATGTTGCCACAGGGATGGACCTTGAAAACATGACACCAAGTGAAAGAAGCCAGACACAGGAGGCCACGTGTCATATGATTCCATGTAGATGGACTATCTAGAATTGGCAAATCCATGGAGACAGAAAGGAGATGAGTGGTTGCCTAGAGTAGAGGGCTAGTGGGATGGGGAGTGACTGCTTATGAATGCAGAGGTTCTTTTTTTATTTTTTGAGACGGAGTCTCACTCTGTCGTCCAGGCTGGAGTGCAATGGGGTGATCTTTGCTCACTGCAACCTCTGCCTCCCAGGTTCAGGCGATTCTTCTGCCTCAGCCTCCTGAGTAGCTGGGATTACAGATGTGCGCCGCCACACCGGGCTAATTTTTGTATTTTTAGTAGAGACGGGGTTTTTCCATGTTGGTCAGGATGGGGTCTCGAACTCCTGACCTCAGGTGATCCACTACCCCAGCCTTCCAAAGTGCTAGGATTACAGGTGTGAGCCACCGTGCCCGGCAGAATTCAGAGCTTCTTTTGGGTTCATGAAAAAGCCTGTAGCCAGATGCAGTGGCACATGCTTGTAGTCCGAGCTACTTGGGAGGCTGAGGTAGGAGGATCATTTGAACCCAGCAGTTCGAATCCAGCCCAGGTCACATAGTGAAACCTCATCTCTTTTTTTTTTTTTTTTTGAGATGGAGTCTTGCTCTGTCACCCGGGCTGGAGTGCAG
>NW_012115710.1:4154565-4160727 GCF_000951035.1 Colobus angolensis palliatus | reverse complement strand
TTATCTCCATATATTTTTTTTTTTTTTTTTTTTTGAGACGGAGTCTCGCTCTGTTGCCCAGGCTGGAGTGCGGTGGTGCAATCTGGGCTCACTGCAAGCTCCATCTCCCGGGTTCACAGAGATGGATTTTTACTATGTTACCCAGGCTGGTCTCAAATGCCTGGACTCAAGTGATCTGCCTACCTCGGCCTCCCAAAGTGCTGAGATTACAGGAGTGAGCCACAGCACCTGGTCCCCTTCTCTATTTTCAAGAATTCTTTCTGGAAACAAAAAAAGGCCCTGATGCCCCAGCGAGACCCTGAGAAAAGGGCCGTGTGGCTGGTGCAGAGAGGGATGGGATCTGACGCTGGGGAGTGGGCAGAGGCTAGGTCCGTGTTTGTCCTGAGAGCGCTGGCGAAGGTTTCAAGCAGGGAAGAGAAGTGGGGAGGGATGTGGAGGAGAAGGTGAGGAGAGGCCAGGCTCAGAGAGGAGCAGAGGAAAGAGTGGAGCCAGCCTGCAGGAGGATCTGAAGGGCACAGTGGGGCTAGGGGGAAGGGTCTAGAAGGTGAAAGGCAGGCTCTAAGGAGGGCAGGGAGGGTAAATTCTGCAGATAAGGAGAGAGAGAAGTTGAGGCTGGGCCCAGCCTGAGGGCGTGTTCTGTCCGCCTGTCTGCAGCAGGAATACAGCAGAAGTCTTATCTGACAGGGAGCAAGGGCTGGTGCTACCTCCTATCTAGGCAGAGTCTGGTTGAAGGGGGTCTTAGGAGAGTTGGGCGAGTGAGCCAATGGGAGTGGGGGTGCTGGCTGCTCACTGCCCTGAGCTCTTCCACCAGAGCACATCCCACTCCAAATGGTGATCCACTGCAGTGGTGACATCGAGCCCAGGCCCTGGGTCTGACTCCTCCCTGGGTTCCCAGCTTTGTCCTCTGTAGGTTGTAGCCCATGGGAGGCCTCAGGAGATGATTGCCAGTTGAATGAATGAATGAATGGATGAATGAATGAATGAATGACTGATGGAACCAGTCTTTCTTGAGTTCCAGCTGGGTGCCAGGCACTCTTCTAGGTGATGGGGCTACAGCAGTGAGCACAAGTCCCTGCCCTAGGGTGCTTACATTCTAGAGGGGAGATGGGCCACTACACAGGTGGATATTTCGGGGGCCAGACAGGTGGGAGTAGGTGTTGGTACAAAATGAGGCAAGGAAAGGGCCTGGGGATGTTCAGGATGGTGCTCTTATATAGGCTGGTCAGAGAGTGTCGCTGGAAGGGTGGCGTTGAAGCAGAGAATCTAATTAAGTGGGGGACGGTGCATGCATGCCTCTGGAGGCGAGAGCTGCCTGTGCAAAGGCCCTGAGGCAGGATTGTGCTTGGAGTGCAGCAGGGACTTAGAAAAGGAGGAGAGGGTGGCTCCTGCCTTGGCGAGAGAAGACAGGAGATCCAGCCAGAGAGGGAACAGGGTAGATGGTGCAGGCCCTTGTGGGTTGCAGTGAGGACTTTACTTTTACTTTGAGCCTGTGGGAGCCATGGAAAGGTTTGGAGGAGAAAAAGTGCTAGGGTCTGACTCAGGTTTTCACACGATCCCTCTAGCTTCTGTGGAGAGCACAGAAAGTCAAACAGATTTCAATTTGGTGTCCCTTAAGAACGGGGCAGATGCAGGCCTGAGCCCCAGCCCCACCCGTTTCCAGCTGGGTGTTGTGTGGTGGCTTTGGTACACAAATCCGCATTCAACACCCCCCTTGTGTCAGGCTGCCCTGGGCCCTGGGCACACTGTGGGGACTGAAGCAGCCGTACATCCCTGGCCTCATGGCACTGGTGTTCCGATCCAGGAGGAAATGAACATGCAAACCCTTACTATGTAAGGGGGCAACTCAGGCAGGGTCTTGGTGGCCCGAATAGTTCGCCCGGCTGAGCAGGAGGACTGAGCAGGAGAATGAGAGGGTTTGATTTTGTCATTTACGGAAAATATATTTTCATCACTCGGGAATAGTGATGACCTTGCGAATATGAGTGGTGTAACCCAGCACCGAAATGCAAGCCATATATATGTTGAAACTTTCTTTCTTTTTTTTCTTTTTTTGAGACAGAGTCTTGCTCTGTCCACACCCAGCATATGTTGAAATTTTCTTGCCACATTACAAAAGCAAAACAGGCTGGGCGCGGTGGCTTACGCCTGTAATCCCAGCACTTCGGGAGGCCGAGGCCGGTGGATCACCAGGTCATTAATTTGAGACCAGCCTGGCCAACATGGTGAAACTCCGTCTCTACTAAAAATACACAAATTAGCCGGGCCTGGTGGCACGCCTGTAGTAGTCCTAGCCACTCGGAAGGCTGACGCAGGAGAAATGCTTGAACCCAGGAGGCGGAGGTTGCGGTGAGCCGAGATTGTGCACTGCACTCCAGCCTGGGTGACAGAGCGAGACTCTGTCTCAAAAAAAAAAGCAAAACAGGCTGAGCACGGCAGCTCACGCCTATAATCCCTGCACTTTGTGGGGACGAGGTGGGCAAGTCAGTTGAGCCCCGGAGTTTGAGAATAGCCTGGGCAACAAGATCCCATCTCCCCCCGCAAAAAAAATCTTTTAAAATTAGCCAAGCATGGTGGCATGCAGCTGTATTCCTAGCTTCTTGGGAGGCTGAGGTGGGAGGATCGCTTGAGTCCGGGAGGTCGAGGCTGCAATGAGGCAAGATCGCACCACTGCACTCCAGCCTGGACAACAGAGCAAGACCTTATCTCCATATATTTTTTTTTTTTTTTTTTTTTGAGACGGAGTCTCACTCTGTCACCCAGGCTGGAGTGCTGTGGCCGGATCTCAGCTCACTGCAAGCTCCGCCTCCTGGGTTCATGCCATTCTCCTGCCTCAGCCTCCCGAGTAGCTGGGACTACAGGCGCCCCCACGTCGCCGGGCTAGTTTTTTTGTAGTTTTTAGTAGAGACGGGGTTTCACCGTGTTAGCCAGGATGGTCTCGATCTCCTGACCTCGTGATCCGCCCGTCTCGGCCTCCCAAAGTGCTGGGATTACAGGCTTGAGCCACCGCACCCGGCCGATCTCCATATATTTTTTTAAAAAGCAAACCAACCAGTGAAATTCATTTTAATATCTTTTCTTTACCCTAGT
Source organism: Colobus angolensis palliatus (assembly GCF_000951035.1). NCBI lineage: Eukaryota > Metazoa > Chordata > Mammalia > Primates > Cercopithecidae > Colobus > Colobus angolensis. Next base: position 4,157,640 of record NW_012115710.1, on the reverse strand, counting down.
ATATCCAAAATATTATTTCAATGTGTTATCAGTGTTTTTTGAGATGGAGTCTTGCTGTATGGCCCAGGCTGAGTGCAGTGTCAGGATCTCAGCTCACTGCAACCTCTACCTCGCAGGTTCAAGCAATTCTTCTGCCTCCTTCTCCCTAGTAGCTGGGACTACAGGCGTGTACCACCACGCCCGGCTAATTTTTGTATTTTTAATAGATACAGGATTTCGCCATGTTGGTCAGGCTGGTCTCGAACTCCTGACCTCAAGTGATCCACCTGCCTTGGCCTTCCGAAGTGCTGGGATTACAGGTGTGAGCTACCGTGCCTGGCCAAGATGGAGTCTTGCTGTATTACCCAGACTGGTCTCAGATTCCTGGGCTCAAGCAATCTGCCTGCCTCAGCCTCCCAAAGTGCTGGGATTACAGGCAGGAGGCATTGCACCCAGCCTCCAGAAGGCTTTCTGAGGATTCAGAGCTGTTGGGGCTTGTACAAGAAGCACATCAGGTCTTGGTCTCAGTAGAGAAAATGTCCTTGGTCTAGAAGGCTCTGAAGGCCTTTGTGGTGAGATGCTGGGTAAGGCCTGTGTTACCTTCATAAATGCACATTAGTCCCTCCAGGGCAGGGCCCAGGTTTGACAGGATGCCTTTGGTGGTAGTAACAGACCCACCCTGATCTGGGGCTTACATGTTTAGGGAAGGCGTTATCTCCCCTAACCAGAAGCCCCAAGGTAAGACAGCTCCCTGGTACCGTCAGTACTTCCCTTGACTCTGCCTTACTCTGCCTGGAGCAAGATGTTGGCCGCCTTTGCACCCAGACACCCCTCACGGCAATAGCTACTGGACACGGAGCACGGCCGGCACCTCCCATGGCCCCCCAGCACCTCAGGAAACTCAGGAGAGGTTACATGGTCTGGCCCCACCTGCTGTGCTGGTCTCCAGCCCCCGCCCCGCTCCCCACACCGTCCGCATTCCTGACTCTGCCTTTCATCACCGTGAGCTCTCAAGCTTTCTGATCGCCTGCCTTGCCTCATGCTGTCCTACCTCCAGGCCATTGCACCTGCTGGTCCTCCTGCCTGGAGCACACCTCCCCTTGTTTCCGCCTGGTCCATTTCAGCCTCGTCTTTTGATCCTCAGATCCTAGCAGCTGTGTACAGAGAAACCTTCCCCACCGTTCTCATTCTAGCCTCTCAGCCCCGAAATGCGTGTGCCTCTTTCAGAATACTTGCCACTGTCCCTGTCTGCCACCACTCCAATCCAGGGATGCCTCGAGAGCGGGGTAGATGTGACTCATCCTTAAGCCTGGCCCCAGAAATCCCATTGTGAATGAGAGAATCCCTTTAAAACTCCCTCTCAGGCTTGCTTGCCTCCTGTGACAGTGAACTCATTCCCCCTGTTGCTGGCCCTGAGTGCCAGATTGTCCTTTCCATGATCCTGGTCTGTCAGAGCTGCCTCAGCCCTTTCCCCAGGCGCTACCCCAGTAGCACCCTTACCGTGTCCCTGGGCTCCCTGGCCATCGTGGGCCTTTAGATCTTTTCAGAGCTGGGCCTCTGCCACAGCGCTCCCTTTAGGGCCACAACTGCTCCTCTTTTGAGGACCGAGAGCTTTTCTTTTCTCTCTGAATTCTTTTTTTTTTTTTTAATAGCAAATTATACCAGTTATGCAGAAGATAGCATCAAATAGATGTGGACCATTTAAAGCCTATTTAAAGGCTGGGCGCAGTGGCTCATGCCTGTAATCCTAGCACTTTACTTTGGGAGGCTGAGGCGGGTGGATCACTTGAGGTCAGAAGTTCGAAACCAGCCTGGTCAACATGGTGAAATCCTGTCTCTATTAAAATACGAAAAAAAAAAGAATAGCCGGGTGTGGTGGTGTGTGCCTGTAATCCCAGCTACTCGGGAGGCTGAGGCAGAAGAATTGCTTGAACCTGGGAGGTGGAGGTTGCAGTGAGCTGAGATGGTGCCATTGCACTCCAGCTTGGGCGACAGAGCGAGATTCTGTCTCAAGAAAAAAAGTAAAAATAAAGCCTATTTAAAGAAAAAAAATATATATATATATGCATATTTGTATATATATAAATACATTTTAAATACAATTTAAGTAATACTTTAAAAAGAGATTTCTGGCCAGGCGCAGTGGCTCACGCCTGTGATCCCAGCACTTTGGGAGGCCGAAGCAGGCAGATTACGAGGTCAGGAGATCAAGACCATCCTGGCTAACATGGTGAAAACCCGTGTCTACTAAATATACAGAAAATTAGCCAGGCGTGGTGGCGGGCGCCTGTAGTCCCAGCCACTTAGGAGGCTGAGGCAGGAGAATGACATGAACCTGGGAGGCGGAGATTGCAGTGAGCTGAGATCATGCCACTGTACTCCAGCCCGGACGACAGAGTGAGACTCTGTCTCAAGAAAAAAAAAAAAAGAGATTTCCTGGCAGTGAGCGGTAACCCATGCCTATAATCCTAGCGCTTTGGGAGGCTGAGGTGGGCGGAGGAGTTGAGGCCACCCTGGGCAACATGGCAAAACCCTATCTCTACAAAAAAATAGGAAAAAAAATTAGTTGAGTGTGGTGGCGCACCTCACAGTCCCAGCTACCTGGGAGGCTGAGATGGGAGGATCACTTGAGCCCAAGGGGCCAAGATTGCAGTGAGCTGAGATCACACCATTGCATTCCAACCTGAGTGAAAGAGTGAGACCCCGTCTCAAAAAAAAGAGAGAAATCTATATATTATACATATAATAATACGTATGTCTTTAAATGAATAGTTATTTAAAGAAATGCATAAATATAAATATATAAGTATATGTGATATTTCTTTAAATTTAAAGAATACATATACATGCACATATTTGTGTATGTATTTAAATCATTTTAAGTACAATTGAATGAATACACTCGTGTATTACTTAACGATGGGGATATGTTCTGAGAAGTGCATCGTTAGGTGGTTTTGTTGTGGTGTGAACATCCTGGAGTGTGCTTACACAAATGGAGATGGTATAGCCTTCCACTCACGAAGGCTCTCTGGCACAGCTTGTGGCTGCTGGGCTATAGACCTGCACAGTGGCCAGGTGCAGTGGCTCACGCCT
>NW_012115710.1:4150404-4154225 GCF_000951035.1 Colobus angolensis palliatus | reverse complement strand
TTGCAGTGAGCTGAGATCCGGCCACTGCACTCCAGCCCGGGAGACAGAGCGAGACTCCGTCTCAACAAAAACAAACAAACAAACAAACAAACAAAAAAACCTGCACAGCTTGGTACTGTCCTGTAGGCAACCGTGACACAATAAGTATTTGTACATCCAAACATAGAAAAGGTACAGTGGAAATAAGGTATTAGAATCGTATGGAACCACTGCAGTGTGTGCGATTTGTTGATGACTGAAATGTTGATATGCGGGGACTATAATGAAATAATACATATTGTTTAAATTAAGTAATACATATATATTTAAATAACATATATTCTTTAAGTATATGTATACTCTATATATACTGTATTTATGGTATGCATATATATATATACATATTTATGACAAAACCATATATATGTAGGCTGAGCATGGTGGCTCATACCTGTAATCTCAGCACTTTGGGAGGCTGAGGCAGGTGGATCACTTGAAGTTAGAAGTTCAAGATCAGCCTGGGCAACATAGTAAGACGCCATCTCTACAAACAAAAAAAAATTAGGGCTGGGCGCAGTGGCTCGTGCCTGTTGTAATCCCAGCGCTTTGGCAGGCCAAGGTGGGTGGATCACAAGGTCAGGAGATTGAGACCATCCTGGCTAACACGGTGAAACCTCGTCTCTACTAAAAATACAAAAAATTAGCCAGGATGGTGGCAGGCCTCTGTGGTCGCAGCAACTGGGGAGGCTGAGGCAGGAGAATTGCTTGAACCTGGGAGGCGGAGGTTGCGGTAAGCTGAGATTGCGCCACTGCACTCCAGTCTGGGCGACAGAGCGAGACTCCATCTCAAAAAAAAAAAATTATTTCAATGTGGTGTTATGCATCTGTAGTCCCAGTGACTTCGGAGGCTGAAGCATGAGAATCACTGAACCCAGGAGGCAGAGGTTGAAGTGAGCCAAGATCACACCGCTGCACTCCAGCCTGGGCTACCAAAAAAAAAAAGAGAGAAACGGCAAAATTAATTTTAATAATATGTCTATATAACCCGGTACACCCAAATTATTATTTCAGCATGTGATCAATGTTTTATAATTTATATTATTTTATTCTGTTGACACACAGGTTCTCACCATGTTGTCCAGGCTGGTCTCCAACTCCTGGGCTCGAGCCATCCTCCTGCCTTGGCCTCCCAAAGTGCTGGGATTACAGCCATGAGCCACTGCGCCTAGCCCCTATAATTCTTACTGAACTATTTTACATTTTTTCTCCACACTGTCTTCTAAATCCCATGTAGGTTTGCTGTTGACAGCACCTCTCGGTTTGGAACGGCCATATTTCAGGGTCTGAGGAGCCACTAGCTGGCAATTGCTATATTGGATGGTACAACGCTAGGATCCCCTTAGCATGGATGAGGAGGTGCTAATCAGAGGGGCTTCCTGGAGGAGGTGACATCTGAAGTGAGGCTTATGGGAGCTTCCATAGAAGTTGGGAGCAGGGACAAGACAGGATTTCTAGAGCGAAGGATGCCACATATACTTGCTTTCTCAGCCATTGATTCATTCGTTGAATGCACACCTCACCCTGCTGGAGACTACGCCCTGAAGAATGTGGGTCAGAGCAGATCTCTGCCCCTTAGATAACTAGACATGTATAGAGCACCTGCTGTATGCAGGGCACTGTTCTAGGAGCTCCCTCCTGATGCTTATAGTCTGAAGTGGGAGGAAGTTTGACAGTGGAGAGAAATAAAATTGCGAAATGGTGAAATGTACCAGAGAGGACTTTTTGAAAAATAACTTTTTAAGCAGAATAATAAAGAATTGACTTTAAGGAAGTGAAACAGAACGGCCTTTCAGAGGTGGCAGGAGCCAAGACCCAAATGACGGGAAGATGACGGGAGGGGTGGTCCCGGGAAGAGGGCACAGCTTGTGTGAAGGTCCTTGAGACAGGAGGACATGTGTGTTCCCAGAGCAGAATGGAGGCCAGGGGGCCTGGATGGACTGTAGGGGTCTGAGGGGTGACACTGGCAGGGTGGCTGTGACAGGGGCAGAGGGCTTGGTGGGCCATGGGTGGAGCACCCCCAGCTGGCATCCCAGAGCCCAGGATATGGAAACACAAGGGAGGCGGGGAGGCCAGAGGGGAGGCTGCTTCACTGAGCCCGGCAAGCGAGCATGGGGTCTGGATGAAGTCGTCACCTTGGAGGTGTTCAGGACATGTTCTGAAGGTCAAGTTAAGAGGAGGAGGCAGCCAGGCACAGTGGCTTATACCTGTAATCCCAGCATTTTGGGAGGCTGAGATTGGAGGATCACTGGATCCCAGGAGTTTGAGGTTACAGTGAGCTATGATTGCACCACTGCACTGCAGCCTGAGCGACAGACTAAGACCCTGTCTCAAAAATAAATAGATAAAAAGGATGAGGGAGTAGCCTGATTGGCATGAGGATGTCCAGGTTCTGTTTGGAGGAGCAGAGTGAGCGGTAGAATCCGTCAAGGAAGGGATGAAGTCTGGGGTGAGTGGAACAGGGACAGGAGAAGCAGAGAGGGTGGCCGAGAGCATCCAGTCAGATTGTGCTCCGAAGCAGGTGCTGTAGGGCATTGAGGAACATGGAGGAAGCAGAGACCTGGCCTGTAGGATCAGGGAAGGCTTTCTGTACTTATTCCATTAGCAGGTCCTGTCAGAGGTGTAGGAATGTCCCAGACAAACTGGGGAGAGGTTGGCAGCCAGGGGACAGGAGGCAGTGGGGACAGGCCATGCGAGAGAGGACGAAGCCATGGCTGTGGGGACAAAGGGGGTGAGGACAGCACCCAAGGGTCTGACCTGGTGACTGGGTGGACAGCGGGACCTTCATGGGATTGAGAACTGGGAGAGGAGGCAGTGAGCTCAGTGGTAGGGGTGAGTACCCTCGGGCCAGCCGAGCTCTTCATTCATTCATTCATTCATCACAGGTTCGTCGCGTGTGGGGAGTGGGGATAGGAGCTCTCAGGGAGCATGTGCAGGGCCCTGAGGAGCCCCACAGATCAGGGGCCGCAGTGGGAGGAGGGAGAGAGGAAGTCAGGGACAGCCCAAGGGTGTGTGCTCTGTGCCGTGGGCCTCAGCCAGTGGTGGTTCTTCCCTCTTTGAAGCTCCCAGCCAGAGAAGGGGTCCTGGCCTGTCCTGAGCCCCAGTGCCTGGGGGCAGAGAAGATCTGCCCTTCCTGCTGGGTGGGGCCGCGCCTAGGAAAGAGAGGGCAGCTGGCTGACTCCCCAGACCCCTCACCGCCCACCCTCCTCCTCCTCTCCCAGGTAAGAGCAAAGAGGCGGAGATTAAGAGAATCAACAAGGAACTGGCCAACATTCGCTCCAAGTTCAAAGGTAGGCTGGGGGCCTGACTTCTGGCTCGGGGCTGGGAGCTGGGGCTCCTGTGACCTATCCTGTGACCCTTCCTCATTTCTGGCTCCCCCTTCCTCCTTCCTCTGCCCTAGGAGACAAAGCCTTGGATGGCTACAGTAAGAAAAAATATGTGTGTAAACTGCTTTTCATCTTCCTGCTTGGCCATGACATTGACTTTGGGCACATGGAGGCTGTGAACCTGTTGAGTTCCAATAAATACACAGAGAAGCAAATAGTGAGTCCGGAGAGGGGGGTGCCAGGGCCTGGACTCCTGGGCCTGAGGGAGGAGGGGGTTAGGGGTGTGGACTCCTGGGTCTGAGGGAGGAGGGGGCTGGAGGTCTGGACTCCTGGGTCTGAGGGAAGGGGGATCTGGGGGTCTGGACTCCTGGGTCTGAGGGAGGAGGGGCCTGGGGGTCTGGACTCCTGGGTCTGAGGGAGGAGGGGGTGTGGGGGTCTGGACTGGTGGGTCTGAGGGAG
>NW_012115710.1:4147310-4148949 GCF_000951035.1 Colobus angolensis palliatus | reverse complement strand
CGTCTCAAACAACAATAACAAAAAAATTCCAAAAATTGCCAGGGCATGGTGGCGTGCACCTATAGTCCCAGCTACTCGGAAGGCTGAGGTGGGAGGATCACCTGAGCCCGGAAGGTCGAGGCTGTGAGTTGTCATGGCGCCAGTGTACTCCAGCTTGGTGTGCACACAGCTGGGACTTCTATTTCTGGCAGTATGGTCAACTAGGTACCCGACTCATGTTCTCCCTGAAACCTAACTGTCAATATTGGATAAAAGAGGAAAGACAATATTATTTAATAGATTCATGAGGTAGCCAGAAAATGAGGAGCACACAGGCCACAAGCAAAGAGGAACCAAGCACCCAAGCAGATGAGCTGTGTGCTGGAGGCATTTGCTGAACTGGGTGAACCCAAGTATCGGTTTTGGGGCCCTGCAGCCTCTGGGAACAGAAGACAAAACTTGTCCGAGAAGTTCTCGAAGGCTATACTTCAAAGTGAGCATGACCTAGAAATAAACCCCCTTGGGGACTAGAAGGAAAATTACGTGTCTGAAATTTTGGCATGGAACAGCCCTCAGACTGGTTTTCAGCCTGACTGTACCCTATCTGGCTAGTCCAAAAACCCCTAAGTCAACCTTTAGTTTAAAGTGATGGAAACTGGAGGTTCCCTAGTGCTTCACGGAAGTAAACATGATACTCTTCTGAGGAAACCCATTTTCACCATAAGCTTCAGTGATATCCACAGATAAAGCTCCAAGTGACATCCACAGATAAAGCTCCAAGTGACATGAGTAGCTCACAGCCAAAAATCTCTAAACACACACAAGACATCATGAGGGAGAATCAGCAGACAGCAGAAATAAAACAGAAGGCTGGGTGTGGTGGCTCACACCTGTAATCACAACACTTTGGGAGGCCTAGGTGGGCAGATCGCCTGAGGTCAGGAGTTCAAGACCAGCCTGGCCAACATGGCAAAACCACATCTCTAGTGAAAATACAAAAATTAGCCAGGTGTGGTGGCGCATGCCTGTAATCCCAGTTACCTGGGAGACTGAGGCAGGAGAATCACTTGAACCTGGGAGGCGGAGGTTGCAATGAGCCGAGATCGTGCCACTGCACTCCAGCCTAGGTGACAGAGCAAGACTCTGTCTCAAAAAAAAAAAAAGAAAACAAAATAACTTTGGAATTGGCATTATACAGCATGCAAAATAAGTATATTTTGTATGTTTCAATAAATAAGAGAAGCATTTTAAAATATGAGTGAAGTTTAAGCAGACTTGAAAATATAATTGAAATAGTCAAAAATTGCCAGGCACAGTAGTGGCTCACACCTATAATCCAGGCACTTTGGGAGGCTGAGGCGGGAGGATCACTTGAGGCTAGAAGTTCAAGATCAGCAACATAATGAGACCCTATTGCCACAAAACCTAAAATATTAGCTGGGTGGGGTGCCGTGTGCCTGGGTAGTTCATCCGGGAGGCTGAGGCAGGAGGATTGCTTCAGCCTGGGAGGATGAGGCTGCAGTGAGCTGTGATCCCATCACTGCACTCTAACCTGGGCGACAGAGCAAGACCCTGTCTAAAAAAAAAAAGAAAACAGGCCGGGCGCGGTGGCTCAAGCCTGTAATCTCAGCACTTTGGGAGGCCAAGACGGGCGGATCAC
>NW_012115710.1:4141681-4145511 GCF_000951035.1 Colobus angolensis palliatus | reverse complement strand
GGTGTGGTGGCAGGCGCCTGTAATCCCAGCTACTCAGGAGGCTTAGGCAGGAGAATTGCTTGAACCCAGGAGGCGGAGCTTTCTGTGAGTGGAGATCACGCCACTGCACTCCAGCCTGGGTGACAGAGTGAGACTCCATCTCAAAAAAAACAAAAAAAAGCAAAATAGAAAAATGTGTGCCTGTAATCCCAGCTACTTGAGTGACTGAGATGGGAGGATTGCTTGAGCTCAAGAGGCCCAGGGTGCAGTGAGGAGGCCCGGGCTGCAGTGAGCTGTGATTGTGCCTGGGTGACAGTGAGACCCTGTCTAAAAAAAAAAAAAGCATATATATATAAACATATATAAAATGCAAGCCACATAGGTGTTTTTCTCTTTTCTAGTGTGTAATGGTTCAGTTGAACCTGATCTACCCAAAATGTTATCACTTTGACACTGAATCAGCATAAAAATTATTCATGAGCTATTTGATTTGACATCCATGTTTGGTGCTAAGTCTTTGGAATGCGGCGTTGCGGTGTCTTTCAGTTTGGATTTGCAGCAGTCCCAGTGCTCAGTAGCCACCCGAGGCTGGGGGCTGTTGTATCTGACAGCATGGGGATCGATGGCAGTTAAGCTCCGTCCGGTGAAGCCCCTGAGGGCAGATGTTAACCGGGAATCCGCAAAAGCTGGGCCCTTGAGTGGTCCCAGTGCAGCCCAGTGTGTGAACACTCTGCTGGCAGGAGGGATGGGAGGCGTGATTGGGGTGTGGGAGGAAAACCAGGATCAGGCCATGACTCAGAATGCTGAGAAGTTTGATGGAGGAGGGAGTGGCCAGTCGTGAATGCTGCCAGCAGTTTCTTTTTGAGATGGGAGTCTTGCTCTGTTGCCAGGCTGGAGTGCAATGGCGCGATCTCAGCTCACTGCAAGCTCTGCCTCCCGGGTTCAAGCGATTCCCTTGCCTCAGCCTCCCGAGTAGCTGGATTACAGGCATGCACCACCGCACCCAGCTAATTTTTTTGTATTTTAGTAGAGACAGGGTTTCACCATGTTGGCAAGGATGGTCTCAAACTCCTAACCTCATGATCTGCCCGCCTCCATCTCCCAAAGTGCTAGGATTACAGGCGTGAGCCACCGCGCCCAGCCTGCTGCCAGCAGTTTCTTTAGGACAAGGACAGGCAGTCAGCATCAGCTTGGGGGAGACAGGTTACAAGCCACCCTGAAGAGGGAAGTACTGGGCACTTTGAGGACGGAGAGGGAGGTCAGCGTGGCCAACATGTGTGGGTGCAGGTAACACTGTCCCTGGAGTGGATGCCGAGGAGTGGTGCCCTGCCAGGGTCAAGGGGCCAGGGTGGGGCTATCTGACTCTAGACTGCCCCCTCCACACTGGAAACTTGGCCTTGACAGTGACTGGGGTGCGGAGGAACTTTATTTTGTAGGTAGACTTTTTTTTTACTTTTTATTGTTTTTTGGAGACGGTCCTGCCCTGTTGTCCAGGTTGTCCAGGTTGGAGTGTGGTGGCACAGTCTTGGCTCACTGCAACCTCCTCCGACTCCTGGGCTCAAGCAGTCCTCCCACCTCAGCTCCCCAAGTAGCTGTGATTACAGGCGTGCACCACCACGCCTGGCTAAGTTTTGTATTTTTTTTTTTTTTTTTTTTTGTAGAGACAGGGTTTTGCTATGTTGCCCAGGCTGGTCTTGACCTCCTGAGCTCAAGCAATCTTTCTGCCTCAGCCTGCCAAAGTGTTGGGATTACAAGTGTGAGCTACCACTCCCAGCTAGGCTTTTTTTTTTTTTTTTTTTTTCTGAGACAGAGTCTCTCTCTGTCACCCAGGCTGGAGTGCAGTGGTGCAATCTTGGCTCACTGCAACCTCTTCCTCCCGAGTTCGAGCAATTCTCTTGTCTCAGCCTCCTGAGTAGCTGGGATTACAGGTGTGCGCCACCACACCTGGCTAATTTTTTGTTTTTTGTTTTTTGGTTTTTGGGTTTTAGTAGAGACAAGGTTTCACCATGTTGGCCAGACTGGTCTCAAACCCCTTACCTCTATGGATCCGCCTGCCTCAGCCTCCCAAAGTGCTAGGATTACAGGCATGAGCCACTGTGCCTGGCCATTTTAACAATTTGAAGGTGTTCAGTTCAGTGGTTTCTCATATATTCATGACGCTGTGCAACCACCACTACCACCTAATTGCAGAACATTCATGGCTCCATAAAAAAGACCCCGTACCCATTAGCGGTCCCTCCTTATTCCCTCTTCCCCCCAGCCCCCGGCTGCCACCAGTCTGCTTTCTGTCACGGATTTGCCTAACGTGGACATTTCATAGAAATGGAACCGCACAGTGGCCTTCTGTGTCTGGCTTCTTCCACTCAACAAGATGTTTTTCAGGTTCATCCACATTGTGGTGCATATCCGTGATTTGCTGGAGATAGAGTATTGCTCTGCTGCCCAGGCTGGAGTGCAGTGGCATGATCATAGCTCACTGCGGCCCTCACCTCCCAGGCTCAGGTGATCCTCCCACGTCAACCACTCCAGTAGCCTGGACTGCAGGCACAAGCCACCACGCCTGGCTAATTTTTGAACTTTTTATAGAAACAAGGTCTCACTATATTACCCAGGCTGGTCTTGAACTCCTGAGTTCAAGTGAACCTCCGTGGCCTCGGCTTCTCAAAGTGCTGGGATTACAGGCGTGAGCCACCGTGCCTGATTTGGTGGTTTTATTTTTTATGCCTGGGTATGCAGCTTGATATTGTGTAGTTTAACCTTTTCCTAAGTAGCACCACAACCCTTATTCCACTTAACCAAGTTGATAAATAGCACTTATTCCTTTGTGTGGTCTCCTTATCTGTAAATAGAGATGATAGAATCCGCGTCCTTAGAGGGCTGTGGTGGAGAGTGAGCGAGCTGTGTGGAAGTGCTTAGAGCAGAGCTTGGCCCGAAGTCAGGACTCGGAAGGTGCGCTGTGGCTCAAGAGATACGCGCCGTCGCAGCGATGGGAAAGTGGCCCCAAGTCAGGGCTCGGGAGATGTGCACCATGACAGCGATGGGAAAGTGGCCTGGAGTCAGGGCTCGGGAGATGCGCTGTGGCTCGGGAGATGCGTGCCGTGGCAGCGATGGGAAAGTGGCCCCGAGTCAGGGCTCGGGAGATGTGCGCCATGACAGAGATGGGAAAGTGGCTTGGAGTCAGGGCTTGGGAGATGCACACCGTCGCAGCGATGGGAAAGTGGCCTGGAGTCAGGGCTCGGGAGATGCTGCCATGACTGAGATGGGAAAAATGCTGTCATAAATGGAGCATCATCTGTGGACAGGCTTGTTGCTGGTTTCTGGTTCTAACTTGATGATCACTGGGCAGTGAACGTTTCTGTAGGGTGGGCGTCTGGGGGCAGCACTGTTGGTCTTGGTCTATTCACGCACAGCAGTGGCCTTTCTGGACAGAGGGAGCCCAGAGCCTCTCCAGAGGGCCTGTCCCTGTGTCCGCCCCCAGCTGCAGCACACGAGGGTTCCCAGCACTTTGGGAGGCTGTGGCAACAGGTGTCAGCTGGGCAAGTATCTGCCTGGCTGATGGCAGGAGCCAGCTGCTGGGTGGCAGCACATCCAGTGAGACATGTTGCCACAGGCCTTTGACTCGTGCAGGTCTGCCCTGAGGACTTCTCCCCGTGTCCTTTGCCGTCCGTTGGGTGTTTTTCGGGAAAGCCTTTACTGATAGGCCATGACTGGGCCAGTTTTGATAGCTCCCGGCACCTCCTCTTACTCAAGGGTATGGCCATGCACCACACCGTCTCATTTCTTTTTTTTTTCTTTTTTTTTTTTTTGAGACAGAGTCTCTCGCTCTGTTGCCCAGGCTGGAGTACAGTGGT
>NW_012115710.1:4137326-4141631 GCF_000951035.1 Colobus angolensis palliatus | reverse complement strand
GGGTGTGGCCTAGATGCTGGCTGCAGGAGGTGGCCTTGGCATCCCTGTGCCCTCCGACACCCCCCGGGGTCCCCACTCTCCCTGAGGGGCCGCCCAGCCCAAAGTTTACAAACTCAGGCTCTGAGCTGGATTCATCCTGGCTCGGCCTCTTCCTGGCTGGGTGGCCCCGACAAGTGGCTTCACCTCCCTGGCCTCAGCTGCCCCCTTGTGTTCAGTGGGGTTAATACCAGCGTCCGCCTGGAGGCACAGAGCGCTGTGGATAAAGTGCTCAGAACAGGGCCTCGCAGGCCGAGCACCCTGGGAGCCAGAGCTGCCCCCTGCCTTCCTCCCTCTCCCGCTCCTCTCTCTGTCTCCCGCCTTCCCTCTTCTGGCTTTGCCTCCCGCCTCTGTCTTTCCTGTGCAGCCTCTCACTCCTGCCTGGCGTCCCTCTCCCACCTTTGCTCCTGTCCTGCCTAGGAACATCCCCTGAGGCCTCATGCATGCCAGGCTCCATGTGGGGTGACACCAGGGACACAGATGACTCAGAAACCAAGCTCTGCACTTAAGGAGCTCCCTGTCCTGCTTGCAGGGAGGTGACTCGGTCACCGATTGTCAGAAAAGGGGTGACTTGCGCTATAATGGAGGTAGGACAGGGCACCCGTAGGAGGCACTTAACCCAGGCTGGGAGTCCACGAAGGCTTCCTGGGGGTGGTGAAGGCTTCCCTGAATTGAGACTTGGAGCACACATGCATGTCTCCTGGGCAGGTAGAGAGAGGCCTGGATTCACAGGCAAAGAGAAGAACACACCAGCTCACGCATCTACTCATTATTTCTTTCTCAGGGTTTTTTGGTTTTGTTTTGTTTTTTTAAGAGACAGGGTCTCACTGTCACCCAGGCTGGAGTGCAGTAGTGCAACCACGGTTCATTGCAGCCTCTGGCTCCTAGGCTCAAGCGATCTCTCGCCTCAGCCTCCCGAGTAGCTGGGACTGCAGGTGGCTAATTTTTTTTTTTTTTTTTTTTTTTTTTTTTGTGGAGATGGGGTTTTACCATGTTGGCCAGGCCAGTCTCAAACGCCTAGCCTCAAGCGATCCACCTGCCTCAGCCTCCCAAAGTGTTGGGATTATAGGCATAAGCCACCATGCCTGGCCCACAGTCTTATTTCTTTGTCCTCAAAGTTGACAAGGCTCTTCATTTTCCTGAAGGGGAAACAGTCCATCAGAGAGGGTCAGTGGCTTACCCCAAACTGCGCCCCACAGTCACAACCTCAGGCGGGCGTGTCTGACCCCAGAAGGTGCTCCCTAGGGGATCTTCTTCTAGAACAACGTCATGCTCCATGCTCTTCGCTGTGCTGGGAGCTGGGTTATGGTTGGGGCCTGGAGTCAGCCCTCTGAGATGGGCTGCCCGCTGGCTGCCAGGTTCTGTGGCAGACAAGTACAAGTGCCTACACTGCTTTCCTGTGGCTGCTGTGATGAATTACCACAAGCACAGCAGTGTCAAACACCGGTTCTGGACGTCGGAAGTCCAACATCCATCTCATGGGCAGGGCTGGTCTCTTCCCAGGGCCCTAGAGGAGAGGCCATGTCCTTGCCTTTTCCAGCTCCTAGAGGCCGAATGCTTTCCTTGGCTCGTGGCCCCTTCCCCCATCCCCAAAGGCAGCGGCATGGCATCTTCTCTCCTGCCTGACCTCTGTTCCATCCTCACATCATCTCTCTCTGACTCTGAACTGTATCTTTCCCTTATAAGGACCCTGTGATGACCTCGGGTCCACCTGGATCACCCAGGAGCCTCTCTCTATCTCATGATACTTAACTTCATCGTATCTGCAAAGTACCCCCACCCCTTTTTTTTGTTTGGAGACGGGGTGTTGCTCTGCCACCTACCCAGGCTGCAGCCTTCACCTCCCAGGCTCAAGCGATCCTCCCACGTCAGCCTGCCAAATAGCTGGGTCTCCAGGCATGCGCCACCACGCTTGGCTAATTCTCATATTTCTAGTGGAGATGGGGGTCTCACCATGTTGCCCAGGCTGGTCTCGAACTCCTGGGCTCAAGTGATCCTCCCGCTTCAGCCTCCCAAAGTGCTGGGATTACAGGCCTGAGCCACCCTAACCCTCAGAGCCTGTGAATATATTCCCTTGGATTCAAAAGGGCCTTGCAAAGTCTGTTCCCTCACAACACACAGAGGGACACTTCAAACACCTATCAAAAACACACCCATTTCCTGTTTGCTGTGGAGAGAAGATACACGAGTGAATCCATCCAGAGACCTGTGGGAGTGCTGGACAGGCCAAAGGGGTCTGGGGGTAGCTGTTCCTGCTGTCACATTAATGTCACGCTGATTCTCTGCTCACCACCCACAGCGGCTTCTATCCCCCAATCGGTAAAAAACCAAGTCCTCACTGCAGCCCACAAGGCTCTGCAGGGTCTGGCCCTATGTTCCCTCCCTGTCCTATCTGCAGCCTCTTGCCCCATGGCTCAGGCCGCAGCCTGCAGGCCTCCGCAGCCCCCAGGCCTCCTTGCTGCTCCTCCTATGCGCAGGCTCCGCCTTCCTGATGGCCTTGGCACAGGCTGTCCCCTCTGCCTGGGATGTTCTGTTGCAGAGGATTTTCAGTCTTTCCTCATTAAGTTACTCTGTTTTGTTTATTTTTAATGTTTTTATTTATTTAAAGACAGATCTAACTCTGTTGCCCAAGCTAGAGGGAGTGCGGTGGCACACTCGTGGTGCACCTCGACCTCCCAGGCTCAAGCAGTCCTCCCACCTCACCCTCCCAAGTAGCTAGGATTACAAGCCTGCGCCACCACAGCCGGCTAATTTTTGTATTTTTGAAGAGACTGGGTCTCACTGTTGTCCAGGCTGGTCTTGAACTTATGGCCTCAAGTGATCCTCCCACCTCGGCCTCCCAAAGAGCTGGGATTACAGGCATGAGCCACCATGCCCAGCCCTGACAGTATTTGATGTATGTGTTTTCGTGGTGCTGTCTGACATGTAAGCCCTGTGAGGACAAGTGTTTGGACCACTTTGTTCGCCACTCTATCCGCAGCACCCACAGCACTGCCTGGTACCCCATGGGCACCCAGTAGGTGCTTGGTGAATGAATGAAGGTGCAGAGTCAGGCTTGACATGTTCCTGAGCCCTGCCAGGAACCCCATGAGGTTACTGAGATGCAATCGTTTTGCAGATGAAGACACTGAGTTCTGGTGGGCCGTGAGGGCAGTGCCAGATTAGATCCTGTGGTAGCCTGGCTCTCTGTCCCTCTCGCTGGCCTTGCACACCCTTCCTGGGAGGAACAGGAGAGGAGGGGAGGTGTGCAGGGCTGGCACTGACTCTGCTTCCCCTGCCCCACGTGGTGTCCCCACAGGGACAGCATGGACAGCGTCAAGCAGAGTGCGGCCCTGTGCCTCCTGCGACTCTACAAGGCCTCGCCTGACCTGGTGCCCATGGGCGAGTGGACAGCACGTGTGGTACACCTGCTCAATGACCAGCACATGGTGAGCCCTCTGCCCTCACGCCTCCTGAATGCCCGGGGCTCCACCTCAGCCCTGACGCCCCTGGATGCCCGGGGCTACCCCCTCGGCTCTGACCCCCTGGATGCCTGGGGCTCCCTGCTTGGCCCTGACGTTCACCAGGCACCAGAAACCATGATCCAGTGTCCCTGGTACTCATTACCTGCCTAAGTGTCCAGAAACCCTCCCATCCCCATCTCTGACACTCACCTGGCTGGCTAGGGATCCTGTCCAGTGACCCCCCACACCCCTCACCAACCACCCAGCCCCTTAGAAAATCCCACTCTCTGTTTCTGATACCCGGAGATTCCCCCAACAGTGCCCATCACCTGCCCATCGGCACAGAAACCTTGACCCCCGTCCCACTCACCATAGTCTCAACTCTCTAGAGTCCCACCCCTTCACTGCTCCTTACCCAGCTGCCTGGTGTCCTGCCAGGGACACTCCACACACCCATGTCAGTGCTGGTCATGGTGCCCGAGGCCCCGTGGCCTCCTCACCCCACCCCTGAAGCACGCACAGTGACGTGTGCACACCCCTAAACCGCATCCTCCCAACTGCACACACAGCCCGACCTTGTCCCGCTCCTGAGCCTCTGCTCTGAGGTGCCCGCCTCCCCCAGGGGCCTGACTTGTCTCTCCTCTGCCCCTGCAGGGCGTGGTCACGGCTGCTGTCAGCCTCATCACCTGTCTCTGCAAGAAGAACCCAGACGACTTCAAGACGTGCATCTCCCTGGCTGTGTCGCGCCTCAGCCGGGTGGGTGTGGCCTAGATGCTGGCTGCAGGAGGTGGCCTTGGCATCCCTGTGCCCTCCGACACCCCCCGGG
>NW_012115710.1:4112105-4133385 GCF_000951035.1 Colobus angolensis palliatus | reverse complement strand
GCGCCCGGCCACTAATTTTTGTATTTTTTGTAGAGATTGGTCTTGCTTTGTTGTCCACACTGGTCTCAAACTCCTGGCTTCAGGTGATCCTCCCGCCTCAGCCTCCCAAAGTGCTGGGATTACAGGTGGGAGCCACCGTGCTCAGCCTCAGTCGCTGTTTCATCCACTCATCACGCGTCTGAATGCTGCAGTGTGCCAGGATGACAGTGAGGCAGGAACACAGACCAGCACAGAGGTGCGCCAGAGCTTCCTGGAGAAGGGCTTTGCAAGGTTGAATAGGAGTTTGCAATGAGGAAAAAAAGTCACATGATCTTTCCTTTTTTTTTTTTTTTGGGATGGAGTTTCGCTCTTATTGCCCAGGCTGGAGTACAGTGGCACGATCTTGGCTCGCTGCAACCTCCGCTTCCCGCAGTTCTCCTGCCTCAGACTCCCAAGTAGCTGGGATTACAGGCATGTGCCACCATGCTGGCTAATTTTGTATTTTTAGTAAAGATGGGGTTTCACCATGTTGGTCAGGCTGGTCTCTGGCCTCAGGTGATCTGCCCACCTTGGCCTCCCAAAGTGCTGGGATTACAGGTGTGAACCACCGTGCCTGGCCCAGTCTTTCTTTTTCTTTCTTTTTTTTTTATTTGAGACGGAGTTTTACTGTATTGCCTGGGCTGGAGTGCAGCGGCGCCATATTGGCTCACTGCAACGTCTGCTTTCCAGGTTCAAGGAATTTTCCTGCCTCAGCCTCCCAAGTAGCTGGGATTACAGGCATGCACCACCATACCCTGCTAATTTTTGTATTTTTTAGTAGAGATGGGGTTTCGCCATGTTGGTCAGGTTTGTCTTGAAATCCTGATCTCAGGTGATCCACCCCGCTTGGTCTCCCAAAGTGCTGGGATTACAGGCGTGAGCCACTGCGCCCAGCCATGATCTTTCAATCTTTCACTAATTCCCTGCCTCTTCCCTGAACCTCTTCCTATCTGACCTTGTGTTAGGCCTAAGGACCCAGAAAAGGGTCAGACCCAATCCCTGCCCTTGAGTAGTTTTGAACCTTGTAGGGGGACTACAGGAAACAGCCTCCGGAAGCCGGCGTGCTGTGTGCTCTGATGGAGGAAGCCTGGGGAATGGGAGGCTCAGAGCCTCCCATGTGAGGAGGGGGCCCTGGGACTGTCACACACAAGGGAACCAGCAGAGACCTTTCCTGTCCACCACGTACCAGCATTACTTGGAAAGATCAACCAGCCAGGCTTAGTCCTAGTTTTGCCCCCATGCTGTGTGCCTGACCCTTCCTCGCTTCCTTCCCAGAGCCTCAGATTCCTGCTTCATAAACCCATCCCATTGGCTGGGCATGGTGGCTCATGCCTGTAACCCTAGGACGTTGGAGGGCTGAGGTGGGAGGATTGCTTGAGGCCATGAGTTCTAGACCCGCCTGGGCAACATAGTGAGACCCTGTCTCTACAAAAAAAACCCACTAACGAAACTGTTAACACTGACAGCACTGCCCTTGGAAGGCACCATTTGCTCCACCCTGGCATGTGAGCCCACGTGCCCCTCCCACCCCAGCCGCCAACCTATTCCTTGCTCTTTCCCCGCAGATTGTCTCCTCAGCCTCCACCGACCTCCAGGACTACACCTACTACTTCGTCCCAGCGCCCTGGCTCTCGGTGAAGCTCCTGCGGCTGCTGCAGTGCTACCCGCCTCCAGGTAACGAACGCCACGCACTCCCCAACCCGGGGTGGCCTGCTGCTGGCATCTGGGGGCCTCTAGCTCCACAGCGCGCCAGGTGGGACTGGAGGGTCTGGGTCAGGATTTCTCTGAAGCTGGGGCGGTTCCTCTGTCCCCTGTTACGTGGCTGCAGTGGGGATGGCAAGCGGGCAGCCCGAGGCCCAGTGCCTACCCTGTGCGGCATCATTGATCAGCCTCATCGCTGAGGTCCCTGCTACCCGGGCTCTCGTTCCAGCCCTGTCACTAGGGGCTGTTACTGCGCCTGTTTTATAGATGAGGAATCTGAGACTGGGAGAGGGAGCTCCTGGCCCAGGGTCACCCACCCGGTCAGTGGGTGATTCCAGGCTGTGCTGTCTAAATTACTATAGCCCTGTTAGGGGTTTTCACATCTGGTGGGAACCTTCCCTTACCGCTCACGGTCCCAATAAGCCAGTGTGTATGAAACTGCTGTAGTGAGCCAGGCACTGTGCAGGGGGGCGCCTGCACTTGCCGAACAGAGCTGGCAAGGAGGAACAGCCAGTGTGATAAGCACACAGGGAAACTGAGGCTTGAAGGTGAGACATCACCGTTCTAGGCATTGAGTAAGCGGCAGTCAGCCCCCAGACTCTCTGCTAGAAACCCCTCCCGCTGCCACTGAGCTCCCCTGGGCTTCTGTCGCCTTGGCTGACTGACTTCATGGAGCAGTTTCTTGGGACCCTGTGCTGAGGGGCTTGCCACACAGTAGGTACTAATGCACCAGTTCCCTCCATTCAGCCAGCATGCCCAGCACCTGCCAGGGGCCAGAGCCGATGTACGCCACCGAATCTCTGGGTGTGCATGCCTGTCTGTTCATGCCTGCATGTGTGTGCGCGTTTGTCTGTGTGTGTCGATACCTGTCCGTGTGCATGCGCGTCTGCGTGCATCCCCCTGTACGTGGATGTGTCATTGTGTGTGCGTATCTGTGTCTATATGTGGCAGTGTGTTCATGGTATCTCTGTGTCCCTCTATGTGTGTACATGTGTATGTATCAGTGTGTGCATCTACATGTGTACCTGTCTGTGCACGCAAGTGGGTGTGTACATGAGTGTAGACACCTGTCTGCATGCCTGTGTATGCGTGTCTCAATGCTTGGCAGCATGCATTGTGTCCGTGCACGTCCCTCTGCACATGGCATGTGTGTGCACACTCTATAACTGAGTGATATTGAGGTGACACCAGAGGCCCATCTTGTGTGAAGCCAGTGATGAATTCTGTTGTGTGACCCTGTTGTGTGACATGTCTTCCTTCGCTGGGCCTCTTTTTCATCCTGTCAAGAAGGGCTTCGGTCATGCTCTAAGCCCACGTCCACCCCAGAAGGCCCAGTTGGTAATTCTGTGGTACACCCAGGGCAGGCACCTCACCCACTCCAACCCTCTGTGGTGTAGGAACTGCAGATACAGCCTTGTCCTGAGGCTGGGCCTGAGGACGCACCAACCCTGTGTCACCTCCTTTTCAGCAAATGGTAGTGGGCTCCTGCCAATTTGTTTCCAAGTCATCTTTTTTTCACATGCATTGTGAAAAGTTTCCCAACATCCACATAAGTAGAGAGATCTCATTACTTAGACTTCACATTTTGCCACGTATGCATGCTCTTGTTTTCTTTTCTTCTGAAATATTTAAAAGTAAATTACATACGTCATGATGTTTTGCCTTTAAATATGTTGTTCTGGGCCAGGCACGGCGGTTCATACCTGTAATCCCAGCAATTTGGGAGGCCGAGGCAGGAGGATCACTTGAGCTCAGGAGTTTGAGACCAGTCTGGCCAACATGGCGAAACCCCATCTCTACAAAAAAATACAAAAAATTAGCCAGGTGTGGTGGTGCATGACTGTAGTCCCAGCTACTCAGGAGGCTGAGATGGGAGGATCGATTGAACCCGGGAGGCGGAGGTTGCAGTGAGCCAAGATTGTGCCACTGCACTCCAGCTTGGGTGACAGAGTGAGACTCTGTCTCAAAAAAAAAAAGAAAGAAAGAAAACAACAGAATATATATCACAGTACAGTCTAGGATCACATATTCAATTGGATTCTGCCAGGTTTAGTGGCTCACACTGTAATCCCGGCACTTTGGGAGACTGAGGCAGAAGGATCGCTTGAGCCCAGGAGTTTGAGATCAGTCTGGGCGACATAGTTGCCCTGTTTACAAAAACAGGGTTTAAATTGGATTCTGTCTTTGTTATTTCTCGTAGTGTGGACTAGCCCCACACCTGTTTCTGGAGAAACCAGGAGATGCCATTGCCAGGTGTCCCATGGTGGCGACTGGCCTCATTGCTGCCTTGTGGTGTCTTTTAGCTTGTTCTTCTATCTGGTGAATTTTCCTGTAGATTTGCGGCAGCATTTTTTGCTGGAACACTTGACAGCTCTTGTATACACTTGAAAAGATGTCACATTCTGGGAAATGTCGTGATTGGTGTTCCTGTGAGCTTCTGGCTGGCATCTGTCAGTGGTAGAGAGCTCTGGAGGGTGAGGGGGCACCTGGTTGAGCCTTGTCTCCTTTGACCTCCCAGCCTCTAGGCCCAGAGGATGGCACCAAGTGTGCCTGCAGTGGTCTCTTGCTGAACGGACACTTGGGTGGGTGGCTGGTGCATTTTTGTCAGGGGCTGCTCGGCACTCACACTAGTCCTTGGGAAGGCCTGGGTTTGGGGGCATCTCTTGGGAAGGTTCCTGGAGCTTCTTTTGCTCAGTGAGAAACCTGAGGAGCCTCAGAGCTGCAGATGAGGAAACTGAGGCTCACATGGGTGCCACCTCTTGCCCGAGAGGATCAGAGCAGGAGGAGAGCCCAGGACTGGGGATAGATCCTGTGTCTCCAGAGGTGCCTGGTCTCACCTCCTCTGCTGGGCTGGGAAGAGGTTGAGGGAGCAGAGACCCTGGCCCTGAGCTGCAGAATTATCAAGGTCAGAGGTACCCCGAGCTCCTCCCTTGGAAGACAGGAGCTGGGGCATGGCCATCACCCCAGCTGGTTTGCCAGATGGGCAGGACACTCAGCCAGGTGCGTCCCCTTCATTTCCCCAGAGGATGCGGCTGTGAAGGGGCGGCTGGTGGAATGTCTGGAGACCGTGCTCAACAAGGCCCAGGAGCCCCCCAAATCCAAGAAGGTGCAGCACTCCAACGCCAAGAACGCCATCCTCTTCGAGACCATCAGCCTCATCATCCACTATGACAGGTGCCCACCTGGGCCCACCAGGGCCTGATGCCTGGGGCCAGGAAAGAGGGGCGTGGAGGCCCGGACTCCTGGATCCGAGGCAGAGGGCAGGGAATCTTGACTTTTAGGTAGGGTAGTAGAAGGATGGGGCTGTGAAGTGTCACCTGTGAGGTTGGTGCTGGGGCGCTTCCTGGGGGCAGAATTGCTGGGTATCTTTCTCTGGGCTCAAAGGCCCAGCTGTCCGGGTCACTGGAGGTGCAGGACTGCAATGTAGGGCCAGCAAGGTTAAGACCTGGATCCTTGGGGGCTGTGAGGTGGGTCAGCTGGGGCCCGACTCCTCCACCTCCTCCTGTCAGTTTCTCTCACTGTCCCTTTCTTGTGGCCCCTGTGGGCAGTGAGCCCAACCTCCTGGTGCGGGCCTGCAACCAGCTGGGCCAGTTCCTGCAGCACCGGGAGACCAACCTGCGCTACCTGGCCCTGGAGAGCATGTGCACGCTGGCCAGTTCTGAGTTCTCCCACGAAGCCGTCAAGACGCACATTGACACCGTCATCAATGCCCTCAAGGTGTGACCCCTTGGAGCCCACTTGGGCCTGTCACCCCCCTCAGAAAGACCAGAGGCTCAGAGGCCCTTGGGTGGCCAACCCTGTGCCAACAGGGAGTCTAAAACACACCTGGGCCCTGCTCTCCACCCTCAGACGGAGCGGGACGTCAGCGTGCGGCAGCGGGCAGCTGACCTCCTCTACGCCATGTGTGACCGGAGCAATGCCAAGCAGATCGTATCGGAGATGCTGCGGTACCTGGAGACGGCCGACTATGCCATCCGCGAGGAGATCGTGAGTGCTGTGGGGTGCAGGCTGGACTTGTGGGTCTGAGGGAGGGGGTGACTGGGGGCTTGGACTCTTGGGTGTGAAGGAAGAGGGGCTGGAGCCTGGATACCTGGATCTGAGGGAGAGGTGGCTGGTGGCCTGGATTCCTGGGTCTGAGGGAGGAGGGGCTGGGGCCTGGACTCCTCAGTCCCCAGATGGGGGCAGTGGTGAGCCCAGAGCCAGGTGAGTGAAAGCCCGACTCACGCTGCGGGCACTCTGTCTCCGGCGGCAGGTCCTGAAGGTGGCCATCCTGGCTGAGAAGTACGCCGTGGACTACAGCTGGTATGTGGACACCATCCTCAACCTCATCCGCATCGCGGGCGACTACGTGAGTGAGGAGGTGTGGTACCGTGTGCTACAGATCGTCACCAACCGTGATGACGTCCAGGGCTACGCCGCCAAGACGGTCTTTGAGGTCAGCATTCCTGACCCTGACCCCCATGACCCCACGACAGGACCCAGAGGCAGAGCAAGGACGGCCGGGGCTGGCCACCCTCCTCCTGCACCACTGTGACCTCAAAGTGGGGCCTCTGCCTCTGGGCCAACCCAGGACACCCAGGCCTCTGGGTCCCTCCCACCCTCCTGATGTGAGGAGTTCCCAGGCCATGGGCCTGGGGAGCCCGGTGTGCAGTCCCAGCCCCCAGATCTCGGTAGTTTCCCTGTTTCCCTCTGCCCCAGGAAAGGGACCCTGCACAGCCCTGGTTTGTTTTTTTTTTTTTGGTTTGTTAGTTTGTTTTTTGGAGACGGAGTCTCACTCTGTCGCCCAGGCTGGATTGGGGAGTGAGTGCCTTGGCGTGATCTTGGCTTGCTGCGACCTCCGCCTCGCGGCGTCGAACCATTCTCCTGCCTCAGCCTCCCCAGTAGCTGGTACTACAGGCGTGTGCCACCACACCCAGCTAATTTGTTTGTATTTTTAATAGAGATGGGGTTTCACCATGTTGCCCAGGCTTCAAACTCCTGAACTCGGGCAATCTGCCCGCTTCAGCCTCCCAAAATGCTACAGGCATGAGCCACCACGCCCGGCTCATAGCCCTGTTTTACTGCCTGTGTGAGCTCGGGCCGGTCACTCAACCTTTTTGTGCCTCAGTTTACCACCTATAACCCCACCCGCAGCAGAGCTTTGAGGGTTCCACCAGTCAGGAGGTGGTTGCACCCGGTGCTCCCGGAGAGGGCGCTCATTCTTGTCCTCTCCACACCCTTCCCCGCCCCCCCCAGGCGCTCCAGGCCCCCGCCTGTCATGAGAACATGGTGAAGGTTGGCGGCTACATCCTTGGGGAGTTTGGGAACCTGATTGCTGGGGACCCCCGCTCCAGGTGAGGGAGCCTCAGCCTGCAGGGGGAACACTACACGCTTCTGAGGGATCCAGGGCTTGAGGGATCCCCAGGGGTCTCAGGGTAGGCGGTGATGGGCTCCCATCCTCTCGGCCTCCACCCCAACCCACCTAGCAGGGTAAGAGAGGACCTCAGTCCCAGGATCGTGGACAGAGTGTGACTGTGGCCCCTGCCTGGTGCCTGGGGAGGGCCACTCCTCTCCAGCGGCCTGGGGTCCTGGGACAGGTCCATCCCAGGGAGGGGCGCCTCTCGAGGGGGTTTCTGGGAGAGGGCAGTGGAGCCTGGCCCCGCTGACACCCACTCCCGCACACAGCCCCCCAGTGCAGTTCTCCCTGCTCCACTCCAAGTTCCACCTGTGCAGCGTGGCGACGCGGGCGCTGCTGCTGTCCACCTACATCAAGTTCATCAACCTCTTCCCCGAGACCAAGGCCACCATCCAGGCCGTGCTGCGGGCCGGCTCCCAGCTGCGCAATGCTGATGTGGAGCTGCAGCAGCGAGCCGTGGAGTACCTCACCCTCAGCTCGGTGGCCAGCACCGATGTCCTGGTCAGAGCCCTGCCCCTCCCCGCCCCCGGCACACCCCCTTCTCGCTCTCCCCTCCTCCTGACCCGAACTGACCTTCCCTACCCCGACCGTGCCAGGCCACAGTGCTGGAGGAGATGCCGCCCTTCCCCGAGCGCGAGTCATCCATCCTGGCCAAGCTGAAACGCAAGAAGGGGCCAGGGGCCGGCAGCGCCCTGGATGATGGCCGGAGGGACCCAAGCAGCAACGACATCAACGGGGGCGTAGAGCCCACCCCCAGCACTGTGGTGAGTCCCCTGGGGTGGGCCCTGCCAGGGTGCGTGGGGCTGGGTCCTGCCAGGGTGCCACCTGTCCTCACCGTGACCTGCGCTTCCTACAGTCGACGCCCTCGCCCTCCGCCGACCTCCTGGGGCTGCGGGCAGCCCCTCCACCGGCAGCACCCCCAGCTTCTGCAGGGGCAGGGAACCTCCTGGTGGACGTCTTCGATGGCCCGGCCGCCCAGCCCAGCCTGGGGCCCACCCCCGAGGAGGCCTTCCTTAGGTAGCACCCCCTGGGCCCGGGCCCCTTCTCACAGCCACCCCCAGGGCTGTCCCTTCTCGGCCTCTGCCTGCATTTTCCCTGAGCCCCTCCCCAGCCCCCTACTCGCTCCTCTCTCCATCCCGATGCCTTTGCCAGCCCTGGCTGCTGCCTCCCCTGCCCCAGCCTCCCTACTCACACCCTCCCTCTGCCACTCTGGACTCCGCCGATACTGGCCACCCTTCGTTGTCTCCTTTCCTGTCACCGTTTCTCAGCCTGCTCTTCCTTTTCTCCTTCTCTCCTTCCCTTCTCCCTCTCTGTCTCTCTCTCTCTCCCCGGCCCTCTTGCTGCCCATCTGGGATTGGCTGCCACGCCTGTCTTCTCTTGTCTGCTCTGGGATTGGATGGCCCAGCGAGCTGGAGCCGCCTGCCCCCGAGAGCCCCATGGCTTTGCTGGCTGACCCAGCTCCAGCTGCTGAGTAAGGGGTGGCCTGGGGTGGGAGGTCGCGGGGGGGCAGACTCGGGTGTCCCCAGGGAGAGTTAGGGGACTGGGAGCTCTCGTCAACGGGTTCCTGATGAGCAGCAGAGGCAGGGACTTTGGGGAAAGGGAAACTTGGTGCCTGCCAATGTGGGCGCACGGACCAGGGTTCCATTCCCATTGGAGGCCACTGCTGAATGGATGTGAGGTTCCTCGAAGCTCTGTGAGGGGTCTGGATATGTGGTTCTGGGGTTCTGTCCTTAGGGTTTGTTCTCACACTCAGTCGCTCTGGGTCTTCGCCCCTCCCCACCAAGTCCCTTCCCATCTCACTCCGCTCCCTGCCTCCAGCCCAGGTCCTGAAGACATTGGCCCTCCCATTCCGGAAGCCGATGAATTGCTGAATAAGTGAGTCCTGGGAGAGGTGGGGGAGGGGAATGGGGACAGGTGCAGAACCTAGGTCAGGTGCAGACAGGCACCCCTGTCATCCTGCGCCCCCTGCCACTCCTACCCAGGTTTGTGTGTAAGAACAACGGGGTTCTGTTCGAGAACCAGCTGCTGCAGATCGGAGTCAAGTCAGAGTTCCGGCAGAACCTAGGTGTGTCCCAGGGGACTGTGGGAATGGGTGGGACGGAGACCTTGGGTTGGGCCTGGGGAAGGGGTCAGAGGGACTCAGATGGAGCTCTGCCTCCCCCACCTACTGCAGGCCGCATGTATCTCTTCTATGGCAACAAGACCTCGGTGCAGTTCCAGAATTTCTCACCCACTGTGGTCCACCCCGGAGACCTCCAGACTCATATCCTCTCAGGCCCGGCCCAGCCACCTGCCTCCAGGCCTGCCTCATCGTGGGGAAGCTGGCTGACCCAGGTCCACACTTCTCTTTAGCCTCTCTTGGGCACGCAGTTACTTCTCTGAGATTCAGTGTCTGCATCTGTAAGATGGGGGTGGGGTTCCTTCCCCCAGGACAGGAGATGACAGTGAAGTGGTGTGTGGGAGGCATTACTTCCGGAACTCACCTACTCCAGGCCTCAGTTTGTCCCTATCTGGCACCTTCCGTGTCCTGCCATCCTCCACTGGGCTCCATGTCATGATGCCAGCACCTCCTGCACTCAGAAGCCAGGCCTGCGGGTCCAGACGCAGGGCCTCCTCCTGTATGACCTAGGCTGAGTCACTTTGCCTCTCTGGGCCTTCCTGTCCCCACCGTGAAGTGTATGTAGACCCTCCTCTTCCTTATAGGGTTATTGTGAAGATCAGAGTATCTGGAAAACCCTGGAAGGGTGGCTGGAGGTGTCAGTACCCCCTGTTCCTTCTCTGGGCCTCCATTTCCACATTCATGAAATTAGGAAAGCTCGACCCCAAAACTCCTTCCGGCCAGGCATGGGGGCTCATGCCTGTAATCCCAGCACTGGGAGGCTGAGGCCAGCGGATCATTTGAGGTCAGGAGTTCAAGACCAGCCTTGCCAACATGGTGAAATCCCAGCTCCACTAAAAATACAAAAATTAGCTGGGTGGTAGTGGTGCGCGCCTATAATCCCAGCTACTCAGGAGGCTGAGACAGGAGAATCGCTTGAGCCTGGGAGGTGGTGGTTGTGGTGAGCCGAGATTGTACCACTGCACTCCATTCTGGGCGACAGAGTGAGACCCTGTCTCAAAAAAATCAGAAACAAAATTCTGTCTTCCATAATTTCCAGAGGCTCGTGCAGGCAGCTCCGTGGAGGCAGTGGCAAGAGAACATGAGACCCAGGCCTTCCCAGTGGGCTACTGACACGGATGCAGATGACGATAACACTAATTGCTACCATCTTTGTGTACTTACCATGTACCGGGCACACAGACAAGTACTTGTAATGGATTTTTTTTTAAATAGTGATGAGGCCTCACTGTGTTGCCCAGGCTTGTCTCAAACCCTTGGGCTCAGTGATCCTTCCCACCTTGGCCTCCCAAAGTGCTGGATTACAGGCGTGAGCCACCACACCCGGCTGGATTATTTTATCAACTCCTGAGGACATTTTACACAAGTCCTTTTGTTGAGACAGGGCCTCACTCACCCAAGCGGTAGTGCAGTGGCACGAACACTGCTCACTGCAGCCTCGATCTTCTGGGCTCAAGGCATCCTCCTGCCTCAGCCTTCCAAGTAGCTGGGCGTACAGGTGCACATCACCACACCTGGCTAATTTTTTTTGTAGAGATGGGGTCTTGCCATGTTGCCCAATCTTACACATGTCCAGAGGCTTAGAGAGGTTAAGTGGCTGTCCACAGCCACTCAGGTGGTTAAGAGACGGGATTCAAACCCAAGTCAGCCTCCAGAGCTAATACTAGTATGTCTCAGTGCGGTGTGACATTGTGGGAGGCCACAGGAGGCACCTAGGGGGCGCCTCAGAGGTTTCCATAGCATGAACTTTGTAGTTGAACCTTGTAGGATTGAGTCCAGGATTGCACCATGGGGTCCCTCAAACACCTGCAGGCGGGAGCTGCCGGCAGCTCGGGGGGTCCTGACCCAGACCTCCCAGGGGCCCGCCTCCTCTGTCTGGCTTCCTTGACCGCTGGCGGGCACAGCTGGCTGTGCAGACCAAGCGCGTGGCTGCGCAGGTGGATGGCGGCGCGCAGGTGCAGCAGGTGCTCAATATCGAGTGTCTGCGGGACTTCCTGACGCCCCCGCTGCTGTCGGTGCGCTTCCGGTAAGTGAGGTGTGGCGCGGCCGGTGGGCGGGGCCTCCGGGGCGAGGGGCGGGGCCTTAACGGAGCCTACCCCTCACCCAACCAGGTATGGTGGCGCCCCCCAGGCTCTCACCCTGAAGCTCCCAGTGACCATCAACAAGTTCTTCCAGCCCACAGAGATGGCGGCCCAGGATTTCTTCCAGCGCTGGAAGCAGCTGAGCCTGTGAGGGGTGGGGAGGGGGCGGAGCCAAAGCCGCGCCTCCGGGTGGGCGGGTCGGGCCGTCCAGGTCCCTGACTTGAACCTTCCCGGTCCCCAGCCCTCAACAGGAGGCGCAGAAAATCTTCAAAGCCAACCACCCCATGGACGCAGAAGTTACTAAGGCCAAGGTGAGAGACCGCGGGCGTGTTTGCCGGCCTAGGGCTGCTTTGCTTCTCTGAGCCTCTGTTTTCCTATCTGTAAAGTGGGGCCAATTCCCATCCCCAAAGGTTTTTGGGATCTGGGATGCCACTCTGTGGTAACTAACAGCTCTGGCACTCTCTGACGGCGGCCCCCCCTCCCTCCCAGCTTCTGGGGTTTGGCTCTGCTCTCCTGGACAATGTGGACCCCAACCCTGAGAACTTCGTGGGGGCGGGGATCATCCAGACTAAAGCCCTGCAGGTGGGCTGTCTGCTCCGGCTGGAGCCCAACGCCCAGGCCCAGGTGAGTGCTGCTGTGGGAGGCCTGAGGTCGGCAGGAAGGCCACCTGTCATCTCTGCGCCCACTCTTCCTGCCTCACTGTTCAATTCGCGTCCCCCCTTTGACCCTCCTCCTCTCGCATCTCTTTGTCCACTTTTCCTCCTTTTTATCCATCAATCTTCTCTCCTGTCTCCAACCTCTGGTCTTCCTCTCCTCTTCCTGTCCCTCCCTGATTTCTCCCTTTCCATATCACTTCCACCTTTCTCTCCTCATTTATAATTTCCCTCCTTTCTGGCTCCTCTGTTGATTTCATTCTTACATTCTTCTCTCCTGTGTCTTGTATCACTTTTCTGGCCCCTTTATCCTTCTTTCTTCTATATCCCTTGTGTCCCCACTTCCCTGGGCTCCCTATCTCCTCTGAGCTCTGCCCCCAATGCCCCCACCCAGATGTATCGGCTGACCCTGCGCACCAGCAAGGAGCCCGTCTCCCGTCACCTGTGTGAGCTGCTGGCACAGCAGTTCTGAGCCCTGGACTCTGCCCCCGGGGATGTGGCCGGCACTGGGCAGCCCCTTGGACTGAGGCAGCTTTGGTGGATGGGGGACCTCCACTGGTGACCGAGAAGACGCCAGGGGTTGGGGGATGCCTGGGACCTTCCTCCGGCCTTTTGTATTTTTATTTTTGTTCATCTGCTGCTGTTTACATTCTGGGGGGTTAGGGGGAGCCCCCTCCCTTCCTTCCCCCCTCCCAAGCACAGAGGGGAGAGGGGCCAGGGAAGTGGATGCCTCCTCCCCTCCCACCCCACCCTGTCGTAGCCCCTCCTACCCCCTCCCCATCCAGGGGCTGTGTATTATTGTGAGCGAATAAACAGAGAGACGCTAACAGCCCCATGTCTGTGTCCATCATCCACTGCCAGGTAGTCAAAGAAGTGGGGTGAGGGCATGCAGAGTGTGGGTGGCCAGGCTTCGCAGCCCATGGCTGGGACTCTGGGGAGACAGCAGCAGCAGCAGCCGCCGAACCCCCAGCTGCAGGGCCACCAGACGCACTCCTTTGCCTGGTTCCTCAGTCCCCAACACCAGGTAGCAGGCTCTGGGCAGCTGGGCCTGGTAGACCTCACCTTCTGTCTTCTCTGGTGGCCCTGGCTCTGGGGAAAGAACGGGGCACTGAGGTGACAAGTAGCATGCTAACCTTTGGAAGCCACACCACATCCTGGGCCCAAGTTCTGAACGCGTGGGGTCTCTGAGCACAGGTTTTGGGAGCCTCCTGCCAGGGCAGGGCCTCGGGGCTCTAGCTGGCTGTCAGCAACTTGAAGACTGTGATGCTCTCACTCAGCTCACCCTCTTCCTCTTTCTCATCCTTGGCCCCCATTTTCCTGGGGAAACTGCAGCTGCAGGCAATCCTCTTAGCAATATACATGGCAAACACGGCAGAAACACAGGAGCCCGCCCACCCCACTGCATGAGGCGGGTGGAGGGAAGCAGGCAGGGGCCAGGGAGAGATGGAGTCGCACAGCTAAAAAGGGGTGCAGCCCCCCAGATGGAGCTCTTGACCACTGTGCTGCATTCATCCGGGCTTCACTGGAGTCATAGCGCCATCCCAGGTCCTTCCCTTTGTCTCTCTGGGCCTTTATGGGTTCTACAATTTTTCCTTTCTAACCCAGCATCTGTGAAAACCTCCCCCATCCCCTAAGCCTATCAGCAAAGTCTGTGCTTTCGGCAGTAGTGCAGAGTGCTGGACTGTGTGGATATGGGAGCCAGATCCCCTGTGTTCGAATACGGCTGTGCCACTCATGAGCTGAGCCTCAGTTTCCTCATCTGTAATATGGGAATGATAAGGTAACAGGATAGTCCTCACTTGTGAGGATAAAGTGATTTCATTCTTTTATTACATGTAAAGGCACTGGGAAGAGGTGAGGTCTCAGTGTTAACTATTGTTTTGTTTTTTTGTTTTTTGTTTTTTTTTTGAGATGGAGTCTCGCTCTGTCGCCCAGGCTGGAGTGCGGTGGCCGGATCTCAGCTCACTGCAAGCTCCGCCTCCTGGGTTTACGCCATTCTCCTGCCTCAGCCTCCCTAGTAGCTGGGACTACAGGCGCCCGCCACCTCGCCCGCCTAGTTTTTTGTATTTTTTTTTTTAGTGGAGACGGGGTTTCACTGTTTTAGCCAGGATGGTCTCGATCTTCTGACCTCGTGATCCGCCCATCTCAGCCTCCCAAAGTGCTGGGATTACAGGCTTGAGCCACAGCACCCGGCCAACTATTGTTAACTATGATCTAGGAGGTTCTGAAGCCAGGCAGGGACCTCCCTTCCCCTCCCTTCCCTCCTGGAAAAGGCTACTGGAGCTCCTGTGTTGCTGCCGTGTTTGCCATGTGTATTGCTAAGAGGATCGCCCTTCCCATCTGCATCAATTCTCAGATCTCAAGGAAAACCACAGCCCTCTGCCCCAGTGCATGCTGGGTTCCTCCAATTCCACCTCCTACTCCCACTTTGCGTGACCAGAGACTCAGTGTCCCCGCCTGCGCAGTGGGAGCACTGGCTGCCGCTGACCTGGTGGGAAGTGCGTGGAGGTGACCAGGGTATAGAAGTTTCGGAGGAGGCGCCGGCGCTGTTCTGGTGAAGGCTCTGCTGGGAGGAAAAGGCGGTGATGCAGAGCCCCTCCCCAGCCCACACTCCTCCTGCCCCTGCCCCTGTCCTCAGTCACCTTTATCCCCCAAGGGCTCCACGGTGAAGAGGCAGCGTTTCAGTTCCAGGTGGAGGAGCAGCAGCCTGTGGGAAAGGGAAGGGAATGTCACGGCTGCGGAAGAGGACATGACCCCCAACCCACTCCCTCCATCCGAGCCCTACCCGAGGATGTCTGTGTGAAGGGGGAAGCCACTGGGCAGCGCTCGGGGTCCCAGCGGCAGACAGGCCCGCAACGGGTCCAGCAGTGGCTGCCAGCAGCGCTCCAGAAGCTGCAGGGGGCGTGGTCATTGGGACATGGTCATGGGAAGGCGGGGCCGGCGGGGGAGTGCACGATAAGGCCGTGGTCAATCGGGAGGGGCGGGGCCTACGAGAACAGTGGAGGGCGGAGGGCAGAAGGGACCAGGGAAGGGGCGAGGCCTGGGAGGACAGAGAAAGCGCGGCAGTGGCCGATCTTGCGGGGAAGGTGAATGACTGGAGCGCAGTCCAGAAGAGGTGGGGCTGGGGAAAGAAGCCGCTGGCAGGGCAGGGTGGTGGGGAAGGGCCCTGCAGGTACAGGGTGTCCTAAGGGGGAAAGCGGGACGGCGCGGGTTCACCTGTGGATACAACTGGCTGAGGGGTGGGCTTGGCCCGCAGAGTAGACACAGCTCCAGGCTCGGCAGCAGTGTCAGGGTCAGGAGCCGGTGTGGGACCTGAAGCAGGGCACAGGCTGGGGCTGACCGCGGCCCGGCCCCTTTCCATCGCAGATCCCGCTCCCTAGCGACTTGGCCCCCAGGTCACATCCCTCTGTTCCGTCCGCCCCACCCACTCACCGTGGGGCTCCCGTGCGGCAGGTACACCGGATAGTCGCGAGCGGTCTGAGGCGGCAGGGACCCCACCAGCCAGGGGAGCAGCACGGCCTCGGGCGTCCCCAGCCGCCACCAACCTTCCGTTGCTGCCACCACCCGGCCCGACACCACCAGGCTGACGAATGCCGTGCCCGCAGCCTCAGCGAACCCGGAGAGGGCTTCCTGGGTAAGGGAGGCAGGAGGACTGGGAGTCAGCAGACAGGTGTGGGGGGTGGCAGCGACTTCCCAGGTGGGCAGGGAATGGGGAGAAACCCACAGCCAGCCCCAAGCTCGTGGAGTGGCCATGCTCCTGCGTCTCACCCTCTCTGAGCCTGAGTTCCTTCACCTTCATACGAAGTCACATCCCCAACTCACACTGTGAAGTCTGATTACACACCTAGCCTGAGTGTGCGAACTGAAGCTAATGATGTAACCACAGCAGCTACTGTTCATCGAGACCTGTTACATGCTGAGTAGGCACCATCAGCAATGTAGAGAAGCCAAGTCACCTGCTGAGAGTCACACTGCTGGGAGGCGCCCACACCAGGCAACTCAGCAAGAGCAGTGTTTCAGTAGGGGTAGCTAGAGATCTGAAAGGCGGGAGGAAGAGCAGGTACCAAGGTTGGAAAGTTGTTGGGATCTCTGGGGTCTGTGAGGCAGCTGGGTGGATGCAGATTGTGGATTTAGCAACAGGTTAGGGGGTGCCACGTGCCACAGGCCTTCAAACACCAGGCTGAGGGGCTGGGACCTTGTCCTGGGGGAGGTGGAGGCTGTGGGAGGGCGATGAGCAGGAAAGGGGCAGGGCCAGCTCTGGATATAGTAGGATTCTTGTGGTGGACGGGTGTGATGGCTCACACCTGTCATCTGAGCACTATGGGAGGCTGAGGGGGGAGAACTGGTTGAGCCCAGGAGTTTGAGACCAGCCTGGGCAACTTAGTGGACACCCATCCCCAACCCCAGTCCATCTCTTAAAAAAAAAAATTAGCTGAATGTGGTGACGTGTGCCTATAGTGTCAGCTACTGGGGAGGCTGAGATGAGAGGATCACTTGAATCCAGGAGTTCAAGGCTGCAGTGAGCTATGACTGAGCCACTGCGCTCTAGCCTGGATGACAGAGCGAGACCCTGTCTCAGAAAAGAAAGAAAGATGGCCCAGGTGCAGTGGCTCACGCCTGTCATCCCAGCCCTGTGGGAGGCCAAGGCAGGTGTTAGAAGTTTGAGACCAGCTTGGCCAACATGGCAAAAACCCATCTCTACTAAAAATACAATAAATTAGCCGGGCGTAGGGGCGGGTGCCTGTAATCCCAGCTACTCCGGAAGCTGAGGCAGAAGAATTGCTTGAACCCAGGAGGCAGAGGCTGCAGTGAGCTGAGATCGTGCCACTGCACTCCAGCCTGGGCAACAAGAGTAAAACTACGTCTCAAATAAAAAGAGAGAAAGGAAAGAAAAAAGAAAAGAAAAACAATAAAAAGAGAAAAGATTCTTCTGGGACCAGGTGGGGATAGGACTGGAAGCTGAGAAGATAGGAGGAGGTTGGGACAATGGTCCAGAAGAAAGAGGATGAGGACTGAGCCAGGGCCAGCGGAACAGGTATTTCCATAGCATCCCCAGTACCTGCAAGAGGGACCCCTCCGGAGGAATCACACAGTCCACACACTGGGTCAGGTCCCCGATGAGCTCCGAGTCCCCTAGGAAGCTGTCGATGAGGCAGTAGCTGGCCTAGGAGAATAAGAAGGGACCAGCCTAGCATTCAGGTGGGCCCAGGGTCAGACAACCAAGAACCTGTGGGACCAGGCTGCCCCAGGGGCTGCTGGGAACTGCAGTTCCCAAATGGCAGTGCCCAGGTATCCTAACTTCCCACCCTCATGCCCTGCAACCTCACCCTCAAGTCCTTCTTCAGTCTCTCCACATTGCGGATATTGGTCAGTTCTTCAAGTCCCACAAGAAGGACCTAGGAGAACCATATAGGAGAGGTTGGGCCCTGGGCAACTAGTTCTAAGTGAGGAGGGGCTGGGACTCAAACTCCTGGGTCTGAAGGAAGAGGAGGCTAGGACTCCCACTTTTGGGTCTGGGGACTGGGGGGTCAAGATTCCTGGGTTCTGGCTGGGCCGGACGCAGTGGCTCATGCCTGTAATTCCAGCACTTTTGGAGGCCAACGTGGGTGGATCACTTGAGGTCAGGAGTTTGAGAACAGCCTGGCCAACAAGGTGAAACCCTGTCTCTACAAAAAATACAAAAATTAGCTGGGCATGGTGGCGCGTGCCTGTAATCCCAGCTACTTGGGAAGCTGAGGCATGAGAATCGCTTGAACCTGGGAGGCGGAAGTTGCAGTGAGCCAAGATCATGCCACTGCACTCCAGCCTGGGCAACAGAGCGAGACCCCGTCTCAAAAAAAAAAAAAGATTCCTGGGTTCTGAGTGAGGAAGTGTTGGTGGTCTGGACTCCTAGGTCTGAGGGAGAAGGATGCTGAGATCTCCGATTCTGGTTTGGGGAGAAAAGAGGACTGGTGAGTCTCACCATGGCTCCAAACACCATTTGGAGTAGTCTCTCCAGCCTCAGCTCAGAGATGCCCACCTCAGATGACAGAACAATGAGGGTGATGCTGTGGAACGGAAGTGAGAAGAATGGGTCAAGGCCCTAGGAATCAGGAAGGGGTATGTTGGAGTCCACCCATCGATTCCAGAACACCAGATACATCCTCCCTCAGCCCAACCTTCCTTTCTTATAGAAGACATCAGGGATCAAGGAGGGTAACTGGCTTGCTAAAGATCCCACAGCCAAATTAACAGCTGGTTTTGGAGAGCTGGAAGGCCTCCGAGGTCATCTTCAACAGGGACTATCACCCAGGCCCTGTCCCTGTCCCACGTTCCCTCCTGGGGACCTGTCATGGAAGCTTTTCCACACCACAGTCGTGTTCTCGGTCCTCGCAGAGCTCAGCTGCACCTCCAGATTCTGCCCAAACATATGGACTCCATTGAGGGAACCGATGACAGAGAACGGGAGCTAAGGAGGGGTTAGGGACATCAGACAGGAGCATCACCCCATCCCCTCCTCCTTAGGACCTAAGCGTGCCAGCTCCCAGCCCCATCCTCTTTCCATGTACCCTGGCAGTGCCTCTTTGGGGAACCAGGCTTATTGGTGCATTGCCTCCTCGGTCCTACAAACTCAACACTGAAACCGCCCCAGCCCCTACTGCCTTGAAGACCCAGAATCAAAACACCGAACCCCCTTCGGTTTAGATACAGGCGTCCAAGGCCCCACCTGCTGTCGGGCGGGGGCGCCGCCGCGACTGCTCCTGCAGAACAGGGGGACTCCGCTGGACGCCGCGAGGCACAGCAGATGAACGGTGCCGCCCGTCCCCTCCTCCCCCATTTAGGACTCCCACCGCGGTCCCCCACGTGGGGACTGTCAGTGCCAGTCTTGGAGCATGCCGGTAATCACAGTAACTCGGCCTGTGGTCCGGAGCCGCCAGAGGGCGAGATGCGGAGCTGATTGGAAGAGGATTAATTTCCCGCCTTCTTCACCCAACTCAAACAGACCCTCAAACCCTATTCAGGCACCTCCCCCAAGCCCATTAGGTTCTCTTCCGCCCTAGCCGGAAGTCATGGTGCCCCTAACAAAGATGGCGGCTAATTGAATTGGCAAATCTTTCTTGTTTCTCGGAGGAGGTAAGGAGAACCAAGAGGCCGATTGAAGATGATGACTGCGCCAAGGCCTTGCCTAGCCACCATCCTGTAGGCTTTGATGATTTACACTCTAAACGGGAAAAACAGTTGTGCCCCGATCAAAGATTGCGACGATCCCAAAGCGTTGCCTCGCAACCACATTCCCTCTAGGTTGTTCTAGTAGTAAACAACGTGCCCTACTCAAAGATGGCGACCGTGGCTGGGCGTTGCCAAGCAACCACCATTCAGCCAGATTTCCGTTCCAAAGCTGTAAACAGCTGTGCCCTGCTCAAAGATGGCGGTACGTCGAAGTCCAAGCACCCTCCTTAGGGCGAAATCGCGTCTCCCCCCAACATTCGAGGGTGGTTGAGTCCAGCGATCGTTGCCTAGTAACCACCAAAAAAAAAAAAGGTTGTTTTTATTACTGGAAAAAAGAAAACAAGGAAATCCTTTGTTGTCCAGAATAATAAAAATAACATCATTTCTGTAATGAACTTATACATGGTAGCATACTATGTAAAATGTGAAAATATCCCTTCCCGAATTTTTTCCTAAAATACAGTTAAACGTAGAATATTCATACGTTTTCACAAATATGATCAATATACTAACATTTCCACACTTTCTTTTTCCCCATGTTTATAAGTCTATTTCATCTTAATAATGTATTTTTATAATCTAGTTTGTGGATGTAACAAATTGATTTGACCAATTACGTGTTGAACTCTTCCAGGCTAGTCAACTAGTACTGGACAGCATTTTATTGACTTTTAAAAATGCCCTTATGAATATTTTTATTATTTTATGCAGGCAGTATTTACTTGTAATAATAAATGTATTTATGATTCATTTTGCCCTTCCTCTTCCTTCTTGCAGATCAGCCCATCTTTCTTTCTTTCTTTTTTTTTTTTTGAGACGGAGTCTTGCTCTGTCGCCCAGGCTGGAGTGCAGTGGCCGGATCTCAGTTCACTGCAAGCTCCGCCTCCCGGGTTTACGCCATTCTCCTGCCTCAGCCTCCCGAGTAGCTGGGACTACAGGCGCCTGCCACCTCGCCCGGCTAGTTTTTTGTATTTTTTAGTAGAGACGGGGTTTCACCGTGTTAGCCAGGATGGTCTCGATCTCCTGACCTCGTGATCCGCCCGTCTCGGCCTCCCAAAGTGCTGGGATTACAGGCTTGAGCGACCGCGCCCGGCCAGATCAGCCCATCTTTCTAGCATAATTTGTAATTTTCCTAGTTCCTAAAGTAGAGAGATGGGACAGGGTCTTGCTCTGTCGCCCAGGGTGGACTGCAGTGGAGCCATCTCGGCTCATTGCAACCTCTGCCTCCCGGGTTCAAGCGATTCTCCGGCCTCAGCCACCTGAGTAGCTGGGATTACAGGTGTGCCCCACCATGTCGCGTTAATTTTTGTATTTTTTGTAGAGACTGGGTGTCGCTATGTTGCCCAGGCTGGTCTCGAACTCCTGGGTTCAAGTGATCCACCCACCTCTGCGTCTCCAAGTGCAGGGACATCAGGCGGGAGCCACCAAGCCTGGCCTAGGTACCATTTTAATCTTCCTTCATGTCTATTGATTTTTTTTTTCCTTTTGCTGGATTACTTTTATATTCCTTATAACTATTAAAATTTTAGTTACACAGGCATAAAAAAGGAGGGAGCTGCTCTAGATGACAAGAAACTTGAGACATAATGTCTAAATATGTGTGTGGTCTTTGTTTGGATGCTGATACAAATAAACCAACTACAAAAACACATTTTGAGACAATTGGAACGTTTGATTACACACTTACTGTTAGATGATACTAAGAAGTTAATTTTGTTGCAGGTAACAATGGCATACCAGTAATGTAAGAAAGTGTTCATAAAATTGGGAAAGATGCCTGCCAAGCACACAGGAGTAAAAATGATATGATTGTACGGATTTGCTTTAAAAGGCTTCAGCAAATGAGACTGTCTCAAAAAAAAAAAAAAAAAAAAAAAGGCTTCCGCAGGCTCACTGCCTGTAATCCGGGCACTCTGGGAGGCCGAAGTGGGTGGATCACCTGAGGATAGGAGTTTGAGACCAGCCTGGCCAACATAGTAAAACCCTGTCTTCATCAAAAATACAGATATTTGCCGGTGGGGTGGCAAACGCCTATAGTCCCAGCTACTCTGGAGGCTGAGGTAGAAGCATCAGTGGAACCAGGGAGGTGGAGGCTGCAGCGAGC
>NW_012115710.1:4101842-4103734 GCF_000951035.1 Colobus angolensis palliatus | reverse complement strand
CCGGGAGGCGGAGCTTGCAGTGAGCCGAGACTGCGCCAATGCACTCCAGCCTGGGAGACAGAGCGATACAACGTCTCATAAAAAAAAAAAAAAAAATTAAAAATTAGCTGGGAGTGGTGGTGCGCGGCTGTGGTCCCAGCTGCTCTACAGGCAGAAGAGTGGCTCCAGTGCGAGTAGTAGAGGCTGCTGTGAGCCAAAATTGGGCCACTGCACTCCAACCTGCACAACAGAGAGAGACCCTGTCTGAAAAACTTAAAATTAAAATTAAAAAGATAATAGTAATGAAGTGTTTCTATTTTTCTATATTATTCATCAATAAGATTTGTGTAGCACATTTCTGTCAACAAACACGTTAGATTTTCCCAGTTGGTAGTGTATTTTTCAACTTGGTTTATGCAGTCTTTTGGGAAAAATTAATAAAGATTACGTTTTCTGACTTTGCTGTAGTGCTAAGAAACTCCATGGCAGTCATTAAGATTTTTTTCCTTCAGATAGTTTCCGAGTTTCATTTGTTGCACTTACATTTTTAATCTACTTGGAATGTATTTATGTTCTAGGCCAGTTTCTGGCTCCTCTCCCGGAAAACAACGCTCAGGTGTTGCTAAGCAACCCACACTTGGGTTGGTGTTCGGCTTCTTTTCAGGGGGAAAACAACTGCCCTCCCTTCCAAATTGAGGACGACCTTAAAGCGTTGCCTAGTAACCTCGTTTCCGTCGATGTGATTGGATCCTTCTCGCCTCCCTCCCCCAGTCCGCGCGCCCGAAAGAACAGAATCAGAAACTTGATCTAACGGTTAGAAAACAAGGGCAGAGGTCCCGGCGCTGTGGCTCAGGCCTGTAATCTTAGCACTCTGGGAATCCAAGGCGGGCGAATCACTTGAGGTTAGGAGTTCGAGAACAGCCTGGCCCACATGGTGAAACCCTTTCTCTACTAAAAACACAAAAATTAGCGGAGCCTGGTGGTGGTGGTGGGCACCTGTAATCCCAGCTACTCGGAAGGCTGAGGCAGGAGAATCGCTTAGAACCCGCGAGGCGGAGGTTGTAGTGAGCCGAGATCGCGTCACTGCACTTCAGCCTGGACGACAGGGCGAGACTCCCGTTTCGAAAACAAAAAACAAGAAAACAAAGGAAACAAAACAAAAACGAGAACAAGGGCAGCGTACGCGTTGCATAGCAACCAGGTCTCCTGCCCCTCCCTTTGGGACAACAGGCGGACCCAGACGCCCCGCTCAAAGATGGCGGCTGACTGAGCCGCTTTCAATTTATTTCGCTCTTGAGAATCCTGACAAGAATTCCGTCGAACCCATCAGGTCCCTAGAAGGGCTAACTATGCCCTTCCTGAGTCGTCCACGCTGTGGAGGCGAAGGAGGAGGGAGCTAGAACGAAGCCTCAGCGCGTGCCCCGCACAAACATGGCCGCATTCCCGGCGGCCCTAAACCGCCCGGCGCCAGCGCCGGTGGGCGCGCAGCGCAGGCGCATTTCCGCTCATTCCGCGGTGTCGGCTGCGGCGGCTGTGGCGGTGGCGGCTACCGCACGGGGTATGGTCCCCGGGTCCGAGGGCCCGGCCCGCGCCGGGGGCCTGGTGGCCGACGTGGTGTTTGTGATTGAGGGTACGGCCAACCTGGGACCCTACTTCGAGGGACTCCGCAAGCACTACCTGCTGCCGGCCATCGAGTGAGTGCGGTTTCCGCGACTCTAACCCCGCCCTCCCATTTCAGTTTCCACAGCTTTTTGCCTGACTCCGACCTTTCACCTCTGACCCTCACAGGTATTTTAATGGTGGTCCTCCTGCTGAGACGGACTTCGGGGGAGACGTGAGTCTTGGGACTTCTGGGTCTGAGGGCGGAGGGGCTGGGGGTTTGGACTCCTGGGTCTGAGGGAGGAGGGGCTGGG
>NW_012115710.1:4098858-4101565 GCF_000951035.1 Colobus angolensis palliatus | reverse complement strand
GAGGGACAGGAGACTGGACTCTTGGGTCTGAGGAAGGGAGAAAGGGCTGGGCCTGGACTTCTGAGTTTGAGGGAGGAGGAGCTGGGGACTTGTACTCCTGGGTCTGAGGGAGGAGGGGCTGGGGGTCTGGATTCTTGGGTCTGAGAGAGAAGGGTCTGGGGGAGGAGGGGCTGGGGGTCTGGACTCCTGGGTCTGAGGAAAGAGGGACTGGGGCCTGGACTTCTGGGTCTGAGGGAGGAGGGGCTGGGGCTGAGATTCCTGGGTTTGAGGAAGGAGGAAGCTGAGGAGTTCCTAGTTCTGGAGGAACAGGAAGCTGGGAACCCTGATTCCTTCTCTGAGGGAAAAGCGAATTGAGGTCCCAGATTAAAAGTTTTTCTGTTCTCCCCTCCCAGTATGGAGGGACCCAGTACAGCCTCGTGGTGTTCAACACAGTGGACTGCGCTCCCGAGTCCTACGTACAATGTCACGCTCCCACCAGCAGCGCCTATGAGTTTGTCACCTGGCTCGATGGCATTAAGTGAGCTTTTCCGCCACGTAGGGTGGGTTGGGGTTCCTGTGAGGGGCGGTGAGTGAGGGGAGGAGGGATGGCTTGGGTTTGAGCTGCAGGAAACATCGCATACATTAAGCGATTGAAAGGACTTTGAGGGTGATTGTGTTTTTGTCAGAAGTCACTTTTGTGGCTTCTGTGTGCTCAGCAGTGTTGCTGAGTAGGAACACTGAGTAGGAACAGTGTTGCAGAAGTAGGAAAAACTTCCCATTCAGGGAGGCCTGGCTGAGCTCTAGCAGCCACCTTGTACTGCCTGTGTGATTGTCCCCTTTCTGTCCTCTCTTTTTCCATCTACCCCTGTTCTCCTTTTCCAGATGGGTGCATTGTAGCCTCAGTGCAGGGGGATGGGTCAGAGCCAGGATAGATCTCTCTGTGGCTTGAATCAGACTTTTTTTTTTTTCCTTTGAAACAGAGTCTTGCTCTGTCTCCCAGGCTGGAGTGCAGTGGCAGAGTCTTGGCTCACTGTAACCTGCACCTCCTGGGTTCTGCCTCAGCCTCCCAAGTAGCTGGGATTACAGGCACGTGCCACTACGCCCAGCTAATTTTTTTATTTTTAATTTTTGATTTTTAGTAGAGATGGGGTTTCACTATGTTGGCCAGGCTGTTCTCCAACTCCTGACCTCACGTGATCTGCCTGCCTCAGCCTCCCAAAGTGCTGGGATTACGGGGGTGAGCCACCGTTGCAGGATTGAGGAGGACGGGAGAGAGTCTTCCGGTTAAAGCAGAAGAATCTTTCGTTGAGTGCACTCAGGCCCAAGCAGACTCATGTCCAAAGACGGCCTGGAACAAAGACAGCACTTGACTTTTATACACACTTCACAAAAGGGGGTGGGCTAGCTTGAAGCAAGCTTACAGTGGCGTGAAAGCAGGGATACAGAGGCAGGACAAAGACAGTTAATCAAATTGTTGTAACAGGTTTATAACTCAGGATTACACATAACCGTTGCTATGCAACCCAGATGTCCGTTATCTAGGTTTGCTTAGGCACAGGCTTATCCCATAACCTTCACTATGGTGCCCAGGCAGCTCAGGCTTCTCATGACCTTCACTGTACTTCTTAGATAAAACAGAATACTTGAAGTCGTTAGTTACAGAGAACAGAAATCTATTATAAACTCATTCCATAAAACAAAGGAAAATTTGTTTTTTCTTCTCCCTATGTTGAGGGAGTGCTGGGAGAGTCTCCAAGAGCACATTAGATAATATTATCAAGACTTTTCCTGGGTCTGGGCTATGTCTGTTGCTGCCTCTCAGGCAAGTCAGCCTAATACAGTAAAACTTATTTCTCTTTCTTTTTAATTTTATTTTTCTTTAATTTCCTGCCTCAACACCACACCTGGCGGTGGATCAGATTTTGATAGTTGACATTGTAGACTCTGGAGTCAGGCAGTCTGGGGTCAAATCCTGGCTCTTCCACCACAGAACTAACTCTCAGACCCAGGAGTCCATGTCCCCCCTGTGCCTAGTATCTCATCTCTCAACTGGGGATGTGGATAGTACTTGTATTAATATTTCATTGTATTACTTATTCTTAGCTGCATAACAGATTACCATCAAACTAACGGCTTCATACCGCAAACATTTATCTAATGCAGTTTCTGTGAGTCAGGGACACAGGAGTGGCTTAGCTGGATGATTCGACTGAGGGTCTCACAAGGCAATAGTCAAGAGGTCGGCAGGATTGCAGCCATCCAGGGGGTTTGACTGGCGGTGGGGAATCCGCTCCCAAGGTGGTGAGTCTGTGGCTATTGGCCGCAACACCTCTCCACGGAGCTGCTTAACTG
The DNA here is from genome assembly GCF_000951035.1 of Colobus angolensis palliatus. Lineage (NCBI taxonomy): Eukaryota > Metazoa > Chordata > Mammalia > Primates > Cercopithecidae > Colobus > Colobus angolensis. The sequence goes on along the minus strand of NW_012115710.1, from coordinate 4,099,234 downwards.
TCTGACATGGCAACTGGCATTCCTCAGATTGAGTGACCCAATAGAGACAGCAAAGAGGAAGCCCCAGGCCTCTTTTGTGTTTGAGGAAGGGTTTCACTCTGTCACCCAGGCTGGAGTGCAGTGGCTCAGTCATGGCTCACTGCAGCCTCAACCTCCTGGGCTCAAGCTCAAGCGATCCTCCCACCTCAGCTTCCCAAGCAGCTGGAGTAGCAGGGACTATAGCCAAATGCCAGTACACCTGGCTGATTTCTTAAAAATTTTTTTGTAGGTCGGGCGTGGTGGCTCATGCCTGTAATCCCAGCACTTTGAGAGGCCGGGGCAGGTGGATCACCTGAGGTCAGGAGTTCCAGACCAGCCTGACCAACATGGAGAAACC
>NW_012115710.1:4079232-4098138 GCF_000951035.1 Colobus angolensis palliatus | reverse complement strand
GTCTCTACTAAAAAATACAAAAAAACTAGCCGGGCGAAGTGACGGGCGCCTGTAGTCCCAGCTACTCGGGAGGCTGAGGCAGGAGAATGGTGTAAACCCAGGAGGCGGAGCTTGCAGTGAGCTGAGATCCGGCCACTGTACTCCAGCCTGGGCGACAGAGCCAGACTCCGTCTCAAAAAAAAATAAAAAATAAAAAATAAATGGAGACTTCTTGAAGTCCAGATCCGAGTCTGATGCTCCTCAAGTCCCTGGCAGCCAACACAGGGCCTGGTAACACGGGAGGCCTCGGGTAAAATCTGTAGAATGAATGGAAGACACTGCATAGCCTTCCAGACCCCGCTCAGGTGTCTTATACACTGGGAAACCTTCCTGGTTCTTGCAGCCAGGTGCTTCCTCCTCTGTCCTCATGACCTGTCACAGCCCCACACCTCTGGACTGTGAATGTCCAGGTCCCTGGGTACTTCTGCCATTTGCTTCCAGCTGGTGCTTGGCACCTATGGGGCTTCAGGAGACTGGTTGAATAAATGAATGAATACAAAAACAACAAATAAATAGAAAAAATTAGCCAGGCATGGTGGTGCACACCTGTAGTCCCAGCTACTCAGGAGGCTGAGGTAGGAGGATCAACTGAGACTGGGAGGCGGAGGTTGCAGTGAGCCGAGATTGGGCCATCGCACTCCAGCCTGGGTGAAAGACTGAGACCCTGTCTTGGCGGGGGGAAAAGATGGAAGGAAAATAGAACCAGTGTCTTTCCCAGAACATTATGACAACGCAGTTGTTCATTCATATGTTCACTCATTAATTCAACAAATGTTTGTGGAACAAACTGTCCTGGGCACCAAGGAGTTAGTGGGCATGAGACAGGCAAGGTCCTGGCCCTCATTGAGCTAGTATTTGCCTGGGTGACAGGCTGTGTGCAAGGAGCCCTTGGTCATGGCCGGATGCTCTTAACATTCACTTTTTTTGACCAGTACCTCCTGGGGCTCCAGGCACCTGTTAGCCCATGAAAGCGGGCAGCAAAGACTCCGAGGAATGATACTGGGTAGAACAAATGGGAGTAAGTTAAAGGACTTGGGAGCCCCAAGTCAGAGCCCACCTGTGTCACCTAGGGGGCTTTTAGTTTTATTTTGTGTCTGCCATATCAAGGGGTTTGTTTGGAATTTAGGCTTATCATAAACTTGATGATATTTTAGCCATATTTTGCAGCCAGCCATAGTGTTCCCTCTGTTCAAGTTTTTCACGTTTCTTTGATGAAATGTTTATTACATGTCGTCCTTTGAGCTTGTAGCAGATAACTTATACTTAGTGTTCAGTAAGAGAAAAGCAAGTTTTAGCATCTCAAACTGGTTAGTTTATCACACTTTTCCTCATAAGTGGTTGTTTTTTTTTTTTTTTTTTTTTTTTTTTTTTTTTTTTTTTTTTTGAGATGGACTCTCGCTCTGTTGCCCAGGCTGGAGTCCAGTGGTGCAACTTCAGCTTACTGTAAGCTCTGCCTCCCGCGTTCACGCTCTTCTCCTGCCTCAACCTCCTGAGTAGCTGGGACCACAGGTACCTGCCACCACGCCTGGCTAATTTTTTTTTTATTTTTAGTAGAGATGGGATGGTCTCGATCTCCTGACCTCGTGATCCGCCCGCCTTGGCCTCCCAAAGTGCTGGGATTACAGGCGTGAGCCATCGCGCCTGGCCCTTCATAAGTTTTTTTTTGTTTTGTTTTGTTTTGTTTTTGGGATGGAATCTCTCTCTCCCCCAGGCTGGAGTGCAGTGGTGTGATCTCGGCTCACTACAGCCTCCATCCCTGAGGTTCAAGCGATTCTCCTGCCTCAGCCTTTTGAGGCAGGAGAATTGCAATGAGCCATTGCACGCAGCCACTTCCAAAACTTTGGGAGGCTGAGGTGCGTGGATCACCTGAGGTTGGGAGTTCGAGACCAACCTGACCAACATGTAGAAACCTGTCTCTACTAAAAATACAAAATTAGCTGCGTGTGGTGCCTCATGCCTGTAATCCCAGCTACTCGGGAGGCTGAGGCAGGAGAATTACTTGCACCAGAAGTCGAAGTTAGTGGTGAGCTGAGATTGTGCCATTGCCCTCCAGCCTGGACAACAAGACCAAAACTCCATCTCAAAAAAAAAAAAATTTATCACCCCAAAGGGACACCTCATATGCATGAAGCGCCTGCTCCCCATTCCCCCATTCCCAGCCAGGGTGCTTTTGGCTTGAGTCGCAGAAAGGCCCAGGAATACATTGGCTTAATTTCACCTATAGCAGAAAGGCTGGGTCCAGAGTTGGTTCATCCCAACTCTTTGGGCACAGTTGAAATTCGTGTGTGCAAAACTGTCTTGCATGGTGAGGAAGAGGAAGGCTGGGAAGTGTGTGGTGGGTTGGGAGCAGCACCTGAGTACCCTGAGAGCGGGAAGAAGGCTCCAGGCCTCAGTGTGCTCACTGGCCAAGCTGAGTGGGACCTGAAAGAAATCAGTGTGAGAACTCAGACAGGAAGCGGAGAGCCCCGCCGCATGGCCCTGCCAAGTCTCCAGTGCACGGAGTACTCAGCAGACGGTTCCTAGGCCTTGTGTGACCTGGGGCTCAGACGCCTTGGTGTCTCTCATGGAGGACTGCACACGGTGTGGAGAGAAGCTTGACAGCTGCAGTATCAGGTGATCTATGATGTCATTAAGGGCAGGCCCTAAAATTAGGTGGCACGTAGGTAAGGCTTCCTACAGGAGGGCACACCAGGATGGGTGTCGAAGCTTCATTGGATTCCATCTGGGCCGGAATGGGTGTGTGCCAGCACATGCAGAGACCTGGATGTCTGGGCTTCATCCGTCGAGAGGACCTACAGGCACGGGCATGGAGCAGGAGAGCAGGGTGCAGGACTCGAAGGCCTCGGTTGCCAGGCCGATGCCGGGCCAAGGGCCTGGGTTGGTTCTAGCCTTGATGGACACGGTTGGGCCTGTAGCCATTTGTTCATTTAGCTTACATTTCCTAAGGCCTCCCGCGTGCCCCACTGTAGTGGGCAAGCCTGGGGGTGAGAGAGGACTCAGACCCCATCCCGGCCTTGGGGGAGGTAGGGTCAGAGACCACACTTCAGAGGGACAGGGCCCTCAAGACCCTCAGAGGAGCGCTCAGTCTCCACACACGTCCCCTGCAGCAAAGATCAGCCTCTCACAACCGTGTGACCGGAAGAATGGTGGCAACCACAGCTGCCCTTGAGGAGAGGCCATCCCCAGACCACAACCCATGTGGGACAGATGCTGCGATGCGACTGCAGATCAGGCGGAGGAGAAACGAGAGTCTGTGTGTGTTAGTTTCCCGGGCTGCTGTAGCAAAGTATGAGAAACTGGCCAGAAGAATGGAGATTGATGTCTCAGGGTCCTGGAGGCTGGAAGTCCAAAATCCAGGTGGTAGGGCCAGGCTGTCTCTGAAACCTTATAGGGGAAGGGCTCTTCTGCCTCTCCTGGCGCCTGGTGCGCCCAGACCTTCCTGGCTGAGGCTGCATCACCCATCCTCACGTGGCCGCTCCCTGTGTCTCTTTGTGTCCCTGTGTCTTTCCTCTGTGTGTGTGTCCGTGTCCACGTTTCTCCTTTTCACAGACACCAGCCATAGTGGATTAGGGCCTGCAGTTTAACTCGATTACCTGTGTAAAGATCTTTCCAAATCAGGTCACCTTCTGAGGTACTGGGACTTTAGGACCTCAACCTGTCTTTTTGAGGGGGGCACACTTCAACCCATAAGACTGGGAGGACAGAGGAGGCCCCTGTCTCTGGCCGGGAAGGTGAAGTGGGGCCAGGACTGATTTGGAGCGGACAGCCCAGAGAGGGAAAGGGACAGCAGGAGGCTGGGCAGGGAGTCAGTCACTCCAGGGTTGGAGTCAGCACAGGATCCTAGGCTTGGGGTTCCCAGCCCTTTCCCATTCCCTCCCAGTCCTCATGATTAAGACAACAAATGTCGACCGGGCGCGGTGGCTCACGTCTGTAATCCCAGCACTTTGGGAGGCCGAGGCGGGCGGATCAGGAGGTCAGGAGACCGAGACCATCGTGGCGAACACGGTGAAACCCCATCGCTACTAAAAACACAAAAAATTTGCTGGGCGTGGTGGCGGGCACCTGTAGTCCCAGCTACTCAGGAGGCTGAAGCAGGAGAATGGCATGAACCTGGGAGGCGGAGCTTGCAGTGAGCTGAGATCGCGCCACTACACTCCAGCCTGGGTGACAGAGCAAGACTCCGTCTCAAAGACCCAGCCTGGGCGACAGAGCGAGACTCTGCCTCAAAAAAAAAAAAGAAAAAAAGAAAACAAACACACACAAGAAGTGTCCCCTGTCCTGTCTGGTACTGATGCTGTGCTAGCATCAGGGATCGGGTAGGGAACTCAGCAGTGTCCCTGTCATCCCAAGGTGCATACTCCAGGATAGGGTGGGAGACAGCATGGGAGCAGGCTCTTCAAGCATGGCCTGGGGGCAGGGGTGATGGCAACCCTGGGGCTGACCGCTCTGCCCCTCCAGGTTCATGGGCGGGGGTGGCGAGAGCTGCAGCCTCATCGCAGAAGGACTCAGCACAGCCTTGCAGCTGTTTGATGACTTCAAGAAGATGCGTGAGCAGATGTGAGTGCCCCCTCCGCCCAGGCTGGGTCAGTCTCTCTCTGCCTGGCCCGGAACCACTTTGCCTGTTGAGTGGCTCTACCTCTAGCCTCACCCTGTAGAGCATGGGCTCTGTGTCCCCAAGCACGCCGAGCCAGGAGGCTGCAGGTATGTTCTTGGGGGAGGTCTGGCCAGTGCCTGGTCTCAGCGTCCCCATCAGGAAGCAGTGCCAACTGTGGGTGTCACTCCTGCGTGCCCTGCCTGCTGGGTGACGGAGAGCACATCCCAGAACCTCTCAGAGCCTCAGTGTTGTCAGCTGTAAAGTATGGGCATTGCTTCTGATTCCATATGAGGCGGAATATGTGCGCCTCCACTGGTGCTGGCTCTGGGTTCCTTCTCAGGGCCCCTGTTGCTGCCGGCTCCATGTCTTCTCTCATTCCTGGTAGTGGCCAGACGCACCGGGTCTGCCTCCTCATCTGCAACTCGCCCCCATACCTGTTGCCTGCTGTTGAGAGCACCACGTACTCTGGATGCACAACTGAGAATCTCGTGCAGCAGATTGGGGAGGTGAGGACTCCAGGGTCTGAGGGAGGAGGGTCCGGGGGCCAGGAGTCTTGGGTCTGAGGCAGGAGGCACTGGGGGCCTGGACTCTTGGGTCTGAGGGGAGGAGGCACTGGGGGTCTGGACTCCTGGGTCTGAGGGAGGAGGCACTGGGGGCCTGGACTCAGTCACAGAATAGTCACAGACTGGCGACCAACTTTGCTTACTCTCTTTTTTTGAAACAGAGTCTGGCTCTGTTACCCAGGCTGGAGTGCAGTGGTGTGATCTTGGCTTACTGCAGCCTCTGCCTCCTGGGTTCAAGCAATTCTCGTGTTTCAGCTTCCCGAGTAGCTGGGATTATAGACACCCACCATCACGCCCAGCTAATTTTTGTATCTTTAGTAGAGACGAGGTTTCACCATGTTGGCCAGGCTGCTTTCGAACTCCTGGCCTCCCGTGATCTGCCTGACTCGGTCTCACAAAATCCTGGGATTACAGACGTGAGCCTCCACACCTAGCCCACTTAGTCTTGCTGACAAAACTGGAACCCAGAGTCTCCCGGGGCAGGCAATACTAGGTTTCAGGGTCTCCTGCCTCAAAGCCCAGTGGGAATTGCGGTTGTAGGACTGGTGCCGTCCACCACACAGCAGCTGTGATAGGTTGGGGGCTGGCCCCAACACCCCTATGGAGGGGGCGCGTCATGACTGCTGGGCCCCTCTCCTATAGCGGGGGATCCACTTCTCCATCGTGTCTCCACGGAAGCTGCCTGCGCTTCGGCTTCTGTTTGAGAAGGCAGCCCCCCCGGCCTTGCTGGAGCCGCTGCAGCCTCCCACAGATGTGAGCCAGGATCCAAGGCACATGGTGCTGGTTCGGGGGCTCGTGCTGCCTGGTGAGGCCTGGGCACCACGCGTGGGGATGGGGGCTCGACGTGTTTCCCCAGCTCCCTCTGACTTGGATTTTGGATTTCTCTCCCCTCTCTCCATCTTGAATCCTTTCTGGGGTTGGCCATCCCTCCTGCTCTCAGTTGGGGGTGGCTCAGCCCCAGGCCCCCTCCAGCCAAAGCAGCCAGTCCCCCTGCCTCCTGCCGCACCCTCTGGTGCTACTCTATCAGCAGCTCCCCAGCAGCCTCTGCCCCCTGTCCCCCCACAGTACCAGGTATGGATGTTTCCAGGAAGGGACATGCTTCTGGGGACTTGCTGGAGCCCTGGCCCCTGGGGAGAGATCTAGTTGCATGTTGGAGATTGTGGGATGATGGGAGTCCCATGGGACATTGGGAGGGTGGGACTCCTGGGGCCATGGACGCTCATCTGCTGGGTGATGGGTGTCGTGAGCTCCTGAGCTATCCCAGCTGGGGCAGCTGTGCCTTGTGGGGCCGTGGGTGGTATGGCCTCGTGGGACACCAGGACTGGAGGGCCATGGTCCTCACCAGTCCCTTTCCTTCTTCCCTTCTACCCACAGGTTCCTGGGAACCTGAGTGCAGCTCAGGTGGCCGCCCAGAATGCAGTGGAGGCTGCCAAGAACCAGAAGGCTGGGCTGGGCCCTCGCTGTGAGTCCTGGGGCGAGGATGAAGGGTGGGCAGGGGCCAGGCAGGCCTCTCTCCACACACTTGTTCCTCACTTCTTCCCTTGGTCTCTCCCACAGTCTCGCCCATTACCCCCCTCCAGCAAGCTGCTCCCGGAGTGGGTCCCCCCTTCAGCCAGGCCCCAGCTCCCCCACTACCCCCAGGACCCCCTGGCGCCCCCAAGCCACCACCTGCTTCCCAGCCCAGTCTGGTCTCCACCGTGGCCCCTGGCTCCGGTCTGGCTCCCACAGCGCAGCCCGGGGCACCGTCCATGGTAGGTGCCTGCACGCCTCCTGCCCCCACTCCTTCCTCCTGCTGCCCACAGCTAGGACAGTTAGAGGATGAGTCATTTGCCTTCCAGGGGTGTGTGGATCTGGTGGCCCTGGGGCCTTGGGGGTTCATGGTGCGTGTGCTGCAGATGCCTGAGATGAGGGTCTGGGGACGGAATGGGGAGGCTCATGGCTCCAGGTGGGTCAGGGCTGTTCTGAGAAACCCAAGGAATCCTGGGTTTGGGAGTCCGGGGCATTGCACAGCTTACGAGTCCTCGAATCCTGCAGCGTCCAAGCATTTGGGGTCCTGGGGCTGGCCAAGTGCTGTTCTGGGAATGGAGGAGCAGAAGAAGGGGCCTTTCCTTCTTCCTGGTTTGCCCTCACAGGATGGCCCCCGGAGGCCCCCCTCTTTCCCCATTCTCATGGCCCTCCTTCCTCCTCTCTGGCAGGCAGGCACTGTGGCCCCAGGAGGGGTGAGTGGCCCTTCCCCAGCCCAGCTAGGAGCCCCAGCCCTCGGTGGGCAGCAGTCAGTCTCCAATAAACTTCTGGCATGGAGCGGGGTCCTCGAGTGGCAGGAGGTGAGGGGCCTGAGGGTCCATTGGGCACTTGGGACTCCTGGGGCCGTGGGGCTGGGCATGTGGGACTCATGGGTCAGATGCATGGGGTTTGCAGTGCTGGGTTTGGGGGCATTCCTTGGGCTGGACCCGTGGGATGCGGGACCAGGCCAGGAGCCCCATGGAGCAGTGGGACTTGCGGTACAGAGGAGAGTCCCCATGCAGAGAACCCAGAAAAGCCTAGGATTTGGGGCCCAGAGAAGGGCCCAGGCGATGTAGCACCTGGGGCACAGTGGATTGTGGGATTAGGGGCCGGGCACGTAGCCCTAACATTTGAGGAATTGAAGGTTTGCTGGTCTGGAGGAGGGGCCAGGAGCTCATGGGACTTAAACTGGGAAACATCCTGAGCTTTGGGGCCAGCAGGCTAGGACATGAGGGCTCAAGGGGACTGAGGCTTATGGCCCTTTTTGCTTTGACATGCTCTTTTTCCCCCTCAGAAACCCAAACCTGCCTCAGTGGATGCCAACACCAAGCTGACACGGTCACTGCCCTGCCAGGTCTACGTGAATCATGGCGAGAACCTGTAGGTAACTGTCAGGGGTGGGGTGCGGTGGGGCTGGGGCTGGCTCCCTCCTCACACCTCTCCTGGCATCACCCCCCCAGGAAGACCGAGCAGTGGCCCCAGAAGCTGATCATGCAGCTCATCCCCCAGCAGCTGCTGGTGAGTGGTGGTGGAGGGCCAGCCCTGCTGCCGGGCAGCCCTCACCCTACTGTCTCTTCCCTGTTCCCTGCCCCACCCCCACTCCCTGCCTCGTATCCCCACCTCACTTGCCCACACCAACATGCCAGCTGACTTCTGTGTCTCCCGCAGACCACCCTGGGCCCTTTGTTCCGGAACTCAAGGATGGTCCAGTTCCATTTCACCAACAAGGACCTGGAGTCTCTCAAAGGCCTCTACCGCATCATGGGCAATGGCTTCGTGAGTCCAGGGCATTGGGGGCCGAGGGGCATTGACTCTTGTACTGCTTTCTGCTGACCTTTGAAGGGAATCCCAGAGTGCCTGGGCCCACGGAAGCCGTTTTTGATGGTTGGGTGGACTTCATGCCCTTAGGTTCCTCGCCTTTCTTCTAGAGCCTTGACTTTTATTATAATCATCGTATGCACCAGATTGAGGGATATTCCACATTAAAAATGTGAGATAGATGTGACTGGAGCAGTTAGGAGGAAGCTGTTGATTCTGGCATGGGTTTATGGGATGTGTTCATTTCCTGTGGCTGCGGTAACACATTACTACAAGCAGAGGGGCTCAAAACAACAGAAACGTGTTCTATCCCAGTTCTGGAGGCCAGAAGCCCAAGGTCAGGGTGTCGGCAGGACCGCACTCTCTCTAGAGGCTCGAGGGAAGGCCTCTTCGTTGCCTCTTCTGGCCAGTAACCCCAGGCTGCAGGTGTCATCACTCCAGGATCTTTCTCGATCCTGTGGCTGTCTTCCCTCTGTGTGTGTCTCCATGCGGCATTCTCTGTATCTCTGTGTCCCTGTGGTTAGAAGGACATCAGTCATTTTGGATTAGGCCCCATTTTCCTGACCTCATCTTACTACAACTGCAAAGACCTTCTTTCCAGATAGAGTCACCTTCACAGGTGCTGGAGAGTGGAACCTCAGTTTAGCTTTCTGAATTTGTTTTTTGAGACAGAGTTTCACTTTTGTCATCCAGGCTGGAGTGTAGTAGTGCAATCTTGGCTCACAGCAACTTCCGTCTCCCGGGTTCAAGCGATTCTCCTGCCTCAGCCTCCCGAGTAGCTGGGATTACAGGTGCCCACCACCATGGCTGGTTAATTTTTGTGTTTTTAGTAGAGACGGGGTTTCACCATGTTGGCCAGGCTGGTCTCGAACTTCTGACCTCAAGTGATCTGCCCGCCTTGGCCTCCCAAACTGCTAGGATTGCCAGTGTGAGCCACCGCGCCCAGCCTCAGCATAGCTTTCTGAGACACACAGTTTACCTTGTAACTCGGGGAAGGAGCAGATCAGTTACTTCTGTACACCAGGCACTCCTGCAGGAAAGAGGACCTTAGGGGGATCACCTCATAGGATCCTCACAGAACCGTGTGAAGAAGGCATTCCTGAGAGGAGTGCTTCTGGGTGCAAATAACATAGTTTTCCAAACAGATAATTGGGGCCACTCAGAAAAAATTTTCTCTTATGATTCTGTGAGTCACCTGGGCTCAATGGGCCATCTCGCTTGGGGACTCTCATGGGGTTGCCATCAGATGGCAGCTGAGACTCTGGTCGTCTGAAAGCTTGACTGGGCTGGATGTTTAAAATAGGCGCTCCTCATAGGCCAGGCATGGTGGCTCTCGCCTGTAATCCCAGAACTTTGGGAGGCCGAGGTGGGCGGATCACGAGGTCAGGAGATTGAGACCATCCTGACTAACACGGTGAAACCCCGTCTCTGCTAAAAATACAAAAAGTGAGCCAGGTGTGGTGGCGGGCGCCTGTAGTCCTAGCTACTCCAGAGGCTGAGGCAGGAGAATGGCATGAACCCGGGAGGCGGAGCTTGCAGTGAGTCAAGATCGCACCACTGCACTCCAGCCTGGGACAGAGCGAGACTCTATCTCAAAAAACAAAACAAATGAACAAAAACAGCTCCACACACAGCACTGGCTGTTGGCTGGGGCTTGGCTAGGACCGGCCATCCCAGTGTCTGCACATGGCCTGTCCACATGGCCACACTGTGGCAGCTGGTTCTGAGAGGACAGGCATTGTAGGAGCAGGCATTTATTTTTTTGCACAGAATAGGACATCCAGAGGGGGCCAGCTATTGGGGTTGGTTTCATAGGTCTGTGACATCAGGGGCAGGGCCCTGTGATTCTCTTGACCTCTCGTTTATAGTCACAAGGTAGCTCTCATGGCTCCAGGCATTCCGTATGCTTTCATGAAGGAGGGGAAGGGGGGCTGTGTATTTCCCTTTCTTCAAGACAGCAGAAACTTTCTCAGATTCCCGAGCAGGCCTCCCTTTCACCTCCTGGCCCAGACCCTAGGCCACTGGGCAGCACCTAGTTGATGGGAGGCTGCTGGGAACAGATATCCATGACTGTCTGGGGCTGGGACATGTTGCAGCCCCAGATGGCATTGGGAATGCAGGGGAGGAGGACACTTGGATATGGATTAGGCAGCTAGCAGTGTCTGTCTCAGGCAGGAAACCGAGGCTCAGAGAAGTCAGCTCACTTGGCCAAGGTCAGCCTCGCCTCCCTCAGGAGCCCCTGCCCTGAACGCTCCATGTGTTACCCCCCTGATGACCAGTGATGTTTCCTGGGTGCTTCCTGTGGGCTGAGCCTCGGGCAGGGCTCTTGCTGTGGATCGGACATCCCATAGTCACAACGACCCTGTGATGTGGGAGCACTCCCCATGGGGTACACTGGCCGATGCTGAGGCCTGGAGGATCTCTTGAATACCTGGGATCCGACACCACCGTTGATCACAGGGCTGTGGGTACTGCGCTCTGCATCTAAGCCCCTCTGTCACGGCTGTGACTCTCAGCAGCCCTTTAAGGAGGCAGCCGTGGCATTTAATGCCCAAGGAAACTGGGGCATCCCATGAGGAGCAGGTGATGGCCAAAGGTTGAGGAGCTGGGTTCCAGCTCTTTCTCTCTGCTTTCCTTCTCAGTGGGCAGCCAGAACCCCAGCTTGCCCTGAGTGCCTCAGTTTCTGTCTCTGGAGCAGCCCACAGCACACCTGTTCTCCTCAACCTTCTATAGCAGAAACCTCACCTCCCCTTGTCCAGGGGGCCTCTAGAATCTTCTGGAATGGGGAGGGGGTCGGGGCTGCCTCTTTCAGGGCATAAATGGTTCTGAAGAGCTGTTGTCCACCCAGGCGGGCTGCGTGCACTTCCCCCACACGGCACCCTGTGAGGTGCGCGTGCTCATGCTCCTGTACTCGTCCAAGAAAAAGATTTTCATGGGCCTCATCCCCTACGACCAGAGCGGCTTCGTCAACGGCATCCGGCAGGTCATCACCAACCACAAGCAGGTCCAGCAGCAGAAGCTGGAGCAGCAGCAGCGAGGAGTGAGTGGTCACAGTCCCCAAACCAGCACTCCGACCCCCTCCTGCCCGGGCCCCACATGGCCCCCCGGAATCTCCAGGACCACAGACGCCCACCCTTCTCCCAATACATGGCACCCCCAAGCTAAGTCCCACTCACATTTTCTTGCAGTCTCTCTCCTTTTTCAGCACCCACGTCAAAGCCTTGACACAGAGCTTCCTACTGGGTGGGGACCTTGGAGCGTACAGCGTCCCTCCCAGACCACTCACCCCCAAAGAGAATGTCCCCATCTCCTTACGAGTTCCCTTCAGGACACAGGTCCTCCTGCCTCAGATTCAGGACGCCACCACCCTCAGTTACTGACCTGCCCCTCTCTCCTCGTGCAGATGGGGGGACAGCAGGCACCCCCAGGGCTGGGGCCCATTCTGGAGGACCAAGCGAGGCCCTCACAGAATCTGGTGAGGACAGGGCTGGCGGAGTGGAGGCTGGGTGGGGGAGGCCCCAGAGGCTGCTCTCTGTGCCTGCAGGAGGGACGTGAGGCCCATCTCCCTCACGCCTGTGTCTCTTCCCACCAGCTCCAGCTCCGCCCACCACAGTCCCAGCCTCAGGGTACTGTAGGGGCCTCTGGGGCCACGGGGCAGCCCCAGCCCCAAGGTACTGCCCAGCCCCCCCCAGGTGCCCCCCAAGGCCCTCCTGGAACAGCTTCTGGCCCACCCCCTCCTGGACCCATCCTTCGGCCCCAGAACCCTGGGGCCAACCCCCAGCTGCGAAGCCTCCTCCTCAACCCGCCACCGGTGAGATGTGGGGGTGGGGTGGTGGGAGTTCCAGATCTTGGCCCTGGCGGTTCTGGTCCTGTTGTCTGGGAGGAGGGAGGTTGACTGTGGTCAGTGGGTGTGAATGGAGACCCGCCCAGGGCTTTAGGCAGAAGACAGATCACCTTCTCTCCGTCCATCCCCTACCTTTGAAGAAAACCTTCTCCTCCCCACTAGCTGATGCAATCTCTGAGCAGTGTCTGTGTTGGGAGGTGGAGAGTCTCTATCAGGAGCCTCTGAGCTACTCTCTGTGTTCTCCCAGCCGCAGACCGGGGTGCCCCCACCCCAGGCCTCCCTCCACCACCTCCAGCCACCAGGGGCTCCTGCACTGCTGCCCCCACCACACCAGGGCCTGGGGCAGCCCCAGTTGGGGCCCCCACTCCTGCATCCACCACCTGCCCAGTCCTGGCCCGCACAGCTTCCCCCGCGGGCTCCACTGCCAGGTAAGGGGACCCGGGGGAGGGCAGAGGTCTGGACTGAGTGTCCCAGCAGCTCCTGGGCTAGAGCACCGAGACCAAGTGCTCCTGGGAAGTAAAGACATAGGATCCAAGAATGAGGGTTTCCCCCACGGGCTGCAGAGCTCTGTGTACTCTGGGAAAGTACAGCCCATGGGTTCAAGGACCTAGTGGGTTGAGAGTGTTTCCCATGATCCTCCTGTGTGTGCTCCTGGGATTGCTGGGAAATGTGGTCTTAGGGCCAGAGAAGTAGTTTTGGAGAAGGGCTCCCAAAGGCTCATGGGAAACAGCATATTTGTAACTAGATGGGGTTAGAAGGTGCTTCTGTTGGGTCCCCCAAGGGCTGCCTAGAAAACTTAGTGCCTCTGGGCCCTCCTGGGCCCAAGGGCCTACTGGGAGATGCAGTCCCTTCCCCACTGCCCCTCAGGTCAGATGCTGCTGAGCGGGGGTCCCCGAGGCCCGGTCCCCCAGCCGGGCCTGCAGCCCAGCGTCATGGAGGACGACATCCTCATGGATCTCATCTGAATCCCCAACACCCAATAAAGTTCCTTTTTAACACACGCCCCGGCTCCCGTCACTGACATCCCCCAGGACTGGGCAGGAGGAAACCCCAGGGGGCATCTCTGTCCTTGTTCTCACTTCAGCAGACATCCCTGGGGCCCTGGGTGGGTGACGCTGGGGCCTCCGCGGTGAGTCAGAGGCAGTCTGGTGCACCCTGCTTCGTGGGAGATGCAGGGACAGGCAGGCAGCGCTCAGGACTCAAGCTCTTATGGAGGCAGCGGGGCACCATGGGAGCCTGGAAGAGGTGTCTGACCCAGCCCCAGGTCCTCAGAGTCTTGAAAGAGAATCATCTGTCAGGCCGGGAGGGAAGGAGGTGAGGGGTGATCTGGGTGCAGAGAACAACAATTTGAATACTCAAAGACAGGAGGAAGCCTGGGACGTTAAGAGGAGCAAGTTGATGGATGCTTCTGGAGCGTGAGTGTGTAGGGAGCTCGTGTAGAGAGATGGGCAGGTGCAGAGTTTGAGGAGCTCAGATGCCAAACTGAGCAGCCCATGGTTTGTCCTGGGGACACAGGAGAACCAGGAGACTTTGAGCGGTGGGGCGGGCCTAGGCTGGCTCTGGATGTTAGAAAGAGCCCTCTCAGCTGTGGAGCGTGATGAGACGCAGACAGGAGGCCAGGAGGGGTGAGGCTGGGTGGTGGGGATGCTGGGGACTGGGGTAGAGGTTGGCTCCTGGGGTCAGGCGTACGTGATGGTAGGTGGTGGGGCTCCTGGGAGGAGCTGGTAGTAAGTGTACGTGGTCCAAGGGACGTCCAGGTGACAGGTGCCATGTTGGGAGCTCAGGACGTGTCCTTAGGGGACAGCGTATGTTTGGCGGTTCAAGCCACAGAAGCAGACAAGATCGCACATGGAGAGAGGGTGGTCCCTGGGTCCACATCAGAGACTGACCTTCCAGGGCTGTGGGCGGGAAGATGGTGGGTCTGTTCCCAGGATGGAATACCCAGCTGGGAACAGGTTTGGGATGTGGCAAGGTGAGGGACCTAAAGGATGGCCTCAGAGACATCCTGAGGGCAGGGGATCCAGACAGGCTTGGAGCGCAGGGTGGTCTCTCCTGGAGCTGGAGAGTGTTGTCTGTTGTTGGACTCTGGACCAGTGTTGCTGAGAGCGCGGTCCATGCCTGGACCACCAGCATCCACATCATTTTGGATGCTGGTTAACGTACAGATTCACGGGCCCCACCCCAGGAGAGAGATTGCAATCTGGTGGCCTATGGGCCATGGTGCAGATGAGTTTTGTTTGGCCTTCTCTGTGTTAGCATATGTGGCATTTTTTTCTTCAGTTAGTTATAAAAATCAGGTTAATTCACACACACACACACACACACACACAAAATCTGCAGTCTTGGCATCTTTTGACAAGTCAGAAGAATTGGCACCCCTGGGCCCGCCCTTCTGCCTGGCAACAACGGGCTGGAGCTGCCCCTCTCCATGGGGCGTGTGCTCTCCGGTTCGCCATAGTCCCCACCACTCCCTCTTGGCTCCCCCGTGAGGCAGAGAGTCACTGCCTTTGTCACAGGGCTTGCACTGTGGTTGTTCTGTGGTAGCATTCAGAGGAAAGTGAAATCTTTCTTGTACTCATGTCTCTATCACAAGCGGCAAAACGAAAGAGAGAAGGAGAGGGCCGCGTGTTTCGAGAAAAGTGGGAGCGAGCCTATTTCTTTGTGGAAGTGAAGAGCGTGCCTACGTGTTTAATATGCAAACAAATCGTGTCTGTGTTGAAAGAATACAACCTGAAACGCCACTACGAATCAAAGCATAGCAAGAGCTACGACCAGTACACAGAGCAGACTCGAGACGCCATCCTCAGCGAACTGAAAAAGGGACTCAAATGTCAGTAGGGTTTGTCTTGAAAAGCGAATTAACAGAAGTGGTGCGGCAGTGGTACGCCGTTCCGGAATCACGTGAGAAGAATGACCTGGGCATTCAGAGCTACAGCAGATGGCGAGTTGATAAAGGAGCAGAGTGACGTGTCCTTTACAGAAACACATGACTGTTGAGACCATTATTTAAGTCTAACGGGCATTTGCATTGCACAGTGAGTTGGAGATAACTCGGGGGATTTACAAGTCCAGTTGCTTGAAAGAGTCAAATTGATTGTGGCCTTTTCTTTCGCTGCTCATAAACTATTACCACCCAGTTAGCTTTATTTATTTGTGGTGTTAAGAAACTTGATGTGACCGAAGAAGTCTGTGGCATGGTGCCATGGTGGGCCCAACACTGGGAAAGGACTCATTTTTTTTTTTTTGTATATTGAGAGAAAAGAAAAGTTTCACATAGACTGGCCAGAGTTCTGAAGCACAACTACAGACAGCTGTCATGACAGGGGGACTTGACAGGACACCTTGATCCAAGGTGACAGCATTTGGCAAGGACACGGAAGTCAGGTCGTTGCATCCATCATCAGGAGTTGACTTGTTCTGAGCAGCTGAACAGAATACACCGTGATGCTCTTGACACTTCCACTCCTGGGCCTTAGTCACGAGTGAGTTGATGATGACTTGACCTGAGAGATTTCACAGAAGCTCTGTGACTTGGTTGTGGAAGAAATCGGAACTGTACAAGTTAATCAGCTTGGTTCATTTTAAATCAAGCAAAAGCCACAGTGGGTTCCCCTGAGAAGGTTAGTCAAAGACTTCTGGTCAAGGTTATGACCGTTCTGAACACTGAATATTTCTCCGCAAGGATGTCCACAAACAGCTACTTGAATGTAAGATGGTATATTTTTGGTCCTGGCAAAAACGGGGAATCCACCAGCAAGGAAAAAAAGCGTTTACTCTTTCCTACGCCACAGTTGGCTTTCAGAAGTAAAAGACGTGGCCCGGACTATATTCACCTACGTCCTGGGGTGGAAGACCAAATTCCCCCAAAGGCCCTCGGAATCCGGACTCATGAGAAGGAAGAGACACTGTCCAGTTTGCCTTTGTTGGTAAATGTTTCTTGTGTGAATACAGACCATAAATAGTAATTGAACTACAGTGCAATACGGCGCTGGTTCCTAAATACAAGTCTGTGTGAAGATGGTGAGATTCTACAACTATCTCCAGTAGTTGTCCTGAATATCCATGTTTGGGAGTACCCACGCTTACGAACAGCTGTTTTCCGTTATGAACCTGAATCAAATTAAACATTGTTCCCAGTTTAAGGATTCAAGGCTGAATTCTAAACTGCCCATCCCCACCGTGCCACCCCAAGGCCTGACACATCTTGGTGTGGAAGGGAAGACGCCAGCCTTTTGGCTTCAACTCAAAGGCGCAAAAAGAATTATGAAAGAGAAAATTTTAATAATTAAATATTTCTATTTTTCAATTTGTATTTTTTCAATTTTGAATTTAAAAATATAAACTCCAGTACCATCCGTGTTTGTATTATGTTCCATGCATTCACCATAGTTCAGTAAAGATCCGATTTGATGATATTTCTGGCCGTCGACTTTTCTTATACCTGGCTAGTTCACTCATTTATGTGACCCGCCTGGCCCCTGGAGGCATGTGAGTTTCCCATCCCTGCCCTGGAACTGTTGGATCCAGCGGGGGGCGGGCGGGGGTCTGGGAGTCGTGTGAGCAAGCTCTCTAGGCGATCCTCAGGAATGTGCGTGTGGAGCAGGAGGCACTGGTGACAGCGGAGAAGTGAAAGTGGGGGATTTCCCAGGCAGCCTGTGTAGCAGGGGTTTTTGAAAACTCAGATGGCTTCAGGGACCAGGCAGGTGATGAAAATGTGTGAAGTGGACGGGTGTAAGACAACAGGGAATGATGGGGACTGTGGCGAACTTGGAGAGTGCTTGCCCCGCCTAATGGCATTCAAATTGAAACCAAAAACACTGTGAGGACCAAACAAAATCTGCCTGTGGGTCTAATGAGGCCGCCAGGCCGCCATTTTGCGACCTCTGGAAGAAGGAGAAGACTCGAGAACAAGGACAGAACCCTGAGAAAGAGCCACGCGTAAGGGTTGGGCTGGGAGCCAGAAGCCAGGAGGAGAACCAGGCAAGTGTGGTATTCTGGAAGCTGTGTGTTTTTGAGGAGGGAGCGATCGACTCTGTCAGAAGCCGCTGAGAGGAGCAGGAAGCAGCCTTCGGTGTTTCCACCAGGGTGGCCACGTCCCCCGGCAAGGGAAACGCAGGTTTGGATCAGAAACAAATTGGTTAAAAGGAAAGGTTTCCAGTCGCCAGTTTGGCCATCTCATGCCAGTGGCTCCCTCTTGACCTTAACACTCAATTAGAGGAACCAGAGGGACTGTCGTGGCCTAATCACACTTGTTTACCGGAGTGAACCGGGGTTTGCTTATTAATAGTAGCAGACCTGTTAGGGGTGAAAGAAAATGCCCACCCACCAGCTCCAAAGAAGAATTAGGAGAAAAAGGACACCTTCTCAAAAGGGGTGTTAAGAATATATTTGTTTCAAGGTACACAAAATACTAACACATATTTTCTCACCATCTTGGCATTTAAAAAAAAATTAACTTTTAAAATGTATTGAGTTACACATACTAGAACAGTTTCCTAAAATGAAAAGGCACTGAAATGTGTGGAATAAAAAGGAGGCCCAGGCCTGGCGCAGTGGCTCACGCCTGTAATCCCAGCACTTTGGGAGGCCGAGGCGGGTGGATCATCTGAGATTGGGAGTTCAAGACCAGCCCGACTAACATGGTGAAACCCCATCTTTACTAAAAATACAAAATTAGTTGGCCGTGGTGGCACATAACTATAGTCCCAGCTACTTGGGAGGCTGAGGCAAGAGAATCGCTTGAACTCAGGAGGCGGAGGTTGCAGTGAGCCGAGATTGCACCATTGCACTCCAGCCTGGGCAACAAGAGCAAAACTCCTCAAAAAAAAAAAAGGAGGCCCAAGGAGTGAGGCCAGATCTAGACACATGGGACTCACCTCCCCATTTCATAGGCCAGGTGACAATAAGGCCTAAGAACTTCACGTGCACCTTAGAACCAGCCAACACCAACGGAGCAAATCTTTTGGGAAAGTTTTTCTCTGCAAGGTTCTCCTAAGGCAAGAAATAGGGAAAACCCTAGAACAGCAGGGTTTAATCCCGAGATTTGTGCTGATTAGCTCTGTGACCTCAGGCAGGTCCTTGCACATCTCTGAGCCTCACTTTCCCCATGTGTCAAATAGTGACTACCCCAGAGGATTCTCATAAGGAATACACGATCTGGCCCAGCTCAGTCCTGGACACAGGAGAGCTGCTAGTAGCCACTGTTGTCATCTTTCGGCTGAAATGCACTCTAAGAAGGTAAAATGTGGGTAAAACTGTTTCTAGAAATGCATGCCAAGCTGGGCCTCACGCCTGTGATCCCAGCACTTTGGGAAGCCGAGGTAGGAGAATCACTTGAGGCCAGGGTTTCAGTACCAGCCTGGCCAACATGGTGAGACCCCATTTCTATTTTAAAAATGCATCCTGGCTGGGCGTGGTGGCTCACGCCTGTAATCCCAGCACTTTGGGAGGCTGAGGCAGGCAGATCACTTAAGGCCAGGAGTTTGAGATTAGCCTGGCCAACATGGTGAAAGCCTGTCTCTAGTAAAAATACAAAAATTAGTTGT
>NW_012115710.1:4074632-4077827 GCF_000951035.1 Colobus angolensis palliatus | reverse complement strand
AGGGTCATGGGGGCCGTCTTTCAGGGTGCCTGCCATGCCGCGCCCTGCCAGCTGGGGGCCTGTCCAGTGTTTCTTTTACTTTTTTTTTTTTTTTTCCTGAGATGGAGTCTCACTCTGTTGTCCAGGCTGGAGGGCAGTGGCACAATAACCTCGACTCACTGCAACCTCCACCTCCCAGGTTCAAGCGCTTCTCCTGCTTCACCCTTCTGAGTAGCTGGGATTACAGGCGCCCACCACCACGGCCAGCTGATTTTTGTATTTTTAGTTGAGACGGGGTTTCACCATGTTGGCCAGGCTGGTTTCAAACTCCTGACCTCAGGTGATCCGCCCACCTCAGCCTCCCAAAGTAGCTGGGATTACAGGTGTGAGCCACCGCGCCTGGCCTGCCTGCACTGTTAATTTCCTGTTCCTCTGTGTCCCCACTTCTCATGGTGGCCTCAAGTAGTGTACTAAATGGACGCATTTCAGTTCCACAAGCGATCCTGTCTATAAGTTAGGTATCTGTTGTGTAACAAACCCCACCACTGAGTGGCTTAAAAGAAGAAGCATTTATTGCCTCACAGTTGCTGGGGATGAGGAATCCAGGCTTGGCTGAGCTGCTGGCTCCTGGGCTCTCAGGGTTGCAGTCGAGCTGGTGGCTGGGCCTGTGCAGTCATCAGAAGGCTCTGTGAGGAGGGCCCACTTCCAGTCCACTCACATGCCTGTTGGCAGTATTCAGTTCCTCACAGGTGATGGGGCCAAGAGCCTCAGTTCCTTGTTGTTGGCTGGAGGTTTCCCTCGCTTTCTCACCATTACAGGCCTCTTCACAGGGCACCTTGCAGTTGCAATGTAGCATCCAGCTTCTCTCTTTTTTTTTTTTTTTTTTTGAGACGGAGTCTTGCTCTGTCGCCCAGGCTGGAGTGCAGTGGCCGGATCTCAGCTTACTGCAAGCTCCGCCTCCCGGGTTCACGCCATTCTCCTGCCTCAGCCTCCGGAGTAGCTGGGACCACAGGCGCCCGCCACCTCGCCCGGCTAGTTTTTTTATATTTTTAGTAGAGACGGGGTTTCACCGTGTTAGCCAGGATGGTCTTGATCTCCTGACCTCGTGATCCACCCGCCTCGGCCTCCCAAAGTGCTGGGATTACAGGCTTGAGCCACCGCGCCCGGCCGCATCCAGCTTCTCTAGCAATATGAGAGGGGCTGGGTGCGGTGGCTCAAGCCTGTAATCCGAGCACTTTGGGAGGCTGAGGCGGGTGGATCACCTGAGGTCAGGAGTTTGAGACCAGCCTGGCCAACATGGTGAAACCCCATCTCAACTAAAAATACAAAATATTAGCTGAGCACGGTGGCAGGTAATCCCAGGTACTTGGAAGGCTAAGGCAGGAGAATCCCTTGAACCCAGGAGGTGGAGGTTGCAGTGAGCCGAGAACACAACATTGCACACCAGTCTGGGCTGCAAGAGTGAAACTCTGTCTCAAGAAAAAAGAAATGAGAGATGACGCCCAAGGTGGAAGCTGCAGTCTTTTGTACCCCAATCTTAGAAGTGATATCTTGTCACTCTTGCTATATTCTGTACAAGTTGCTAGGTTCGGCCCACACTCAAGCTGAGAGGACAGTGCAGACAGGAGGTGAGGGTCATGGGGGCCGTCTTTCAGGGTGCCTGCCATGCCGCGCCCTGCCAGCTGGGGGCCTGTCCAGTGTTTCTTTTACTTTTTTTTTTTTTTTTTCCTGAGATGGAGTCTCACTCTCGCCCAGGCTGGAGGGCACTGGTACAATCTCAGCTCACTGCAGCCTCCGCTTCCCAGGTTCCAGCAATTCTCCTGCCTCAGCCTCCCAAGTAGCTGGGATTACAGGCACACACCACCACACCCAGCTAATTTTTGTATTTTTAGTAGAGATGGAATTTTGCCATGTTGCCCAGGTTGGTCTCAAACGCTTGACCTCAAGTGATCCACCCACCTTGAGCTCCCAAAGTGCTGGGATTACAGGCGTGAGCCACTGCGCCCGGCCAGTTTTTCACTATTATCAGACACGCTGCAGAGGATGAATCTGTATTTTTTTAACCCACTTGTGTAGGCATTCCTATGGGATGCATTCCTAGCAGCAAAATTTCAGAAATGAGTATGCCAACTTTATTTACATGACCTAAAAAATGGTGTATTCATTTTTCGCATATAGGAGAAACCTTCCTGTGGTTCACACTTGGAGAGGCTCCAGAAACCAACCAATGCAGTCTCTCTCAGCTCCCTCTGGAGATCAGTTACCAATTGCTTAAGTGTCTTTTCAGAAATATGTACAAGCAGGTACAAGCAAATAGAGAAACTGATTCATTTTCTGCTTTTCTATCCAGTGGCAGCCTACTTCATTCTATGATTTTTTTGTTTTGTTTCTTTCCAATCTAACAACATATCTTGAAGTTTGTGCCAGGACAAAAAGCCTTCCATTCGTTTTATTTATTTTTTTTTAAATAGCCCAGGGGCTGGGCTCAGTGGCTCCTGCCTGTAATCTCAAACCCAGGACCCTGGGTTTGGGGATAGGGCAGGTCTGCCTTTTACAATCTGGGAACACTCAGCATGGTCTGTGCTGGAGGGCAGATGGTGGCAGAGAAGCTAAGAAGTGCGGCAGTGACGAGGGTAAGACAGTCCCAAGCCCGAGGGGCTGTGCTCCTTGTTTATTCCACAAAGTGGAGGCCAACACCTACTGAGATTAAGAACCTGGGCCCTGTCCCCACCCTGTGTCTCTGCAGCCTGTGACCTCAGGCTTTTGCTTGTGGATTCCTGGTTTCCCCATCTGTGGAGTGGGGATAAAAAGATTGTGGAACTCATGGCCTGCTGTGTGAGAATTCAGTGGGTTCAGACATGAAGTTCTTGAGAAACATTAACTACTATTATTGCCAGGCGTCCCACTCTGTCAACCCTGGAGTGCAGTGGCATGATCTTAGTTCACTGCAGCCTCTGCCTACAGGGTTCAAGCAGTCTTCCCACCTCAGCTTGTCGAGTAGCTGGGACTACTGACATACACTGCCGTCCCCAGCTAATTTTTGTAGTTTTTGTAGAGAAATAGTCTCAGTATGTTGCTCAGGCTGGTCTCCAACTCCTGGCCTCAAGTAATTCTCCTGCCTCAGCCTCCAGAGTAGCTGGGACTACAGACATGTGACACCATGCCTGGCTAGTTATATAGTTGTAGAGATAGAGTCTTGCTATGTTACCCAGGCTG
>NW_012115710.1:4073354-4073867 GCF_000951035.1 Colobus angolensis palliatus | reverse complement strand
AAAAAAAAAAAAGAAAAGAAAAGAAAAATCCAAGCCAGAGATGATCTTACTCCCATTTCTTAGTATAAAGCATTTTATTATCTTTTTTGTTTGTTTGTTTTGAGACGGAGTCTTGTACTGTCGCCTGGGCTGGAGTACAGTGGCACAATCTCAATTCACTGCAACTTCCGCCTCCTAGGTTCAAGTGATTCTCCTGCCTCAGCTTCCCTAGTAGCTGGGATTACAGGTGCCCACTACCATGTCCAGCTAATTTTTGGTATTTTTAGTACAGATGTGGTTTCACCATGTTGGCCACCATGCCTAGCAAATTATTGTAGTTTTTGTAGAGGTGGAAGTCTCGCTATGTTGCCCAGACTGGTCTCGAGCTCCTGGGCTCAAGCAATCCTCCCACCTCGGCCTCCCACCCAATGTGTTGGGATTACAGGCGTGAGCGGCTGCACCCAGTGGAACATCACATTCTTGTATAAGCTCCACCCACAAACCACAATGAGTCATGTTTTTTTTTTTTTTTTT
>NW_012115710.1:4069871-4072859 GCF_000951035.1 Colobus angolensis palliatus | reverse complement strand
TCTCCTGACCTCGTGATCCGCCCGTCTCGGCCTCCCAAAGTGCTGGGATTACAGGCTTGAGCCACCGCGCCCGGCCATTTTTTTTTTTTTTAAGTGGCTTGAGAACCTAAAGACGTTTATGAAACAAACTGGGGGCTGAGTCTTCCTAGGTTTTTATGAGGTTTTTCATTAAGTAATTTACAGTTGCTTTACTTGTACCTAAACTGGCAGCATTTTTTTTTTTATTTTTGTTTTTTTTGAGACGGAGTCTTGCTTTGTCGCCCAGGCTGGAGTGCAGTGGCGGGATCTCAGCTCACTGCAAGCTCCGCCTCCCGGGTTCACGCCATTCTCCTGCCTCAGCCTCCCGAGTAGCTGGGACTACAGGCGCCCGCCACCACGCCCGGCTAGTTTTTTGTATTTTTAGTAGAGACGGGGTTTCACCGTGTTAGCCAGGATGGTCTCGATCTCCTGACCTCATGATCCGCCCGTCTCAGCCTCCCAAAGTGCTGGGATTACAGGCTTGAGCCACCATGCCTGGCCTATTTTTTTTTTTTTATTTTTAGAGATGGAGTCTTGCTTTGTTACCCAGGCTGCAGTTGCAGTGGTGAGATCTCGACTCACTGCAACCTCCGTGCCCTGGGTTCAAGCGATTCTCCTGCCTTAGCCTCCAGAGTAGCTGGGACTACAGGCACACACCACCATGCCAGGTTAATTTTTGTATTTTTAGTGGAGATGGTGTTTCACCATGTTGGCCAGACTGGTCTTGAACTCCTGACCTGAAGTGATCTGCCCACTTCGGCTTCCCAAAGTGCAGAATTACAGGTGTGAGCCACCAGCCTGATGTTTTTCTTTTAACAACTCCCTTTTAGTCTTTCCAAAGCAAGCAACCTGGTTTGTATATAAACAACTCTCTTACATTAATTTCATTATTTGGATAGTAAATTAAAGAACTTCTGGCACAAACAGGTTTGGATCAAAGAGCTACCTTTCAGTAAGTAAGCAGCTTGAGAGATGGAAGTGGAATTGCTTAGTCATAATAGTAGCCTGCTAGCCCCGGCAGCGGGCTTCACAGATGAAAAGGAAAGTGTCTTTCAAGTTGGTGGACTGAGTGAGATGGTTTCACAGAGTTTTGTTGCAGTATTACTGATAGAATTTCAGCCTACATTTTCATTTCACTTTCTGACATGAGTTCTCATTTTACTCACTCTGGAGTACACCCTCATATACCTTTTTTCCATGCTTATACAATTCAGGGCATTCAAACTCACGCGTGTCCTGGTGGGTTCTGAGGGATGGGAAGGCATTAACTAGGTAGAGAACAGGAAGGATGGGAAAGAGTTTTTTTGGGGGGCAGCAGCAGGGGCCACAGTACCAAGTTTGGATTTAATTCTAAGGGGATTGGGATGGGAAGCCATTGGATGGTTTTGATTATTGCAGTGACAGAGAAGGCAGCAAGAGTTAGGAGGCACCACAGGCAAGAGATCTTGATGGTTTGGACCAATAAGAATGGGGAGAAGTAAAGATTCAGGGAGATTGAAGAAGCTCCTGTCTGGTTTTTCTCCTTCCTGCTGCCAGGTTGTCCTCACATGGGTGATTGACAGGGCATTGGAGGTACCTGTTGATAACTAACTTGCAGTTGGTGTCCAGGGAGCACTGACTCCGTTTGGCCACAATCCAGGTTGGATTTGGGGCTTAAGGCTGGGCTCCAGTCAGCCCTGGGAATCCCCTGGGGAGGAGGTTTAGTGGGGGCAGGGAAACATGGACGGGCCTACAGGTTCTTCTGCCATTTCACTGGCCACTCCTCGGTGTCCTTTGCTTGCTGGTTGCTTCTCATTGTCGTGACTGTTAAAGGGATGAGTGTCCCAGTCTCTGTGATCTTATCCAGTCTCCATTCAAACACTGATGACTCCTGAATTTCTCTCTGCAGGCTATGCCATCAAAATCTATCTACACTGTTTAGTCAACATCCCAAACAGAAGTAGGGATTCCCTCCCTAACCTCCTACAGCTGTGTCTATTTCGCCTGTCTACCTTCACTCGGCTCCACCCACACTGGCTCCCTTTTATTCCTTCTACTTTCAGGATTTGTCTTTGCTGTTCTGTCCTCTTGGCACACTTTTCCAGCCATCTGGAATGGCAGGTTGCTCACAGGTCACTTTCTTGACTTCCCTTGCTTGCTAACTTTACCTCCCTATGGTCATATCCCATCGCCCTGTGGATATGTGCTAGTTAACACTTAGCACAGCCTGTGATTATGCCTCTCCCCAGTGGACCGTGGGGTCTGTTAGGGACCTGGTCTGATTCGGTCGTCGCCGTGCACAGAACTGGACACGGTACTCATAACAGATGTTTGTTGTTAAGAAAATCTAACTTGAGTAGTGGCTGCGCCAAGCATTTGATCCACATAACCACTCTAGGGTTAGATGTTACGCACGTTGAAGGAACAAAAATCGAGGGAAAAATCTTATACAACTACTAGCAAGCGGCTACGCAGTCATTTCATTTTAGCAGAGCGAATGAGCGAATCCACGGAAGACCGGGGAGCGACGTGAGTGGCTTGGAGTAGCCAGGGACGGCGGGAGGAGCCTGGGCGCGGGGACTAATGGGCGGAGCCTCCGTGGACCGCTGGCTCCGCCCAAGCCGCGCGGGGGCCGCTGGGAGTTGGAGTCCCCTGCCCACCTCGCCACGTCACCGCCTGCAAACCTTCAGCTCTCCCCTCAGGCTCGGGTGCAATCCGTACCCTCAGTGGGTTCCCTTTTAGTGGGTTCCCTTGTCCCCAGGCCCATTATTCTGTCCTCCTCTCTTCCCTTATGTCTTTTGGCGCGGTCTCCCGGCTCTGCGGGTCCAGGGCTCCGGATGAGGTCTCCCGCCGTCCCGACCCCCGCAAGGGGCCAGCTTGGTGTCGCCTTCGTTCTTCTGCCACCCCGTTTGGTAGGGAATCCCGTTCCCGCCACGACCCCTGAAGTTGTTGCTCGCGCGTCTTCCCAGGCCCTCCCCCGCGCCGGAGCTG
>NW_012115710.1:4036229-4069166 GCF_000951035.1 Colobus angolensis palliatus | reverse complement strand
GGGGCGGGCTCAAATTACTGCTGACTTTGCGGCCGGATTTAAACGCGAGTCGGGGGCGGCGGACAGGCGGCCAGCACGCGCGTTTGTTTTTCCCCATTGGAAAGTTGCTCTCTCCAGGCAGGAAACCTGGAAATTGGGGCGGAGGGTGGGGGACAGCGGCGAGGGAGGGGCCCGCGCTTTGTACCAGCGCCCCCAGGTGTCGCACCCGTGGGCGTTCTCCCTGGGGCCCGCGCTGTGCTGGTGGAGTGCGCACCTGGAATGTGCGCCCGCGTCCAGATGTGGGATGCTTTGATGGACCTCCGTGAGCCCAGACCTTAAACGTAAACATCAGCTTCGCAGGTACTTTGGGCTGCACAGGCTTTCCCGGACCCAAAAGACGCACATACTTTTCAGAAACCCTTAGTAGGATTTACCTGGGGCTGTAAAACTGCACATCGCGACTTTACACCGTGCACACGCTTGCCCCAATGTGAGGTATCCCCTGGGTTCGCGCTCCAGTCCGCTTTTTAAATACACTCCCCCAGCGGTGTGGATGGCACAGAACTGTGGCAGCCCTACTGAAACCTTAAACAGGCTTCCTAGGGTCATAAACATGGATACCCAGACTCACATCACCTCCCAGAACTTAAACGTATCCCTTCACTCCACTGTCTTTGCCCCTTCCTGCAGCATTCGCATCTAGTCGTTCGAAAGTGCTTTCCGAGCCCTCAAACATGCAGCCCAAGGCTTTAAACCTCAGTGCAGGTACTAGCTGGGCTTCCCTGTGCAGTAGGGATGTCAGGCGCGCAGTTTTGCACACACTTGCCAAGATGTGAGATTTCCTTTAGGTTGCACCTTACCCGTCGTTTTTAAATGTGATCGTCCCATCTTGATGTGCTGCTCCTGCTGTGGAAGGTATCCATGGGTTTTAGGCAAGCATGCCTGCTCTTTACTATGGCTCCAGATCCCAGCATCTTTGAAGTCCTGAGTCAACCTGCCCTCCTAAACAAGCAGACATTAAGTATGTCGCTTGGGCCCTTAAGTGAGTTCGCCTGATTTTTACCCATCTTTGTGGCAGTAAATGCATACGTGTCACTGTATATGCGGACTTGTGTTATGCAGTCTAGATATATCAGGTCCCAGCGCCATAAACAACTTGTATGTTGCAAGTGTACCCTCATCTCTAAAGCCACCTCCAGCTGTGTGTTTTAACACATCTTCTCAGATGCTGGATGTCCGGTATGGCGCCTGAAGCCCCGGGACAACATCCACTCTCTGTCCAACTCATTCTAACGCCAAGATACTCAGGTTTTCTTTCTGATCTTTTGATGATTGCCCAAAAGCCAGAATCACCTGCGAGGGTGGAGAGGAAGTTTGTTCAGGTGTCTCTTTTTAAGCGCTCACAAAGTAAAATTTTTTGTTTGCTAGTATTCTGGAAGGAAAGATCTCCTTGTGCTTCATAGAAAATTTGGAAAATACCTGTTTGTAATAAGACAAAAATAAATCACCCTTATAATTTTTTCCCCCGCCTGGAGGAGCCTACTATGGGGAAACTCTCGTGGGTTTCCTGCTGCCAGGCTGTTTTCGAAGCTTTCCCCTATTTGCTTTGAGATGTTTTTGGTTTTAAAAAAAAATAGTAAGTGAGGCCAGGCGTGGTGACCCACGCCTGTAATCCCAGCACTTTGGGAGGCCAAGGTGGGCGGATCACTTGAGGTCAGGAGTTCGAGACCAGCCCGGCCAACATGGTGAAACCACATCTCTACTAAAAAAAAAAAAAAAAAATTAGCTGGGCATGATGGCATGGCTTGCAGTGAGCGAGGTTGCAGTGAGCCGAGATCGCGCCACTGCACTCCAGCCTGGGAAACAAGAGTGAGACTCTGTCTCAAAAAAGTAATAGTAATAAAAAATAAAACAATGGGAGAGTGCCCTGTGAGTAGTATCTGCGGTTTTGCTTGGCTGTATTGCTAGACGCTTCTCCTGGTGTTCTACGTGTTTTGGTCTGTGAGACTCCTCCAGGGGGTGATGTCCCAGCTCTCTTCCACATGTTTCCTCCTTCTCCTCACTGTCTTTCTCCTAGATGGTTCAGTCCCCTCTGTGTTTCTTGTCACCTCCTTCCTGCCTCCCTGGGGTCAGACTGATAAGGCCAGAGAGGTGGGCACTGGCAGCTAGAGGGAGGAGTTGAACTTTGGGGTGACTGGGAGCCTTAGGAGAGTTTCAGACAGGGCAGGCTAGTTGCGAGACAGACACAGCACAGGCCGGCTTGTGTCTGCGGAGGCTGCAAGGAAGCCCTGGACCCAGCCTGGGGCGCATGGAAAGTCCCCCACAGCCGGCTTTTAACTTGGGTCTCAAGGAATCGATCAGGCACACAGCTGGGGCAAAGGCTGGAGGTGGGGCTGGCTGAAGGCTTCAGGACTCTGCTGGGCCAGTGTTAAAGTGACAGCAGGCTCTGGGAAGGAAGGGTCCTGAGGGGGGGCAGCGGGAAAGGACATGAGGACCAGTGTGTTGGGGTCCTGAGGGGTGAGCAGAGAGTTTGGACGTGGCCTGGTGGGCTTCCAACAGGGGATTTGGGTCTGAATATTGGGACGTCCCCTCTGGGGTATGTGGGGGCTGCCTGTCCTTGCAGGCCCCAGCCTCAGTTTCCCATCTACCCCCCACTCCACTGCAGGAAGGTGCTCGGGTCTTCGGGGCGCTGGGTCCCATCAGTCCCTCCTCACCTGGGCTCACCCTCGGGGGTCTGGCCGTGAGCGAGCACCGACTCAGCAACAAGCTGTTGGCCTGGAGCGGCGTCCTTGAGTGGCAGGAGGTGAGTCCCTGTGGGGCTGCAGCTGGTCTCCAGGGTCTTGTCTTGTCCCCGCGGGGACAGGCTGGGGCATCTAGGCTGTGCACAGTGATGCCCCTCCTGCCCCCACAGAAGCGCAGGCCCTACTCGGACTCCACTGCAAAGCTGAAGCGGACCCTGCCCTGCCAAGCCTATGTGAACCAAGGCGAGAACCTGTAAGTGCCAGCTGCAGCAGCCAGGGCGGGGGCAGGGGCAGTGGCCGTGGCCGTGGGGATCAGGGCAGCCCTTTCTGACCGGCTCCTTCCCATAGGGAGACTGACCAGTGGCCGCAGAAGCTGA
This sequence comes from Colobus angolensis palliatus, assembly GCF_000951035.1. Lineage (NCBI taxonomy): Eukaryota > Metazoa > Chordata > Mammalia > Primates > Cercopithecidae > Colobus > Colobus angolensis. The sequence goes on along the minus strand of NW_012115710.1, from coordinate 4,066,069 downwards.
TCATGCAGCTGATCCCGCAGCAGCTGCTGGTGAGACCCGCCCCGCCCGCCCCACCCACTCTGAGCACCCCCATGCCTGGCTGACGCAGCTGTCTGTCCCCTGTCACCCCAGACCACTCTAGGGCCCCTGTTCCGGAACTCCCAGTTGGCACAGTTCCACTTCACCAACAGAGACTGCGACTCGCTCAAGGGACTCTGCCGCATCATGGGCAACGGCTTTGTGAGTGGGGCGAGCTCGGGTGCGTGAGGGGGCAGGGGCGGCTCCCTTGTAGCACTGTGCTGAGAAGTACAGCTGGAAGCAGCGCTCTGCTCACACAGCCCAGGTGGGGGCGGGGAGTCTCCCCTGGGGTCGACGGTAGCCCTCGTGGCCTCTCAGACTCTGTCTGGAAATGACTGACCCCAGGCACCCTCCATAGAGCACAGGGTGAAGGAACTCAGCCTGAGAGCTCTCCAGTTCCTGCATCTGTGCCCAGCTCTGAGGTGGCTCTTGGGGTGTGAGTGCACAGAGGGACCGGGGCCAGGAGCCTGTCGGGGACACACAGCGTGTGGCAGGAACCTGGTAAATGGGTGTGCTAGGCATGAGAGCCAGGAGGGAGTGGCACATCAGGGCTTGGTATTCTGGTCTGTAAAATGGGCTAACAGGAGCTGTGCTTCCTAGGGCCACCGGGAGGCTGGAGGGAGGGAGTTTGTGTAGAGCGCTTGAGATGGTGACTTTAGTACCTAGTGAGTGCTTGGTGAACCTAGCTGGTGAGGCTGTTCAGGTGACTGGGATTCTGGGGCAGGGCAGGTCAGAAAGGGGGATTGGACTGTGAAAGATGGCAGGTGCTGGAGAGGAGGCAGGGATGGGGTGGTAGCGAGTCCTCTGCGCAGAGGACCTGGCTCTGGGACATTCTCAGTCCCTGTTCCCCTTTGGGACAGTCTGCCTCTACCCCGTTCCAGCTGTCGCTCTGAGGCACACTGGGTTCCGCTTTGGCCTCCCTTCTCCCTCAGACCACCAGGGGCAGACCAGGGCTTGTGTCTGGCATGAAGTCACTTAGCTGACCTGTCCCCCTTCACCCAGCACTGTTTGTTGAGGGCCTGCCATGTCCGGGCCCCAAGTACCCAGTCAGTAGGGAAGGTGGGCATCCGCATTCGCCCCCCAGGCATGGCCCTGGGAGGGTGACTGTGTGTGGCTCCAGGGAGGCCAGGGACAGGGCCCTGAGCAGGTGATCCCTGGGCTGACACCGAGGTCGAGAGGTTAGGCTGGCCGTGTGTAGGGTACAGCACTGTGGAAGGTGGCGCAGTGTGGGGAGGGGATGTGGGGTTCTGGAACGGGCCTACCACTTCAGATACCACAGCCAGGCACATCTGTCAGGCTTAGTTCTCCCATGCCCCGTCCAAGAGATACCAGTACTTTATCTGTTGAGCCTTTATGTGGCACTAAGTGTGTGCGCTATTACCCCGTTTTACAGATGATGAAATGGAGGCCCAGAAACAGGAGGTGGCTGGTGTTAGGTCACACAGCTAGGAGGCAGCAGAGTGGTGGGGTGCTGCCTGCGCTCTTAACCCCCAGGCCAGGTCACCCCATCAGGCAGGCAGGAGGGCTGGCGGCAGGGGGCGATGTGGGCGGGAGGTGATGCCTTCTCGGCGTTCTCATCACAGCCTGGGTGCCAGGCGCCACTCTAACCTCAGCCATGGCAGGGTCGGGGGATGCTGAGGGGTGCTGCACCGGCTGTCAGAGGCCCCTCACCTGCACCAGCTGTCAGAGGCCCCTCACCTATGGCCGTGGCCTTGACTGTGGGGGCCTCTGTCCACCGATGACCTCCTTTCGTCCCCTACAGGTGGGGCAGTTCAGGGTGGTGGGGGCACGGCGGCTCCGGGCAGTGCCCATGGGGTCCTGACCCACAGCCCCCACAGGCGGGCTGCATGCTATTCCCCCACATCTCGCCCTGTGAGGTGCGCGTGCTCATGCTCCTGTACTCGTCCAAGAAGAAGATCTTCATGGGCCTCATCCCCTACGACCAGAGCGGCTTCGTCAGTGCCATCCGACAGGTCATCACCACCCGCAAGCAGGTGTGCCAGCCGAGCACAGGCCCTCTGAGGACAGAGTAGAGTTAGGCCCCACCGCCCTGGATGGGCAGCCAGACTTGATGTGGGCGGAGTGTGATGTGATGACTGGAGCAAGGAGCCACAGGGGAGCCCAGAGGAGGCCGGGCGGGTTCCCACCAGGGCTCCACGGAAAAGCGGCCACTGGGTGGCTCTGAAGGGCCAGAGGCTGGGTCTTGGCGCAGCAGTGGGGTAGCCAGTGTAGTGGGGAGCTGGGCAGGGGATTGGGATCATCGTGAGTCTGGAAGGCCCTGCCCGGTGACCACATGTCCTGGTCATGCCTTGCCAGTTGAGGCAGACTCTGCAGGTCCTGTGCACCAGGTGAGGGCCAGGACCTGTCTCAGGCCACTGGGGAGCCATGGGGGGCTGTGAGCAGGTGAGGGGCGCAGGGCCTGTTCCCCTGGGGCTAGAGAATGGACGCAGCTGGGGTTGACAGGCCAAGACTCGGCGGGAGGGATGGCAGACCCCAGGACAGACAGGTTTTCCCAGGACCCTTGGGCCCCTTCTTCCCACCCCCTTCCCTTCCAACAGGCAGTGGGACCTGGTGGTGTCAACTCAGGCCCAGTCCAGATCGTCAACAACAAGTTTCTGGCATGGAGCGGCGTCATGGAGTGGCAGGAGGTGAGCCCTCGGCAGCCCGGGGACCTGGGACCCCCAGATCCTCACGGACTGTGGCTGGGAGGGGACCCTGGGGTTGGGTTTCTCCAGCCCTGAGGGCTCCTCTTTACTTTTCCCCCAAAAGCCCAGGCCTGAGCCCAACAGTCGGTCCAAGAGGTGGCTGCCGTCCCACGTCTACGTGAACCAGGGGGAGATTCTGTGAGTGCCGGGCTGGGGGCGATGGCAGCGTCCAGGGGAGCTGGGGCCTCCTGACCCTCGTCCCCTCGTGCCCCACAGGAGGACCGAGCAGTGGCCAAGGAAGTTGTACATGCAGCTCATCCCGCAGCAGCTGCTGGTGAGGGGCTGGGGCTGGGCTCTCAAGCCTGCAAGCAGTAGCCATTCCAGAGGGCGGGACTGGGGGCAGCAGCGCCTCCCTAGGTGGCCTGAGCTGGCCGTGAGGGAGTGGAGCTGAGGGTGCTGAAGCAGGTGCGGTGGGTAGGTCCCCAGGCCTGGCTCCAAGGGGTCCCAGGCACCCAGCCGGTGGCTGTGCAGGGACTGAGTGGGGCAGGGGCAGCCACGACCTGGACCTGGGGAGCCGCCAAGGGGTCTGAGAGCAGCACTCCAGGATTGAGCTGGTTGACGGGTAGAGATGACAGTTTCCTGAGGTAAGGAGGACAGGGGAGCCTCAGTTTGGTCCTGGGCCTGGGGGACTCAGCAGGCTGGGAGCAGGAGGCCATGGCAGAAGCCAGAATTGGGGGTCTCCTCGCTTCCCCGCAGACCACCTTGGTGCCGCTGTTTCGGAACTCACGCCTGGTCCAGTTCCACTTCACCAAGGACCTGGAGACACTGAAGAGCCTGTGCCGGATCATGGACAATGGCTTCGTGAGTGGTGCCAGCAAACGCTGGGGAGGGGCTGGCCAGGGCACAGGGAGCCAGGGCAGAGGAGCCAGGGCAGAGCGAGGCAGGACCGCTCACGGGGGGTGCACATGGGAGAGGGAACAGAGCACCATGTCCTGGACAGCTGGGGAGAGAAGGCGGCTAGTGTGGGCGTGGCTCCTGGGGGCTCTGTGCTGTCCCCACGGCACTGGACGGGGGCACTGACCCCAGTTATGCAGGGGCCTGCCCCTCCTCTGCCACATCAGGGCTGACTCAGCACCAGGTGCTGATGTCCCCAAGCACCACCTCCACACATTCTGCTCCCCAGGGACAGGTGCCCTTGTCACTCCAGGTTTCCCGGGAGCTTGTGCCACATCCCAAAGGCCCATTGCTGGGCAGGGAGGGCTGGCTGTCCCCAGCAAGGTCCCAGAATATCTGGTGATCATCTTACCTGGGGGAGTCTCGTCTGAGTCTTCTCTCTCTGGGGCTCGGTTTCTCCATCTGTGAGGTGGGGAGGGTTGGACTTTGGTGCTTCTGAGCCCTCTCCCCTGGTGTCCACCTTCCAGCTGGGCCATACTTAGGTAACGTCTGTCCGGAAACTACCTTAAATTACCTTCGCCTTAGTCTGAGTAACTGTCCACAAAGCTGTTCGTGGGTGACAGGGCCTGGGTGAAGATGCTTTTACATTAAAGCAATTGCAAGAGTTCCCTCAGGGGCCAGGCGCGGTGGCTCATGTCTGTAATCCCAGCACTTTGGGAGGCTGAGGTGGGTGGATCACCTGAGGTCGGGAGTTCGAGACCAGCCTGGCCAACGTGGTGAAACCCTGTCTCTTAAAAATACAAAAATTAGCTGGCCATGATGGCTACTCTGGAGGCTGAGTCACAAGAATGGCTTGAACCCAGGAGGCGGAAGTTGCAGTGAGCTGAGATCACACCACTGCGCTCCAGCCTGGGCAACAGGAGTGCAACAGTCTCTCACACAACACACAAATAGTTTCCTTGGGGAAATGCAGAAAGGCGCCGTGTACCTCATCCGTCGCCGGTGCTGGGCCAGCTGCTGCCGATCCCTCGGGCTCCCGAGTTGAATCCATGGCCAGTTGGCTCAGGCAGCTGTGGTGCGCTGGCCCCAGACACAGCCTGCCCTGCCCAGGAGCTCTGAAATGCAGGTTCTTGGGCCCTTCCCGAAAGAGCCTGTTGGCCTTTGGCCCACCCATTGCTCTTGGCCAGCGTGTCATCCTAATAAGGAGGCCCACCTCCGGGACGGGTGGGGAGGTGTGAGGACAGAGCAGTTAGGCTGTGCCTGGCTCATGGAGCCCACGGCATGGTGCTGTGGTTGGAGGGACGCTGGTCCCTGCGGCCCGAGTCCCTGTGGTGCTGTCTACTGACACCACGCCCTGTGCCCACCAGGCCGGCTGTGTGCACTTTTCCTACAAAGCATCGTGTGAGATCCGCGTGCTTATGCTCCTGTATTCTTCGGAGAAGAAAATCTTCATCGGCCTCATCCCCCACGACCAGGGCAACTTTGTCAACGGCATCCGGCGTGTCATTGCCAACCAGCAGCAGGTCCTGCAGCGGAACCTGGAGCAGGAGCAGCAGCAACGAGGGGTGAGGCAGCTGGGCCCCAGGGCTGCTCAGCCTCCCCCCCCACCCCTCCTGCCTGCTCACCACTGGCCTCTGATTCCTCCCACAGATGGGGGGATAGTGGCCACCCCGGGCTGGGCCCCTCCAGAGTCACAGATGAGGCCCCGGCAGAGATTGGTGAGTGGTGACCCTGTCATGTACAGGAGGGCATGGGGGGGGGTGCGGCTGGGAAAGAAGCAGGGCGACCTTGGCCTTGGGGCGACCAGAGCAGAGGGAGAGGCAGCAGTCCTGGCAGTCCTAGGCTATCTGGGAAACTATCCTGGCTGCAGGGCCATGGGAGGTGCAGTGTCCAGGCCTCGTGGGGCCGGGCCTCTGCTCCCAGGGATGTGGGTCAGTGCTTGGGAGCCTGTGGCCAGCAGCCCCCACTGCACCCCTGCCCCCAGGTGACATGCTTCTGAACAGGGGCCCCTGGGGACTTCAACTGCCCAGCAACATGGAGGATGGTGTCCTGAGGCCTCCAAGGATGGTCCCCACCCCTCTACGTTTCCCTAATAAAGCCTTTTAAAAACCTGCCTGCCCCTCTGCTCACTGCCCCATGCCTGGCAGTCCCCTAGCCATAAGGTGGCCCAGCAGGCCTGGACAGCCTGGGTACTCACTGGGTCTGGCTGCCCACACCCTCTTCCCCGGCAATCTCCAGATCCACAGGCCCTGGGTTCAAGTTCAGTGTCATAGAACCTGAGCTGGATTTTGTCCTCAGGGGTCACACCTTGCCTTGAGCCAGTCCCTGGGTTGGGGCTTGTGGGCTCACCAGCTGGCTCTCGGGGCCAGGCAGCACCCTGCCCTGTGCGTTCCCCGGCTAATGTCTAACATGCCCATGCCAGGTCCCAGCAAAGCTGGAATCCCTTCTGTAAGGCCCCACCTTTTGTTACCTGAAGATGTCCCTAAAGCTTCCATGCAAAAAACTGGCAGGCCTGGAGCCCCTACCCCACAGGGACCACCCTCCTCCCAGCAAAATGCCGGCCAAGCTCAAGGAGAAACAGCATTTATTGTGGAGGGGAGCTGGGCGGGGCTCAGCCCTCGGAGAACTGGCAGTACAGCCGCTCCAGCCTCGGCTCCAGGCACAGCCGGAACGGAATCTCCAGGATGGCAGAGAAGCCTTCGGCCAGCGTCGGGGCCTCGAACTGCTTCCTGGCAGTGGTGGGAACAGTGAGGGACAGCCTGGCTCACGTGGCCCACCCAGCGCCCCTGCCCCCTGCTGTCCCCCAACAGTACCTGTAGCCATACATGACCATGTCTGATACGGGGACATGAGAGGAGTCCGTCATCTCTCGAAACTGTGGGGATATCAGAGGGGGTGGCAGGCCCAGGGGTCAAGGGAGGGAGGGGGCACCTGGGGGTGAGGAGGAGGGTCGGGGTGCATCCCGGGGGGTGACCGCCGAGCAGTCTCACCCGATTGTTGTGGCGCGCCTGCTCCAGAGTGGCGGTGAAGAGGAAGCAGCGGCAGGGGAAGCCCGCGGCTCGGGCGCACTGGACGTACCTGTGGGGGAAGGAGCTGGACGTGCAGGCCCCGCCCACCCTGCCGCAGGCCCAGCCCACCCTACAGCTGGCTCCCCGCTACCTGGCGCGGCTGGTGGAGTCCGGGTTTGTGTTGTCGATGGCGACCCGTTTCCCTTGCTTCAGGGCTGTCTCACACGCGGTCACACAGCGCTGCCAGGAGCCTAGCGTGTCCTGGGGACACGAGAGGTCACAAACGGATCCAGAGACCCGAGGGGAGAGAAGACTCAGAGCGGGGTCGGGGAGCAGTGATGGAGGGAAGCTGCCCCAAACTGGTTGAGCAGTGGAGATGGGAACTGAATAGATTCGGGGCGGCCAAAGCCTAGTCATACCCTGTTCACATAGACGTATCCGGCCGACACGAGGTGCTTCTTGAGAAAGGTGGACTTCCCGGCTGTGTGGGGGGGCAGTGTCGGTGGGTGGCCTAGGACCCCGGAGGGGCTCAGGACACAGGGGCACGGCACTCACCCCCAGGGAATCCCACGGCGACAACCACCTCTGGGCTAGAGCTCAGCAGGGCCCTGGACTCGGGGAGGCAGAGAGGTCCTGAGCGGGAGAGAGTTCTCTGCGAGCGGAGGGGCACACGCGTGAGACGCTGTCCCCGTCCTCCAGGAGCCCTCCCGCTCCCACCCCCACCCCAGGGCCTCACCGGGTCAAAAGCTGGGAGCTCGAAGCCGGCTGCTGGCCATTTCAGGAAGAACTCCTCAGGCGTGGCGAAGGGCAGGCCAAGGTTGAGAGCAAACTAGGGGTTGAGAACCGACATCAGACACGGGCCGGGGTCGGGGTCCGGCTCGGGCGCGGGGCAGGGGGCAGGGGCCTCACCAGGCGATCTGCACAGGAGAAGTCTTTCTTTTTCCGCCCCGGGGCCCAGTTGGCCGGGCGTCCGGCTGCGTCTGGAACACACGGGACACCCCGTCCCCACCAGCTCGGAGGGAGGGGTCCCAGCCCACCCTCAGCAGCCTCCAGGCCCTTACCTCCCACAAAGATGCTGTCTCCGATGGAGATGGGCACGCCCTCGTTGGCCTGCGGGAGATGGCAGTGAGGAGGCCCTTCCCATAACTGTCCCCCCGCAGCAGTAGTGGGTCCCTGGGGCTGCTTCGCCTGGTCTATGCCGCGCATCAGGCCTCATCCTCCAACCTTTCGTGTCCCCACCATCCAGCCACTTTGCACCGTGCTCCTGGCCCTGTGGTCTCTCCACGCAGCCCCCTCCCTCCAGGCCTCCCGGCTTCCGCCTCTGCCGGTTCCCCACGCGGCCACCAGAGGGCGCCCGCTCTGCCTCAGCTCCAGCCTCCTGGGGGCCGGCGCCTCCCAGGCTCCCCCTCCCTCAGGGCAAAAGCAGGGCCCTCCCTGTGGCCCTGCCCTCTCCCCTCCCTCGCTTAGGGCCAGCCGCATGGCCTCCCTGTCCCTAACAAGCCCAGGCTAGGGGCTGCCTCAGGGCCTTTGCACTCGCTGTCACTCCTGTTGGGGGGGAACCACTTTCCCTAGGTGTCCACGTGGCTTCCTCCTTCCTCTGTCTTAGGCCTTTTCCTCGGATGTCACCTCCTCAGAGGCCATCCGTGCCCATCACAGCTGAAACGATGCCTGCTTTCTCCACCTCCCTTCCTCCTGCTGTTTTACACGCTAGTCTGCCCATCCGCCCAGAGTCATGGCCCTCGCCGTGCGAGCCCCGCTATAGCAGGCTGTCCCGCTCACCGCTATCTTCAGCTCAAGAACCCGCTAACCTTCAGAACAAATGCACACACAAACGAATGAATGAAGGAATGAACAGCTTCTCTCTCTACTACTCTGATTTAGAAAGTTTAAGGGCATTGGTCTCGTAAACCAACATCTAAGATGTGACAGCAAAAAAACAGAAGGCAGGTCCAAGGGAGGACAGGAGGAGTAAGGAGGCCCGGACCTGGCCGGAGAGCGGGGAGCCCAGGAGTGAGGGGCTGGAGCGAGGAAAAGGAGGGAAGCCAGGCAGACTGCGAGACTCACCTGCTCCTGCAGATGGTCCCACATGCCTGTCACTGGCTTCCGGTACAAGCCTGCGTGCGTGGCCACTAGCACCTGTGGATGGGAGGGGGCCACCAGCCTCAGCTCCCCCTCAAGCACCTACTGGATGCTACCCCAGCCCTCACCCAGCCAAGCAGAGCTGCAGAATTTGTAGCTGATGATGGGTTCCTATCATCATCACAACACCTGAGGCCTCTGCCCCACTTACCCTGGAGTCTGAAGCCCTCTCTCTGGATCTCTGTGCCCCCACATAGCTCCCAGCCTCCCTTCCAGCCATACCTGGAAGGGGACCCCCAGCTTCTCCACCACAGCCTCCACCTTGGCCTTGAACTCTTCGGCTGGCAGCTTCCCGCGCCCGATGCTCATCTGGTTGGTGAAGATCACCAGCTGGGGAGCAGAGAGTGTCACCAGGCACCTGCTCACCAGGGCCTTGGTCTGACCTGAGGTCGGACCACCACCTGCATGTGCCCATGCAAACAGGCGGCTGCACATACCTTGTAGCCCTCGGCTTGCAGCTCCCGGAGCTTACGCGGAATCTCTGGGTACAAGATCCTAGGGCAGGTAGGAAGCACGAGGGGTGACCCGGTGCCAGAGGTGGACTCCAGGCCTCACTCACTCCCTTGTTTTGCCTCTTATCACCTCCAGTCACTGGGGCCAGTGGGAAAGACCTTCCCAGAGCGTGTGGTGATGAGGGTCCCGTCCAGATCAAAGCCAGCCACCTGGTGTCACCAAGGAAAGAGGAACAGCAGCACTGTGATACCTCTGACCCTCTCCACTCACAGGCTGACTCACACCAACTCTGCCAGGCAGGGTGTTACCACTGCCATCTCACAGATGGGGAAACCGAGTCACAGAACACCTCCATGTCAAGCATTCGTGAAGCCTCTGAGTGCGGCCCGACATCTTAACCTTACTGTCTCCTGTTACTCCTTATGACCCTGGCCCCAGGATTACAGTCTCTAAAATGGGGGTTAATGTCTTACCCAGCCTCCTTCCTCCCCTGGCCTTCTCCACCTTGGTGGACTAATAACCATGAAAATAAAAACAGGAGCAAAGCTTTGGGTGCTAACTGCATGTCGGGGACGATGCCACGTGCTTTTTATGGATTCAGCATGGTAGAGACGAGAGACATGGGACTCAGAATGTGGTGGTAACAGCATTTGAACTCAAGTCTCTCTGGACCTAAAAAACACTCATCATAATAGCTCCTACTGAGACGGTCATGGTCATTGCTGATTACTGGGTGGTCACCGTGGGACATGCAGGAGCTGACATACATCATTTTCCCCACTGCTTACAACGAACCCTGCGTTTATCATTAGGCTCAATTTCTCAGAAAAGTAAATGGAGGCTAAAAAGAAGTTGAGAGAGCACACAACAAACCTGGGATTGGGTCCCAGTCTGTGGCGGCTCCCTCAGCCCTCGGCGTAGTCCTCACCTTGCCCTGGGGTTTCACCCCAGCCGCGGTGAACACTAGCAGCTTCTCCAAGTTCTCCCAGCCCGGGTTTGACTTCCGCATACGCTTCTTCTTCGGAGGCTCAGCATTTCTCTTCTCGTCTTGGGGCACCGGAGGGGTGCCAGGTGGAGTATCTGGCTGGGATTCTGCTGTGCGGATCTCTTCCCAGCGCAGGGTCAGTGGGTGGAGGCCATTGACCAAATACAGTGTGTCCCCCACCCCCAGAGAGCCCTCCAACCCCGGCTTCAACTCCTGGCTCCCGGCAGTTGAGGGGTTAACTCCCAGCTGCAGAAAGAGAGGGAGGAGCTGAGACTGGCTCCGCCCCCACCGGGAGCCTCCTCTAATTAACTACCCAGCGGAAAGATCTGCCTTTCTCCACCACTAATCAGACCCTTAGGCCTCACCGCTTCACTTTCGAACGGGCTTTGGAACGGTTACGGGTTTTCAGCCTTATCCAATTTCTTCCTTCCTTCCTTCTGTCCTTCCTTTTCTTCCTTTCCCTTTCCCGTTCCCTTTCCCTTTCCTCTCTCCCTCCCTCCCTCCCTCCCTCCCTTTAGACAGAGTCTTGTTTTGTCGCCCAGGCTGGAGTGCAGTGGTGCAATCTCGGATCACTGCAACCTCTGCCTCCCGGGTTCAAACGATTCTCCTGCCTCAGCCACCTGAGTAGCTGGGATTACAGGCACCCGCCACCATGCCCGGCTAATTTTTGTATTTTTAGTAGAGATGGGTTTTCGCCATGTTGGCCAGGCTGGTCACAAACTCCTGATCTCAGGTGATCCGCCCGCCTAAGCCTTCCAAAGTGCTGGGATTACAGGCGTGAGCCACCGCGCCTGGCCGCCTTGTCCAATTTCTAAGGGCTTGGACAGGTACCCACCCCACTGAAACAGGCAACACTTCTTTCTTTACTGGACACACCCCCTTCTCTCCTAGCCATATTTTTTCTTTTCTTTTTTGAGGCAGGTTCTCGCTGTCACCCAGGCTGAAGTACAGTGTGGTGATCACTGCTCATTGCACCCTAGACCTACTGGGCTCAAGGGATCTTCCCGCTCCAGCCTCCCGATTAGCTGGAACTACAAGGACGCGCCACCATCCCCGCTAATTTTTTATAGAGACAGGTTTCACCATGTCGCTCAGGCTGGTCTCGAACTCCTGGGTTCAAGCGATCTGCCCGCCTCGGCCTCCCAAAGTGCTGGGATTACAGGCTGGAGCCACAACGCCCGGCCCCAATCAGATTTTCCTAATGTACCACTTCACTGATGGCTTGCAATTCCTCCCCAAATCCCATCCCCAGGCCTTGCTGCCCCTTGCAGAGGCACTGATACCTGTTTCACTGCCACTGTCCGGGTCTCAGGATCTGCGACCAGCTCCACTGAGGAAAGGAGGGGTGGAGTCAGGATTTGCATTCTTGTGTGATTGGTTCCCTCATTTCTGGGGAGTGTGGCCTGCTTCAGGCTATAGCATCCATTCCGGAGGGAGTCGGAGGCAGTTTATTTCTACACGGGACTGGCTCCTTGACATGTAGGAGCCAGATGGTGGCATTAGGATTGCCTGACACTGGTCCTTCCTTGTAAGGGACAGGGAGGTACTTTTCTCTATAGAATTGGTTTCCTCCTTTACAAAAAATGTGGCTAGATACAGGTCCGGGACTTGGCCTGTTACCATCCATCCCAACCTAGTGACATTTACTTTTCTCCATAGGATAATTTTTCTCTTGACAAGGGTCGTCGCCTGTTTCTGGATTTCCAGATGGCCTGAGTATCATCCGCGCAGTGAACATCCTCCCGAAATTGGCTCGATCCCCTCTCCCCCAAAGGATCTAGCTAATTCTAAATCAAGCACAAACTTTCTCCTCCTGTGCGCCCTAGAGAGCACCTTCTGACTTCGGAGCTGCCGGCACCACGCAATACCGCATAGCAGCCAAGCGTCCCTCTGGATTGTTCTCGCTTTTGCAACAGGCCTCACCCCCTCCAACTCAGGCCCCGCCCACCTTGAGTTCTGGAGCACTTCCGGTCCGTGACCTGGGTCAGGGGTCCCCTGCCCAGAAGCAGGGCTTGCCCCTCCGAGGGCAGGAAGATGGGAGGCGCTCCCCCAGGGGGGCTCTCGAGCCACAAGCGGCCCGGGGCCTCCACCTCGCTCATCCTGGGTGCCAGCCTGGGGAGCAGGTAAACGGGCTTGAGTGGCGCACAGCCCCAGTGTGCTGCAGGAAGCCCCACTTCCACCTCCACTAGGAACTTTCCCCATCATTAACTGCTCCGGAAATCCCACCCCCTCGCCTGCCACGGGTCGCGCCGTTTCCCAGGCGACGACGCGTGCTCCATTCTCCGCGAGTTGGACTCCCCACTTCCCAAGGCACAGGCAGATAGCCTCGCACATGCCCCCGCCCCGCCCTGTACTCACCCGGGACCGCTGCTCTGGCTCACGGCCACTTCCGACCAGGGAGGTCCTGCCCGGGGAGGTCCTGCCCGAGGCGCCCCGCTTGCAACCCGGCCGGCGGCGCTCAGTTCCCCGGCGGACGGAAATGACTCGTGCCCTCGAGGGGGGCGGGGCCTGGGTTCCTCCCCCAGCAGCCACGCCCCTTCCCCGACCCACTGCCGCGAGGGTCCCTCCACAGCCCTGACCTTCACGTCTTGCTGCAACGCGAGGCTCAGACCGGTAGCGGGGACTGGATCCTCCGTTAGCAGATTTGCCTCTTTCTACCTTGACTTCTAATTTTCATCCCAGGGAGGAAGCTTCTTCCCCATCTGATGGCCATTGTCAGTCAAGGAAACCTCTGCCCAGGACAGCGCCCCTAAATCCTTCTTTGGTTTTACCCTCCATGTTCTAGTTTCCTCACCTATAAAGGGGATAATCCTTTCCACTTCGTGGGGTTACCATGACGATTAAAGGAGCTAACACGTCACAAAAGCTTTAAAAAATGTTTGGGTGGTAGTAAGCCCTGTTTAAATCTTATTTAGTGTTAGCATTCTTCCGGTAGTGGTCTGGTGATAGATTACGTTTACCTAGTCCTAATTTTGAACGAGGTTTCCACCTGCTTTCTAACCTCCAGCCCTTTTTTTTTCTTTTTTTTTTGAGAAGGGGTCTCACTGTGCTGCCCAGGCTGATCTCGACCTCCTGGCGTCCTGTGATCCTCCCGCCTCGGCCTCCCAGCGTGTTGGCCTTATAGGCGTTAGGCACCAAGCCCAGCTGCTCCAGTCCTTGTATAATAGAAGACTCCCGGCGGGAGTTCCTGGCTTTGCTGGTGACTATGTGGCCTCTGGCTCCAACCATCACCCCAAGATTGGGTTCCATTGTCACACAAGCCTGGAATGCTCTCCTCCACCCCATGAACCTCTGTCTTCATATGTATAAAATGGGCACAGAGCCAGGCGCGGTGGCTGACTCCTGTAATCCCAGCACTTTGGGAGGCCGAGGCGGGTAGATCATTTGAGGTCAGGAGTTCAAGACCAGCCTGGCCAACATAGTGAAACCCTGTTTCTACTGAAAATACAAAAATTAGCTGGGCGGTAGCGGCGCGTAATCCCAGCTACTCGGGAGGTTGAGGCAGGAGAATCGCTTGAACCTGAGCGAGGGTGGGACCCTGTCTCAAAAAAAAATAAAATGGACACAGTAATTCCAACCCCCAGCTGTTCACTGATAATCAGACATTGCCATTCGGTTTCAGAAAATGTCGAATGAACACTCACAACACACCTCACATCTATCTGTCAGAGGTAAGACTCTTTAATCTCAGAGCGCCCTTCCCAACTGCCAATCCCCCAACCCCTCACTCTCTCCCCTACACCAGGGCCGGAGAGTGAGGGCCCCTGCCCCCCACCTTGGGTGGACGAGGGCCCTTTAAGGCACCTGTGGAGGTGGGGGGCGAGGGACGGGAGCTGGTACCCTCCTGGATGCAGGGACGGGCTTCGATTGGCAGGCTGTTGTGGGGACGGATGGAACCAATGAAAGGGGGTGCCAGAGGCAACGAGCCCCGCCCCCGTAGTGTAAAGAATGTAAATTGAAGGCCCCAGGCCAATTCTGGGAACAGGAGGGCTTGGCCACGCCCCCACAGGAAGCTGGAGCCAATCAGGAGAGACAACTCAGGAAAAGCGGACGATGACTATGCGGAGACTGGTCAAGCCCTTTAAAGGATTCGAGCCAATCAAAAAAAAGAGCTGCCCAGCGACTAGGGGATGGAGCCAATGACTTGCGAGCAAAGCCCTTGTCGCTAGGCGGAAAACAACAGAATTGACCCATTTAGAGGTTAGAACTGAGCGAGCCAATCCCTTAATAGAAGGAATCTGTCGCTAGGCGGAGAGAGGCGACAGACCCAATCGGGACACGGGACAGATCCCGCTCCTCAGCGCGGGAGGTCGTGGGCCGGAAGGGCGACGTGGATTGGCAGAGGCGGCTTAATCCTGGGAACGGCAGAAGCAAGGAGGCCGGTCCCGGATGGGCCTCAGATTGGCGGGCCCCGGGAGTGGGGCGGGGGTAGTGTGGGACGAGGCGGATGCGGCCCGAGACGCTCCCTCTCTGGGCCTCAGTATTTCCGCTTCAGTTTCTGGAAGTCGCTGGTGTTAAGCCGCGGCCGTGGCAGGTCCCCGAAGACCTGCGTGTCCTCGGCCTCTCTCAGGACCAGCGCGCGCATGCTTGCCGCGATACGCTCCAGGTCGGGCGAAGAGGGCTGCGGGGACGACGACGGGGCGAGGTCAGCGCCGGCAGGGCACGCCCCCTGCACCCTGACGCAGCCCAGGGGTGCACCCTGGCTCCAAGCCCACTCCCAACACGTCCCCGCCCTGCCAGTTGTGCCCTGCGATGCCCACTGCCAGCAATGCCGTTCCCCTCTTGCTCCGCGTAGGAACCGTTCTACCCGGTTCAGACACCTCCTCCACGAAGCCTTCCTGCCCCTCTCTTCCTCCCCTTCTTGGCCTGGGACATTGCTTCCTACACGTGGAAGTGCTGTTGTCTGCTATCTATTAAGGCTGCGTGCACCCTCTCAAGTCTGAGGATCTGGGCTGCGGTTTCAATCATGTTCCAATCAGACCTCTACTGCTGACTAGCTGGGAGCAAGAGGTTTTGCTTCCCTAGGCCTCAGTATCCCCTTCTGAAAAATGGGGGCAGATAACAGGGTCTCTGTGAGGACTGAGATAATCAGCTGTTATTGCTTTATCATGTGGCCACTGCGCTACAGAAAAGATCCCTCCCTGTGTCAGGTCCCAAGGAGCGGTCCTGTCATTCTGCCTGCAGCTCCAGCACCTAGTACTGCCTCTACTACAGCCCCCGTCACCCTGAGCTGGGCCTGTCCCCTCGCAGGATGGGACCCAGAGACCCAGATCAGGAACTGGATCTGAGCCCAGTGGGAGACCAGCTCCTGGGCACAGCACTCTGGAGGCCAGAGTGTTCAATTAACTGTGTTGCCATGAGTCGCCAGCACAGAGATCAGCAGCAGGAGGACCCTGACTGCACCAGGCCCTGGTGCAGTCTTCAGCGCTCACTGCCTCACTGAGGGAAGATGCACAGAGGAGGTCACCACTGTGACTGCTGGTTTGCACATGAGGACACTGAGGCCTGAGGGGGAACTGTGGGGACCCACGCCTCCTCCCTCAAAGCCCACAGCTCCTTCCTGAAATGCAGCTGGGTTCCGGTCCCAGCCCTGCCTCTCAGGGGAGTCACATGTCCCCTCAGTGCCTCAGTTTCCCCTCTGCTTCAGGAAGGCTCAGTGAAGGCCAGCCCAGCCCAGGAGCTTCAAACAGGGGTCACTACAAGGGATGAACAGGGGACCAGGGGGTGGGACAAATTCTGCAAAGGGCCAGGAATGTGCGGGGTGGGGATGGGAGGTGACCTAAACCCTCCAAGCCTCAGTTTCCCCACTGGAGGGCGTGCCAAAATACCTGTGCCTTGCCCAGAGCAGGTGTTCTATAGAGATGCTCCTGGAAAGGAGAGGCCTTCTCTATAAGGCACTAGGACACGTGGTAAAGCTGCAATTGTTAAAACTGCAAGGCTCAGGTCCAAGAACTCGCCTCTTGAGGTTGAGGGGAGGATTCAGTTAGCTTATGAGTGGAAAGTGGCATCCACGCCGGAGGGCTTCCTGGAGGAGGCAGCTCAGAGCCCTTCCAGCTGCCCTCCCTACCTCCCCACATTTGCCCCTCACCGGCCCATTCTCCTCATCTGATGACCGCGCCTCTGTCCTCTTCTCCTTGAAGCCCCAGACGGGCACAGACACAGGCAGGGACTTGGCATACTGCTGTGTGGGTAGGGCTGAGGCCGGGGGCACTGAGCAGGTTGGAGGGCCAGCAGGGGTCTCCTCGCTCAGGCTGCCATCTGAAAGAGAGGGTGGATTTCAGCCTCTGTCACTGCCTTTGTGCCAGCCGCCTGCCCCCAGGTAGGGAGGGGAACAGCCTGGGACACTCACCGTCTGTGCTCTCGGGGTCCGACTCACAGAAGGGGGGAAGGTCCTGGAGGGTGGCGTCCTCATCCATCACGAAGAGCCCTGTGGATGGCGTGAGTTAGAGGCCCGGGCCAGGCGGCACCTAGCCATGCTCCGTGTGCCCTCCTCCTCAGCCACGGCCACCGCCACAGCCACCACCTCCACCTCCCTGAGGCTTCTGAGACACTCTTCCTTCACCTCACAAACAGCTTCCTCTAGCAGCCTGCCTGGTCATCGGCAGAAACAAACCCAGTTTCTATGGATCCGTCACCTCAGCTGCACACAACGGGCTGCTAACATGAAACCTCTATGATCCGTTTGGGACAATGTGACTCAAAATACAGCCTGAGAGAAATATGGGATGACTATGACCTCTGTTTCACAAATGAAGACCTGGAGGCCCAGAGAGGTTAAGTCACTTGCCCGAGCTCCCATGGCTACTAAGGAATACCACCAGGATTTGAACTCAGGATGCCTGCCCTTCACCCTATGCAGGTTTTCTCTAGCAAGGTGAGCAGGCTGGCCATTGGTAATAACAACAAACAAGGACCTCCTAGTTACTGATCAAGCTCCTACTAACTCCTCAAAGCCCTAGTGTTACAGCCCAGCCTCCGGGAAGTGCCCAACCCCCAAATTTCCCCCCAAAACAGTTGCTTGCTCCCTCCCTGGCTTCCTCAGATGTTGGCTGCATCCTGGACAACTCTTTAATTCCTATCCTGGCCTCCCAGGCGTTGTGGAAACAACTCTGGTTCTACCAACGTCCTGCTCCAGAGCCTCCCAACCCCGCATTGGGACTCCAATTCCTTGGCTAGACTGGGAGGCCCTTCAGAAAAAAGCCTGAGCCTGCTCTGTGTCCCTGTGCCCACCACTCCCAGCACAGAGCTGGCTCAGAGCAGGGAAGGGACTGGCTTTAGATCACACAGCAAGCCCCAGGCAAGCGTGTCTGGCTCTGGGGTCCTGAGACTGCACTTGCGTGGAAGTACCCAGGGCTAAGCAGGTCACCCCCACAAAGCCTCCTGCAGGCACCTCATCAAGCACATCAAGCACGGGGCCGCATCAGCCGCTGCCCCTGCCCTCTCACCTCCATTATCACTGACGCCCAGCTGCTCCCCGGAGGTCTCTGTCTCTGTAGCGTCATCCTCTTCCTCCTCGTTGTCCTCCCTGGCCAGGGTAGTCCGGGGTGGGCTGGGCGTGGGGCTGGGTGGCTGTGGTGCTGGTGGGGGCGCAGGAGGCCGAGCAGCAGTGGCAGCCCTGTGGGCCAGCGCGATGTCGTGGAGGCAGCGGCGTGCTGCCTCCGCCAGGGCTCCTCGGCCATGGGCAGCGTAGGCACAGGGGCCTGGGCGGGGTGGTGGCGGCGGGGCTGCGGTCAGCAGCACCAGCTCCGTGCCAGTCCGGGCCCGGAAGCGCTCAGCGGCCCCCACCACGGCCTCCCACAGCTCCTCGGGGCGCCCCGACGCCATCCGCGCCCTGCGGGCCAGAGCACGACAGAGGGGGCTGAGGCTTGGCTGCCTACACCATTGCCACCCACTCAGGGTGTCTGCCTGTCCCATGGATGGCACTCACACCCCCCCACCCACCTTGTTCCAGCGGTGCTGCGTGTCCTCCCCAAATCCGCTACTCCCCAGGATTCTCACTATCCAGCCCTCGCAGGCCCAGACCCTGGCGACGTCCTCTGCCCCAGCCCATTCCTCCTTCCCCTTTGGCCCTGCCCTGGCCTCTGTGTGAGCCACCAGCCACGTGAGCAGGGAGTACTGGAAAGTCAGGGAGTCCCAGCAGAGATGACTCTCACAGTAAAACCTGCACCGGGTTCTGAAGACTGAGTACAAAAAAGCAGAATGAGCTGGGCACGGTGGCTCAGGTCTGCAACCCCAACACTTTGGGAGGCCGAGGCAGGCAGATCACTGAGCCCAGGAGTTCGAGGCCAGCCTGGGCAACATGTTGAGACCCCGTCTCTATTTCAAAAAAAAAACGAAGAAGAAGAATTTTATCTGCTTTTTTTACTCTTTTAACATGGTGTCTAGAAAATTTATAACTCCAAATGGGGCTTGCGTTGGCATCTGATGGGCGATGCCACCCTGCTCCATCGCCCAGCCGTCCCATCCAGAGTGTCCTGCACAAGGCCCAGGGGGTTCCTTCTGCACCCAGAGCTGATGCTACCCCTCGCCATAGTCCTCAGGACAGGGTCTCAGCCTTCAGCCTGGCCCTGGAGGCTCTGCGTGTTCTGGCGAACCCCAGCTCCCGGGCTATCCTGCCTCCATGGCCTTCAGAGCCTCTCAGGCCCAAGGCCTTCAGAAAACGTGGTCCCTGACCTGGATGCTTTGCTCCCCACCAACCTTTCACTCATCCTAGGGCGGAAGAAACTTTCCCTCACCCCTACATCCAGCCAGTCCCCTCCCTGGGGGGGTCCCACAACATCTGAGTGGCCACCTTCCCAGCACCGTTCCTTCCAGAGGGAACTGGCTGGTTCCACGACTGAGGCCTCAGCGAGAGTCAGAGCTGAACAAAGGTAAGAAATGGTGCTGGTGCTGCTCTCTGTGCTGGGAAATCCACGTGACTTTTTCCTACAAGACTGTTCTGGCAGGTCCTCTGTTGTCCCTGATCCCCCAGGATGCATCAGATGCCTTCCGGAGCCCATCTGATGCTGTGGGCTTCCTCCATGAGCACTCATGTCACCAGAGCTTGTGACAGCTGTACCCTGGCTGCCTCCTGCATCAGACTGTGAATTCTCCCAAGGTCAGGGATTTGTATTCACAGGACAGGTTGGCCCTAAGCAGACAATGCAGGGTGCATCTCCTTACCGGGTGAGAAGAGCGAAGGTAGGGGGGCTGGGTCCTTGCCCTGACTCTGTCTCAAACCTGCTGTGTGACCTTGGACAGCTCACTGGCCCTCTCTGTGCCTCATTTTCTTCCCCACTAACCAGAGTGGTTGAGCCAGAGCTGCTGGGCTGCGGAAGAGGTTCCTTGGGGAGGCAGTGAGCACACTGCCACTGCAGGGATTCAGGCACAGCTGTGGTCCAGCCCACCAGGGTGAAGGGAGCAGGGAATCTGGAGTCTGAATGAAATTTGCAGGCCCTTTGTGACTCACGATCATAGATGTCGGTGTTTGCTGAGCACCTATTCAGTGCTGGGATTCCACACCTGGCATCTCACCTCCTATCTGATTCACTCAGGGAGTTCAAAGCCCCGAGGGAAGTAAGAGGTTTATCCACCACTTCCCAGAAGCCACGCAAGGACCCAAGATGGGATCAACCTTCTCATCCCACCCTTTCACCTACGCTATGAGGCAGGAGTTTTAGTTACAGTTCACTCCATTTTACAGTTGCAAACTCAGGCCCAGGCACAGTCAGCATTTTGACGGGTCCCGTCCCACAACTGGAAGAGGCAGGGCTGGGACCTGGACTCTGACAGTCTAGATCCAGGGCCTGTTCTAAATCCTGACCGCCATCCTGCCTGCCTTTAGGAGGGCAGGTATTCTAATCTAGATGGAAAAGTGAGGCTCAGAGAGCTTAGGACACTGGCAAGAAAGCACACAGCTACACGGCACAAGTGGGGCTGAAACCGCTGACTGCCCAGCCCCCAAAACCCAATGAACTGGGGGGTACCCAGTGTCTCAAACACACCCCTCATGTCCTTCCTAGCTGATGGAGGAAGAAACTGAGGCTTGAAGCAAGAAGTGGTCGGTCCAAAGTCAACTGCCTGGCTGTGCTAGGCCTGGGGCTCTCACTTCCATGGGCTCCCAGCCCCTAATGACATATGAAGAAGAGGGGGAGCGGGGGTCCCGGAGGAGGACGTCAGGATGAACCTCCCTCCCTGTATTCAATCTTGGAGTAGCCACGGGATTGAAGAGAGTGAGATAGGGTGAGTGGGTTGTGAGAGTTCCCCCAACTCAGGAGACATGAGCAAAAACGACGGGCTACTTCCACAGGCCTCTCTGCCAAGGTCCAGGGGCACCCTGTAATGTTACCCGACAGGAGAGGAGCCAAGACCTGGCGGTCCTCCTTACCCTCGAGCTTCTAGAGGAGGTCCTGTTTCCTCCAAGGAGCTGAGAGATGGAGGAAGAACCCGCCCCGATGGAGAAGTTTCGTTTAAGATCAGGGAGAGATGACAGGAAAGTGAGACGTGTTCCCCACAGGAGGGGGAGCACGATGTGGCTGTCCTCTTTGGATGCGGGGAGGAGGGAAAGCCCTAAGGAGAAGAGGGGTGGAACCACCCCTCCTGTCGAAATTTTAGTGCCCCACACCCCAAGATGTGAGGAACCTGAGCATGAACGCGGTAGCTACGGGTAGGGTGAGTGCCTGGGGCCAGGCTCAGCTGCCCCGAGACCTCCCAACCTCGCCGGGGGTCCAGGGAAGACCCACTGGTCTAGGAAGAAAACAGGAAATCCCGCCCAGGCGGAGGCCCGGACCGGAAGTCCCGCCTTTGGAAGGGTGAGGGGCGCCCCGAGGCCCCCCGAGCCATTCCCCGACCCCGTGGACGTGGTCCACGGCCCAAGTAGAGATCCCAGGCGCTCTGGACACCGGAAGGTGAGGCTGTCTAGGATTTGCCTCAGGTCTGACAGGACGATTCCCACGAGCGACCCCCTTCCAGGGCTCAGCAAAGGGTCGCTGGCGGACCTCTGCCTTCTGATCTGTGCAGGCCATACCCCTCCCGTGAGCCGCTCGCCCTCCCAGCGCCCCGCCGCCTCAGGACGGCCAAATCCTCCCCACACCGCGGTTCACAACGCCGCCTCCACTCACGTGCCCGTAGCCAGCATGGCCGGCCCGGCGCCGTCGCCGCCCTCAAAAGACATGGCGGCGCCTTGCGTCACGTCCGCGTAGTTGCCCCGCCTCCTCTCTGCACACTCCGCCTCCCTCATCGTGGCCGCCCGAGATCAAGATGGCGGCCACAGGGGCTTCATCCGAACCAGTGGGCAATGGCGACGGCAGCGTGCCCATAAGAAAAATGGCGAAAAAAATGCTTCAGATTTCTCGCCTAGAGCATTTCCATTTGCCCCCAACAATAATGGCCGTCCTCATAAGCTCGCTCATGACCACGGCAAACGAAGGCAAGCGACCTGACGTCCCTGACCCACGATAAACTTCTTCGACAAAAGTGGAGGAAATCGGTGCTCGTTAACAACATGGCAGCCAAACGGGTCTAATCAGCCCATAGTGTACATTGGCTCTCCCTCCCTCCAACCTGCTCCCATTCAGCACCAAGGCTGACAAAGATCCAACACGGCAGCATTTCTTGCTTCGGTTTGCCAGGCTTCAAAATGGCGGCTCAGCCCGCTTTCTCGCGACGGTGGCTCAGAAATTCGTTTGGGGCCGCTTCGTTTCTGGGGGCACTGACGGCTTCATCACGTTATCCCAAGTCCCTCAGTGCCTCTTGTGGTGTACAGCTCCTCTCACCTCCTCTTCTCTTATCCGTTCGGCTCTTCCAGCTGTCGCGCCCCGCAGAGAGATGTGACACCCCCGTATTAACATGGCCTTAGCCGACCGGCTTAGGCTATGCCCTCGAGCAAAATGGTACCTCCTTGGCTTCAATTCCAGTATACAACATGGAGAAGGAAGTGGGCGTTTCGAGGCGTGCTTGCCCCAGATGGTGCAGCTCTCACACCCTCCCACTTGTTTACTTTGTGGAGAGAGGGAGAACACTGCGCCTGCGCATAATCCGTAGCCGGCTCCACCTTCAGCGTCTGCGCCACGTGACTCCGATCCACCTGGTTCCAGTGGAATAACCCCCTTCTGAAAAATGGTTTCACCCACTCTTTCTCTGGAACTGGTCGGGGCGCTACCACTGTCCGGTCCGGAGGGGAGCTGTTTTCTCCGGAAGTGACCACACGCTGACTCGGAAAAGGAGGAGGCGGGGCAGTGGGGCCTTCGGCGGCGACTATGGAAGGAGCCGGCTACAGGGTAAGCACTGAGGACGCATTCCCTCGCTTCAGTGTATGCGAAACGCCCCGTCTGGTGATCAGCTCTTCCCTCAGGCCTTGCGAGTGCACTTGAGAAACTCCGATCTCTTATAAACGCGCCGTCACCCTCCCGTCCACCGCCCCAGGGAAGAACCTCTCATGGCCCCGCCCCCCGGCTCAGGCGACTCCTTGGGGCCTGCCCTCTGTGGAACGCACGCCAGCATCCGAACGTGGGCTGGACCATTCTCCCCGCCTTCCTCCCGGGGCAATGGCCCTCCCGGCCCCGCCCCCTGCGGATGGCTCCTCCCTGGGCCCGTCCCTATTGGCTCCTCAGGCCGGTCCCCTCGCTTGTCGCCTTCTCTTGGGCCCCAGCCCTCGTTGGTTACCCCCAACTCAGGTGGTGTTTGAGAAGGGCGGAGTGTACCTGCACACCAGCGCTAAGAAGTATCAGGACCGAGACTCCCTCATCGCTGGTGTTATCCGTGTCGTGGAAAAGGTGCGTTGGGAGGGAGCAGGGCTCGAACCCACTCCGAGCGGGATGCAGGCGCTCTGAGATGAAAGCGGCAACTGTAGGAGTTTTGTCTGGCGGTCAGCAGTGGGACCTGAAGAAGGCTGGGGGTGGGAACTGGAATGAGGGGCGGGACTTTGAAAGGCTGAGGGTAGAAACTGGGAAAGTTTGGAAATTTGCAACGGAAAGTTTTGGGAATGTGGTTTGGGGAGCGCCTCTAACCCCGCCTCCCTCCTTCCCCTAGGACAATGACGTGCTCCTGCACTGGGCTCCTGTAGAGGAGGCTGGAGATTCCACCCAAATCCTCTTCTCCAAGAAGGTAGGCTCCATCCGCTTTGCCCTTCTCCACTCGCTTTTCTTCTAGGTCCGTGCTGTTGTAAGTCATTTGAGGGACCTACGTACAATCCCATACCTACCCATGGGGCATGTGTGACCTTGTCTGGGCTTGGGTACTCTGCCCCTTGGTTTGCTTCTCTCTGTGAAATGGGCAGAGGATGCCCATTCAAGGAAAAAGAGCAGGGAACATGAGACGCACGGTCGTGGGGATGGCTGACCCCTCTCTCTCTTTGCTTCGTGGGAGATCCCTGCCAGGGTACAAGATGTGGATTCGAGTTGCTTGAAGGGAAGTGGCATTTCCTCTAGTGCCAGAGGACAGGGCCTGACAGCCTACTCACCCATTTCGTCACTGCTCCTGCTCCTGCCTTTCCCTTCGTTATATCTCCTGAGACTTCCCATGGCTAGACCCCGTCCTGGGCAACTCTGAGACCCAGAGATAAGTCAGATCCAGACCCACCTAAGCCCTCACCCTTACTCACTTTTTGAGAAGCTGATAGATTTCTCACTTTTTGAGAAACACAGCCAAGGCACGAGGAAGTTGTGTTACGTCATTTCCGCTTTTCAGGTTGCCCTGCATCTGGTTGGTAGAACTTGTCATGTATCCTGGATTCCAGCTGCAAAGAGACCTGGGAGATGTAGTGTTTTTGTTTGTTTGTTTGTTTGTTTTTAAGACAGTCTCACTGTCTCAAAGAGTGCAAAGTGGTATCTTACTGTGGTTTTGTTTTGTATGTAGCTAGTGAGTACCGACATTGTCTTTAAGCACTCCGCAGTCTGACTGCAGAGCCACCTGCCATGTAACATGGACCTTCCCACGCACTGGGAGACATGGGGCCAAGTCCTGGCTCGCTCTCTCTGGTTGCGTTGGGTGACCCTGAGCAAGTGCTGTACCTTCTTTTTCTTTTTTTCTTTTTTTTAATGAGACGGAGTTCCACTCTTGTTGCCCAGGCTGGAGTGCAACCGCGCAATCTCAGCTCACTGCAACCTCCGCCTCTCGGATTCTAGCGATTTTCCTTCCTCAGTCTCCTAAGTAGCTGGGATTACAGGCATGCGCCACCACGCCCAGCTAATTTTTTTGTTATTTTTTTTAGTAGAAACAGGGTTTCACCATGTCAGCCAGGCTGGTATCGAACTCCCACCTCAGGTGATCCATCCGCCTCAGCCTCCCAAAGTGCTGGGATTACAGGCATGAGCCACCGCACCCGGCCTGCTGTAGCTTCTTTGTGCCTCAGTTTCCCTGTTTATTCGATGGGACTATCTTCCAGGGTAGCCTCAAGGCTCAGATCTGCATCCCTAGCCCCTTACTGTCTGCTCCTTTCCTCCTCTAAGGACTCCAGTGGGGGTGACTCCTGCGCTTCTGAGGAGGAGCCAACCTTTGACCCCGGCTATGAACCTGACTGGGCCGTCATCAGCACTGTGCGGCCACAGCCCCGCCACTCAGAGCCCACGAGAGGTAGGCTGAGGTGCGGCCCTTGGGAAGCAGGTGTGGGCCAGGTAGGACACATCTCGCCCTCAGTGGTCATGGCTCCAAAGGCTTTGCTGCTCACAATCAAGAAGGCCACCAGTCACCACCACCTTCCAGTCCCAGGAGCATGGAAGTGAATGGGAGTACAGGACTGTCCCAGCCCAGGTCAGCATGGCCAGCGTCTCTGAGGTCGCAGCCTTGCTCATCCTGCTGGGCTCCTGGATTGGCTGTGGGTGCCGTGCCCGCACACGAGGCCTGCCCCGAGGTTCGAGGCTGGTGGGGTGATAGATGCAGCCAGTCAGGGTGATTTGCACCATCCTGGGGTCACACAGGGTGCAGGGGCCATCCAGAGAAGGCACCTGACCCCTCTGGGGGATGGAGGCCCCTTCCAGGAAGAGGCGATGCTGGAACTTGGCACTGAGGGACTCTTGGGGATTGTCTCTTCTGGCAGAGAGAGCAGCCCGTGCAAGCCAGAGGCAGGCGGCCCTGGCGTGTTTAGGGAGCCTCTGGCCTTTCATTGTAGCTCAAGTGTGGGATTTTGAGTGAAGAAGGGTTGGAGGTAAGATGGGCAAGGGCGAAGGACAGACCTGAGGGGCCTCAAGTGCCAGGCTGAAGAATAGGGCCCTTACCCTGCAGGTTGAGGGGTGCCTAGGAAGGTTCTAGAAAGGCACATGTCCACTGGGCTCCCCTCCTATCTTACTCATTTGTGCTTCCAAGTAATGTGAGGCCAGGCGCAGGGGAATGGCTTGTGGCGGGGCCGTCAGGAGATGCCTGTGCCGAAGGAACATCCTGGGTTGAGGTTGCTGAGGCCGGCTCTAGCCTCTCACACCTCCCCCAACACAGCCCCGTCTCCCCAGGTGCAGAGCCCAGCTGCCCCCAGGGCTCCTGGGCCTTCTCGGTGAGTCTGGGGGAGCTCAAGTCCATCCGCCGCTCCAAGCCGGGCCTCAGCTGGGCCTACCTGGTTCTGGTGACCCAGGCTGGAGGCTCCCTGCCCGCACTGCACTTCCACCGCGGGGGTACCCGTGCCCTGCTCCGCGTCCTCAGCCGCTACCTGCTGTTGGCCAGGTGAGCTCTCTCCCAGTGCTGGGCCTTAAACCGGGCCCAGTTCCTCCATGGCTGCAGCGTGACCCCTCGGGGCTGTGAAAGAAACACAACTCACACTGATTTAAAGGAAGGCAGAGAGAGTTGACCAGCACATATAACCAAAAAATGAAAAGGGAGTATTGATTTCAGGCAGGACCCAGGTCCCAGAATGTTGCAAACAGTTATCCTTTTACCCTCTGAGTTCGTCGTTCTCTGGGCCCCCAGTATCCCTGGCTTAACAACCCCGCTGGATGGAAAGCACCTCTTCCCCCCATTCCAACAAGATCCCAGAGCTGCCTCTCATTGGCTCATCCCTGAGTCAGTTACACTGGACCAGAAGGTGAAAGGCCCTCATTGGCCAGCCCCAAGTCCCATGCCCACCCCTGGGCTCCAGCTCTGGTCCTCCTGTAACAGCATCCCCCAAAATGAGGGATTCCCCAGGGGTGGTTGGGACGCTGCAGCTGGAATGGATGTCGGCCGAGCACAGACAGCCTGGGACACTGGGCCCCTACCTGTGCATCACCTGTGCGTCACCTCCTGCCTCCCAGCTCCCCACAGGACTCCCGCCTCTACCTTGTCTTCCCCCACGACTCCTCTGCCCTCTCCAATTCCTTCCACCACCTGCAGCTCTTTGACCAGGACAGCTCCAATGTGGTATCTGTGAGTGTCCCGGGCACCAGGCCTGGCGGGTGTGGGAAGGGAGGAACGAGAAGGGACGGGCCGTGAACTCCCTTTGGCCTCGTCCCCAGCGCTTCCTCCAGGATCCCTACTCCACCACCTTCAGCAGCTTCTCCCGAGTGACCAACTTCTTCCGGGGTGCCCTGCAGCCACAGCCCGAGGGAGCCGCCTCCGACCTTCCCCCACCACCTGATGATGAGCCCGAGCCTGGGTTTGAGGTCATTTCCTGTGTGAGTAGTGAGTGGACCCTCCCTGTTATTTCTGGCCGTATCTCCTTAGGTGCATGATTTCATTTCCCTGGGCCTCAGTTTCCTCCTTGGTAAAATGGGGACGGTAATGGGACCCTCTCAGGGGGTGCATGAGGAAAGCACTCATGGCTCTGCCAGGCACTGTGAGCACCTGCTCGCTCCTATTGGGGGACCCCTCCTAACTAGGGGGTGACTTGGCTGCTGAGCCCCAGAAGAGGCTGCTGCCCGCCCCTGAATGTTAGTTATTCGTCAAGCTAAGAAGCGCCCTGAGCTTGTGGACTGAGGCTGGGTTGGGTCCCCTCACTGCCCTGCCGAGCCCCGGGCTCATTTGCCCTTCGCCTGCAGGTGGAGCTGGGGCCTCGGCCAACCGTGGAGCGGGGCCCTCCAGTTACAGAGGAGGAGTGGGCACGCCACGTGGGCCCTGAGGGCCGCCTGCAGCAGGTACCCGAGCTGAAGAATCGGATCTTCTCAGGGGTAAGTGCCAGAGCAGGTGGGAGGATGGGACAGGGCCAGAACAAGGCCCCACTGAGCTGCCTGCCCTCCTGCACCCCCAGGGTCTGAGCCCCGGCCTGCGGCGTGAGGCGTGGAAGTTCCTCTTGGGGTACCTCAGCTGGGAAGGCACAGCTGAGGAGCACAAGGCCCACGTTCGCAAAAAAACGTGAGTCCTTAGGAGGCCCTGCCCTGCCAGGTATGACACCTGGCACCTCTTAGGGCACCAGTGGGCAAGTTCTGTGGATGCTGGTTGTGAACCTGCTGTATCTGGGCACCATCCTGCGCCTGTGGAATACGTCAGTGATCAAGCCAGACCCATCCTTGCCCCTGTATGGTCTGTCTCCTGTCTCCATTGCAGTTTTCATTCCTGTGCCATACTGTTTTAATGATCACAGTTTTGCAGCATGTTTTATAACCTAGGAGGGCCCATCTCTCCTCATTCCTGGTGTAGGTTATGTACCTGCCAGGCACTGAGGATGCAGCAGTGCTGGACGGTTCCCTGTCCCTGGTGTCCTGTCCAGTGGGGGGTGACAAATTTTCACCAAAAACCCACAAGGCTATGTAAAGTGAGAGATACCAGGAAGGTGAAGCATGAGGGATGGTGGCAAAAATGACAAGGTGACTTGCTTGGGTCTGTGTGGTCAGGGAGGGGCTCTGCAGGGCTGACTTGGGAGGTGGCGCCAGGCTGGAAGGTCTCTGGATGCCGCAGAGAGTGGCGGCCTCACATCTTGTTTCCCTCTGCCACTCAGGGATGAGTATTTCCGCATGAAGCTGCAGTGGAAATCTGTGAGCCCTGAGCAGGAGCGGAGAAACTCACTCCTGCACGGATACCGCAGCCTCATCGGTCGGTGTCAGGGGTGGCACTAAGGGTGGATGGGAGCAGGGAACCACAGGAGGGCCTCAGGCACGGGTGCGAGGGGCAGATAGAGGGAGCCCCCTGCCTCCCCAAGACCAAGAAGAGGGCATCTAGGGGGAAAGCGGCATGGGCCATTGGGGAATGGCCTTGTGGGAGCAAGGCCAGGGACAGGACGGGAAAGAAGGGGAGCCTGGCTGCCTCGGGGCCCAGTCTCAGTTCTGTTGATGCCTCGACATCTTGGCAAGTGATTTTGCCTCCCTGTGCGTCAGTTTCCCCTGCTGTGGGAGGGTACAGCAAGCTGGTGAGCAGGAGGCCCGCACCTCGCAGCAGGAGCATCAGTGATGGTTTCTAGAACCAGCTCCGCTTCTGCCCGAGAGCGAACCCCGAGGCTGGGGGCTGGCACTGGTGGCCTGCAGGGATGGGCCCCCCTACCCTTCTCACCTTTGCTCTCTGCGCCTGCTCCCCGCAGAGAGAGACGTGAGCCGCACTGACAGGACCAACAAGTTCTACGAGGGTCCCGAGAACCCGGGGCTGGGCCTGCTGAACGACATCCTTCTCACCTACTGCATGTACCACTTCGACCTCGGTGGGTGCCAGGCCTGGGGCCAGGCGGGGCCTGGGCTGTCCAGGGGAGCACTGTAGGCTTGGCTGCAGCCTGACCCCGTGTCCTCCCCAGGCTACGTCCAGGGCATGAGTGACCTTCTCTCCCCGATCCTCTACGTCATTCAGAATGAGGTGGATGCTTTCTGGTGTTTCTGTGGCTTCATGGAACTCGTGGTGAGGCTCGGGTCAGGGGTGGGACACAGGCCTGTCGAGCAATCGGGTCCTGGCACCTCACGGGGTCTGCTCTTCCCCCCTCCTTCTGTCCCACAGCAAGGAAACTTTGAAGAGAGCCAGGAGACTATGAAGCGGCAACTCGGGCGACTGCTGCTGCTCCTGAGGGTGCTGGACCCCCAGCTCTGCGACTTCCTGGGTATGTCTCTCGGGCGGGTGGGCAGGAGACAGTGAGGCTGTAGACCTTGCCAGATTCTCTGGTAGCAGCCACAGGTGGCGTCCTGGACATTGGGTCCTGATCCAAACAAGAGAAACATCCCCACGCAACCTAGAACGTAGAGGCAGAATTGCTGTTTGAAGCAAAATGTCACCAAATGCAGACACGCAGGGACGCTGACTCACCCCATCCTCATGCTCACCTAGATCCTGTTTGGGCTTTGCCTTAGGCTTAACCTGAAGGGTATTTTTCAGAAATAAGGACCTAGGCGTTTCTGCCACTTCTTGTCTCCACCTGGCTGTGGGTCACCTTCAACCAGGAATCAGAAACTGGTTCTCTGGGCCATGGGGCTGGGGGTGCCGCATCCCGGCTTTAACATTTTTATTCTTCGGCCAGGCACAGTGGCTCACGCCTGTAATCCCAGCACTTTGGGAGGCAGAGGCAGGTGGATCACTTGAGGTCAGGAGTTCGACACCAGCCTGACCAACATGGAGAAACCCTGTCTCTACTAAAAATACAAAATTAGCGGGGCCTGGTGGCGCATGCCTCTGATTCCAGCTACTCAGGAGGCTGAAGCAGGAGAATCGCTTGAACCTGGGAGGTGGAGGTTGCAGTGAGCCAAGATCACACCATTGCACTCCAGCCTGGGCAACAAGAGCAAAACCCCAACTCAAAAAAAAAAAATGTGTGTATATATATATTATTATAGTATATATTATTTATTAGTCAGTGTAAAAACTGCAGGAAAT
>NW_012115710.1:4033297-4035224 GCF_000951035.1 Colobus angolensis palliatus | reverse complement strand
AGTAGCTGGGACTACAGGCGCCCGCCACTTCGCCCGGCTAGTTTTTTGTAGTTTTTAGTAGAGAGGGGGTTTCACCGTGTTAGCCAGGATAAAAACATCACTTTTCTTGACTGCACGGCATTGTGTCCTACAAGATGTGGTAGAATTGATTTAACTTGACCTGCCGGAGATTCGGGTCGTTTGCAGTTTTTCATCACAGTGCATGGTCTGGGTCATATCTTTAGGTTCACTTCCAAGAAGTGGAATTTTGTTCAGGACAGTGCTTGTCTTCACAGCTTTGGAAAGTTTGTTCTCCATTGTGCCTTTCCTAAAAAGTTAGAATGCTCAGGCTCTCATTCTCATTTGAGTTAACTTGGGGGAAAAAAAGGTTCGACACCAGGTTAATTCTTTTTTTTTCTTTTTGAGATGGAGTCTCGCTCTGTTGCCCAGGCTGGACTGCAGTGGTGCCATCTCGGCTCACTGCAAGCTCCGCCTCTCGGGTTCAAGCGATTCCCCTGCCTCAGCCTCCCAAGGAGCTGGAATTACAGGGGTGTGGCACCATGCCCAGCTAATTTTTGTATTTTTAGTAGAGACAGGGTTTCACCATGTTGGCCAGCCTGTACTTTTAGTAGAGACGGGGTTTCACCATGTTGGCCTGGCTGGTCTCGAACTCCTGACCTCAGATAATGCACCTGCCTTGCCCTCGCAAAGTGCTGGGGTTACAGGAGTGCGCCATCGCACCCGGCCCTCAGCTTAAATTTTTGCTAACATCATATCTAGGACCGCCAGTTTCCTTAGGCCTCACCAGCAGCGGGCACTGAGGTCTGTTTCCTCAGGCGTGCTGGGCGTCCTGCCTCCCTTCCATGTCCATGCAGATGTGGAAGTGTAATAGCACATTTCCTCTGGAGAGTGCGAGGAAGAAGGGGCACGGCCCGCTTCAGAGCTGCTTCTGTCTCACCTCCGAGGTTCCCAAGCCAGGCATAAGTCACATGTCTAGACTTGGGGAAGGTCTTCCACTCAGGATGATGTCTCAAACTGTCAGTCCCAGCGCTGGGCAAGGCTGAGTGGGCTCCATGTCATCCCCCAGATTCCCAGGACTCTGGCTCTCTCTGCTTCTGTTTCCGGTGGCTGCTCATCTGGTTCAAGAGGGAATTCCCCTTCCCGGATGTCCTTCGGCTGTGGGAGGTGGGCCAGCCAGTTTGGGCGAGAACTGAAGGGGTGGGCTCACTTGCCCTGGGAGAGACCGGGAGATTGGGCGGAGAGGGGCAGGCCCTGGTGAGACCTCAGGCCCAGGTTGGGTCATCACCCTTCCCTCCCTCCCGCACCCCCAGGTGCTGTGGACAGGGCTCCCTGGCCCCAATCTGCACCTGTTGGTGGCCTGCGCCATCCTGGACATGGAGCGGGACACCCTCATGCTGTCCGGCTTCGGCTCCAATGAGATCCTCAAGGTGAGGCTCTGGCTCCCTCCCGGCCCGTCCCCGCCCTGTCCACCCTGAGCTGGGCGCTGCGCAGGGCCGCAGTACCTCCGGGGAGCAGGTGTTCAATGTGGGATTATTGAAAGCCTGGTTAGCTGGGAGCGCAGTGGGGGTGGGGCCGCGTAGGTTTCCCTCTGGCCCCATCGCAGGCCTGCTCTCAGCAAGGTCCTCAGGGCAGGTAGGTGGGGACCTGCCCTCCCCTAGTACGGCTCAGAACGCTCCCAGAGGCCTGAGAAGCATGACTGGCCCAGCGCGCCTCTGAGCCCCAGAGGGCCAGCCCGGTGTGTCTTGTTTCCCAGCACGAGCCACAGAGTGGGCGCTCGGGCGGAGGTGGCTGAGTGCTGACTGGCGCCTGACCCACCCCCGCCCGCAGCACATCAACGAGCTGACTATGAAGCTGAGCGTGGAGGACGTGCTGACGCGCGCCGAGGCCCTGCACCGCCAGCTAACCGCCTGCCCCGTGAGTCCCCCGC
>NW_012115710.1:4022968-4032877 GCF_000951035.1 Colobus angolensis palliatus | reverse complement strand
GCACAGGCACTTTAGACCGAGCCAGGGACACCTGCGAGGGGCCGCGTGCACTCCACCGCCCTACTGATAAGCTGGCTTCATTAAACTGACACTTCTCATGTGCAGTTGGCTTCTTGTTGGTGGGGGGAAGGCTGCCAAGTGGGCTCTGACCTGGGTGGGGAGGGGATGGTGGCTGGGCAGAGCCTAGGGTGAATGATCGGGGTTTGTGGAGGCAGGGCTCCCTGACTTGCCTGATTTTTTTGTTTTGTTTTGTGAGGTGGAGTCTTGCTCTGTCACCCAGGCTGGAGCGCAGTGGTGGATCTCGGCTCACTGCAGCCTCCACCCTCCAGGTTCAAGCAACTATCCTGCCTCAGCCTCCTGAGTAGCTGGGACTACAGGCGTGCGCCACCACACCCGGCTAATTTTTGTATTCTTGGTAGAGACGGGGTTCCACCATGTTGGCCAGGCTGGTCTTGAACTCCCGACCTCAGGTGATCTAACTGCCTTGGGCTCCCAAAGTGCTGGCATTACAGGCATGAGCCACCGCACCCGGCCTGATTTGGGGTTTTTGGAAGAGGATAGGGTGCTCTGGGCTGCGGCTGCGACCTGGTAGCTGTGTGGGAACACTTCCCGGACATAACCAAGGTGGAAGGGCCTGCAGAGTTGCACTCTGGGGGGCCTGCCCTCCCAGCTGCTGCTTGTGAGAAAAATCACCTCCTGTTAAGCCACTGTCAGCCGGGCTTTCTGTTACTTGCATTAGGGGCCATCTGTACTTCAGCCTCGTGACAGTCGGAGGTGGTCGTTGTGATTGCCATTTCCCGGTGGTGCAGGGCGTCCGTCCGGTTCCCCTCTGCGCACCCCCCGCCTCACCCTCCTATGGAGCCCCACTGTCCAGGAAGAAGTGAGGGGCAGATTCTTGGGGGACTCCAGGATAGGCGTAGCGCCTGCTAACTGCAGGGCTAGTGGTTCCGATGCAGGCAAACTGGGGAAGTAACTGAGCCACGGGGGAGGCTGGACCACACGGCTTTTTCCGAAAATACTTTAATACAAGGTCCTCGTGTGGGTCGTGTGCTGGAGAGATAACTGGCCTTGGGCTGCAGGGTGGCTGCCCTCTTCCTTTGCCAGGTCATGCAAGGGGCTGCCAGCCACCCCATGCACATGCCCCTGCCCCTCCGTGTCGGATGCAGGCCCCTTCTGGCTGTTGATCTTGATGGCGGCGCGCAGCGCCGACTTTACCGCCGTCTCCACCCAGCCGTGCGGGTAGGCGGTGTGCTCGCCGGCGAAGTAGATGCGTCCATAAGGGACCCTCCAGTAATCCTTTTCGGTTTGCCAGAGCGCCGGCGGCTGTACCACGAAGCCACCCTGGCTGTGCGGGTCCTCTGCCCAACGCTTGACGACGCCGGTGCCGTCCCAGAGCTGGCGCACGAGAGGCCCGTGCAATGCCGCCACGTCGTCGAGCGCCAAGCGCAGCGCCTCTTCCCGGCTCAAGCCGGCGAACGCGGCCGCCGCGTCTGACCACGTGTACGAGGACAGCAGCAGCGCGCCCTCGCGTGGCGGCGGGTAGAAAATCATGCGCGACGGGCGGTCGGTGTTCGAGTGGCCGCCTTCAATGTGCTCCTCGCGCCAGAAGGGCCTGCGGAAGCTTAGAAACACTTTGGTGGCCGGCACGTAGTGCAGCCTCCGCAGCGCCTCCTGCATGTGGCGGGGCAGCGGCGGCGAGAAGGTGATGCGCTTCACCGCCGGTCCGCTCGCGGTCAGCAGCACCATGTCGGCCTTCAGCACCTTCAGGTTCCGCTCCGGGGGTGAGGTATCGATCTGCACATGCACATCGTGCGGCCCCTGGGTCATCGCCACGACGGGCGCGTTCAACAGCACAAGCCCGGACAGCGAGCTCAGCAGTGCGCGCGGCAGCAGGTCCCAGCCACCCACGATGCGGCTGTACCTGCAGGCGGGGCGGGGCGGGGTTGGGGGGATGACCTGGGCTCTGCTGTCCTGCCCCTCCGCCTGGCCCCACCCACCCCAGCAGCTGGCCCTTATGGGCACCGGCCCGCTCCCCAGTCATCCACCTCTCCCGACCCTGCCCGTCCCTGACATCCCGGAGGTCGCAGGAGTAGTGGATTGTGTGACCAGGGACCCTACCACTTCTTCTCCGCTAGACCGTGCCCTTCATCCGGGAACTCTTAGCCCCACTGCCGTCAAGTAGGCCACGCCCTTCACAACAGCTCCGCCCCCAGACCCAGAGGCTCCTCCCACTCCCTGCTACTTGTCTTGATTGGCCCCAGCCCGCCCCTCCCCTGCCCGCCGGCCCCGCCCCTCACTGGAGTCTGTCGCTGAGGCAGCTGTGGGCCCGGAGGGCCTCGGCGAAGCTGAGATAGAAGAAGCCATCCTCGGACATCACGTCTCCCAGAAGCTGCACGGCCGGCCGGCTCAGGTTCCCTTCCCCGAGGAGGTATTCCTGCAGGGTGGGCGCAGGCCGAGGTCAGGACCCAGACAGGCGGCACCCCCGAGAGAGCCCCTCCGCAGCCCGGACTCCTGGTCCCATGACATGTCCTTAGACCGTAGGATCCGGTCCCCGCTCTCTGACAGATGAGGGAAACTGAGGTCCAGAGAGGGGGCGTGTCCAGCCCCCGGGTCAGGCAGGAAGGTGGTGGCAGGACTAGGGTCCCAGGTACCCGCATTCTGACTCTCTGGGGAAGGCCTCATGGTCACACTCTCTGCCCTGCCTCTCAGCAGAACCAAGGGCCCCACTTACCAAGAGCGTGTGCCTTTCAAACTTTTTCATCGCCTTTCTGCAGCCCAGTGCCTTGAGGTCTTTGAGGGCCTGTTGTGGAAGAAGCGGACATGGTGCTGAGCTGCCTGGGCAGCCAGGGTGGAGGCTGGGCCTGGAGCCCACACCCGGCTTCTCCTGGTCGTTCTGCCCACAGCTGGCCATTAACCACTCTCAAGCCCCTGGGCTTTTGCCACACCGTGCCCTCCACCTTGCCCTCCATGGCAACTCAGATGCCACCACTCCTCCGATCTTCGTGAACTGTTCACGCCGCCTCATCCCGCATTCGGCAGGCCAGGCTGGTCACAGCTCATCCCGGTTGGGTGTTGTTTTGCCTATTTCTGGGCCAGCCAGCCTGTGAGCTCCATGGAGGCAGGGATGTGGGCAGCTGGAGAGGAGGCTGGGAGAGGATCCCAGGCGTGCTGTGTCCTCCCAGGGCGCGGTGATTATTTGTTGCCTGAATCACTGTGGCCACGGACAGAAGCTGGTCCCCTGTGTCACTGATCAGCACTGACAGGGCATGATGGCTGAGAAGTTTACCTACCGTCTGTCCCCTGCCCACAGCCCTCCTGTGGCTCCCCAGTGCCTGGGGCCACAGGGTCCTTGCCCCTCAGCCTCATATTCAAGGCCCCTGCTAGCCCCTCAATGTCTTTTTCTTTTTTTCTTTTTTTGAGATGGAGTGTCGCTCTGTCGCCCAGGCTGGAGTGCAGGGGCGCCATCTCGGCTCACTGCAACCTCTGCCTCCCAGGTTCAAGAGATTCTCCCACCTCAGCCTCCCAAGTAGCTGGGATTACAGGTGCCTGCCACCACACCTGGCTAATTTTTGCATTTTTAGTAGAGACGGAATTTCACCATGTTGGCCAGGCTGGTCTCGAACTCCTGACCTCAAGTGATCTGCCCGCCTCGGCCTCCCAAAGTGCTGGGATTCCACGTCTGGCCTCAGTCCATGTCTTTTACAGCAGCTCGGGTTCTGTGAGCAGTGTCCAGTGCCCAGAGCACCTGCCCTCAGGGCTCTCCCACCTGCACATCTGGCACCTATTTTCTCCCTGCCTGTCTTTGCATGGCACACGAGTGCGTGTCCTTCAGCACTTTGTTCAAGTCTCACCCCCTCCCAGAAGCCTCGCTGCCCCTGTCTAATTTCAGGCCTCTTCTTGGTCTACCTGGCTTCCCCCTTCTGGCCAGGACCTCAGAGGGAAGGCGGTGCCCCTTCACTCACTCATGCATCTCGCATCTCCCAGGCTCCCAAACCAGTCAGTGTCAAGGCATAGAAATGACCTGGTCGAGAAGGGGAGATGGGCAAGTGGGCTCTGACCTGGGTGGGGAGGGGATATTGGGTGTGGCCAGCTCCTCCCTAAAGGTATCAGGGAAGGCTTCCTGGAGGAGGGGACATTGCAGCTGGTTCTTGAGGACTGAGCAGGAGTTCCTGTGTGGGGAAGGGAAAGGCAGTCTGGGCAAGGGAGGGCGATGCACAGGTATAGTGAGTGTGAGGGACACAGAGCTGGGGGCATGTGGGCCACCATGAGGACAAAAATTCCTTAGAGGAGAAAAGAGCATGAGGCCGGAGGGGTGCAGAAGGGAAGGCCAGTCAGGGCTCAAAGCTGAGCCCGAAAAGATCAGACTTTGTCCTGGAGGCGGTGGGGAGCCACCAGGGGCTGTGAGCGGCATCACTCTGGGTGTGTGGGAAGACACTTCTGGTACCAGGTTGGGGAGACTGGAGCCTGGGCAGCTGGAGAAGAGGCTGGGGGAGGGTCCAGGGCAGAGGAGGAGGCCTGAGCTCAGGTGGGCAGAGGGGAGCAGGGCACAAGCATCAGGGGGCAGGGGTGGGCGAGGAGGAGGTCAGGAGGAGGATGGCTCCTGGGGGTC
This sequence comes from Colobus angolensis palliatus, assembly GCF_000951035.1. Lineage (NCBI taxonomy): Eukaryota > Metazoa > Chordata > Mammalia > Primates > Cercopithecidae > Colobus > Colobus angolensis. The sequence goes on along the minus strand of NW_012115710.1, from coordinate 4,028,268 downwards.
TGCCCGTGACTGCGGGATGGTGGGGCCATTGTGAGATGGGGGCACCGGGAGGAGGAACGGGTTTAGGGGAAGGTTCTGAGCCCAGTGGAGCTAGAGGGTCCTGGGGAGGGACACAGGCCAAGGTCTCGAGAGGCAGATGTCTCCATCAGCCTGTGGATCTATGTTTAAGCCAGCGGTGGATACTGGAGAGGTTGTCCAGGACAGTGTGTGGGTGAAAGGGGAAGAGGCCAAAAGCTGATGCAGCTTTGGGGTCAGCAGTGTTTATGGGGAAGCTAAAGAACAGAGTTGGGGCCGGGTGCCGTGGCTCACGCCTGTAATCCCAGCACTTTGGGAGGCCGAGGCAAGTGGATCACGAGGTCAGGAGTTCAAGATCAGCCTGGCCAAGATGGTGAAATCCCGTCTCTATTAAAAATATAAAAATTAGCTGGGCGTGGTGGCAGGCGCCTGTAATCCCAGCTACTCGGGAGGCTGAAGCAGAGAATTGCTTGAACCTGGGAGGCAGAGGCTGCAGTGAGCTGAAATGGCGCCAGTGCACTCCAGCCTGGGCGACACAGTAAGACTCCATCTCAAAAAAAAAAGGGGGGGGGGGACTTGGGAGGTGGCCCATATGCGTAGAAGCCCCTGGGATGGCCCATTCTCACTCTCAGATTGCAGTGAGTACGTCAGTGGTTAGACCTCAGGGCACACATCCCCTTGGTAGAATTTCCATCTCCATCAACAGGTGCTCCACTCCGTGGCGGGGGACCCAAGGGATGACAGAGAGAAGAAAAGCCATGCCAGGGAGTGCGCCAGGGCGAGCTTAGGAGGAGGACAGAGAAGTCAGGGCAGGAGGAGGGTACAGGCGGTGCCCACCTGGTTGAGAGCCATCTGGTAGATGTCTTCGGGTGACTGGCCCTTCTCCTGGGGGCGTAGGGCGTAGCCCAGCTTCTCGGGTACCTTCTCCACCACGTAGTTGCGCAGCTTCACTTCGTGCACCTCCGTCCATGTGTTCTTATCGTACTGGGTGAACTTGGTCAGGTTGAGCCCCAGGCGCTGGCAGAGCTTGTGGAGGATCCTGATTCAGGGAGTGGGTGAGTGAGGGCTGGGCTCCGGTGGAGGTAGCCCGGTCCCTAGTGGAACTTGGAGAAGGGAGGTGGGAGGGGAGAGTAGCTGGGGACCAGCATGAGGCTGGGGGTTGGGCTAGATTTAGGGTGATCAATGCTGAGGGATGGGAATGAAATGGGGACAAGGTTAGAGGGCTTAGGGCAGTACCAGGATTAGGATTGAGTTAGGAATGGGAATACAGCCCAGCTTAGAATCGGAAAGGGGGACAGAGTTTAGGTTGGATGGGGGTTTGAGATGAAGAAGGAGTCTGGGGCTGGAGTGCCTGAGGGTGTGGGGCCGGTGGAGCTGCAGGCCTGGAGGGGCCAGCAGAGGAGCTGGCTTTTGCACCAGGCAGGGCTAGCTGGGGGTCTGGTTGGACTAGGTGGCCCGAGCATTGCCAGAGGCCCAGTGCTGGCGCTGGAGGCAAGACTGAGATGGGGATTAGGCGAAGGATGCCTGCTGTGGCGTGGGCATGGAGCTAGGGGGCTGGTTGAGTCTAGGCACACAGGTGGGTGGGTTGCCAGGTCACCTGTGAGAGCTGGGCATGCGCATGGCTCCCAGCTCCCCAATCCAGCCCGTGTTCTGGTCCCGGTAGGTGAAGATGCGGCCTCCGATCCTGTTATCTGCCTCTAGGACGGTGACCTGAGGGAGGCAGTGGGGTGAGAAGGGCCCTTCAGCTCCACCCACTGACCATTCCCTGCCCCCTCCCACCCCGTGCCAGCCCCCTGGCTTCTTCCATCCCCACAGTGGCACAGGAGACTAGGAGAGGGGCCCCTTCTGTATGGGAGGTGGGGGAACAGAACCAAGTGAGCAGTTCTAGAGTGCAGCAGGAAGGCCACCGGCTAGACTGCAAAGGGACTTCCCAGCTCGGGGAGTTGGGAGAAGCCCCTGGGATGGCCCATTCTCATTCTTGGATTTCAGTGAGTAGGTCAGTGGTTAGACCTCAGGGCACACATCCCCTTAGTGGAGCTTCCTCTCCACCAACAGGCGCCCCACCCCAGGACAGGAGCTTTGAGCCAGTGAGACTTCCCTCTGGGATGAAAAACATGGGACAGGAAAGTCTAGGGCCTCTCAGTGCAGACATGTGACAGCAGGGGGCTTGGGCCTCACCCTCAGACCACGGGGAAAGGTAGCCTCTCCCTGCATATCCCCACCCCCACCCTCTCAAGCAGGAATGGGGCCAGGTCCCTTTGCCCAGGGACTCCAGCCTGCAGCAGGAGGGACTCCAGGTAGACTGCAAGCAGTGCTTCCCACCTTATGTCCGGCATCGCTGAGCACCTTGGCAGCCACCAGCCCGGCCACACCAGCGCCGACCACAATCACCCTCTGGGGCTTCAGGGTCCGATTGAGCCCCCAGGTCACCACCTTGAGCAGCTGCTCATAGTCAGGATCCTGCATGCATTTCTCGAAGGGGTCCTGGCTGCGTTCAGCCTTCCAGTCCCGGGAGGCCGCCAGGCTGAGGAGGATGGGGACGAGGACGAGGAGGCGCAGGGCTGGGAGGAGGAGGACAGGGTCAACGGGTACGCGGCAGGTTGGGGGAGAGGGGTTCTACTCACTTGTCCCAGCGCCCCCTCCCCTGCTTACTCACCCAATGGGGCCATGACTCTCGGTGGGAGATGGCGTCTGGGGTGGAGGAGAAGGGAGGACTATTGTGGCTGAGGCCTGTGACTGCTGTAGCCTGACTCTGTCTCCCGTGGGCTGCCCAGCTGCTGGAGCCAGCCCTCCCCCAGTCACTGCCCTCTTCTCTGGGCCTGTGTCCCCCAATCCCATTCTTTCAGAGTCCCCTGGACCGTCCACGCCTCCCTCCTCACCGGTCTCCACCTCTGCCACAGCTCTCGGGTTCCTGTCTCTTTCTCTTCTTTTCCCTCTTTCTTTTCTTTTCTTTCTTTTTTTTTTTAATAGTCTTTCTCTGTCATCCAGGCTGGAGTGCAGTGGTACGATCTTGGCTCACTGCAACCTCCGCCTCCCAGGTTCAAGCAGTCCTCCCACTTCAGCCTCCCAAGTAGCTGGGATTACAGACACCCATAACCACACCTGGCTAATTTTTGTATTTTTAGTAGAGATGGGGTTTTGCCATGTTGGCCAGGCTGGTCTCGAACTCCTGATCTCAGGTGATCCACCCACCTCGGCCTCCCAAAGTGCTGGGGTTCTGGGCGTGAGCCATTGCGCCCGGTCTCTTTTCCCTCTTCCTCATCTCCCCCACTCCTGTTTCTCAGTCCCTGTTTCTGTGGGTCCTGTCTCTCTGTCCCCCCACCACTGGCCGTGTCACTACCTTCAGCGCTCGGTGACAGCAGGACAGCGCGGTCCTCTCCACGGCCCTCCACTGTCTCTGCTGAGGCCCTTTCTCTCCCCTTAAACTGGAAGAGCCCCGCCCACCCCTCCTTTTGGGAAACGCCGAGAGAAATGAAACTGGTTTCCTGGAGCTGCTCTGGTCAAACGCTCAGAGTTTAGTTGGGGTTGGAGAAAGGGCGTCAGAGGAAGTTAATCAGTCTATTTTCTTCCTTTTGCCCCAGATAGTTTTGGGGTGGTTTGGAGGCCAGAAATAGATGCTCAGGTAACCGTGTCAACAATGGGGAATCCCCCTCGGCCTGCCCCTGTCCCTGGTCACCAGGCCCCTTGTTTCTATCCTCCCCTGCGCTCTCTCTGCCTCCTTGATTCCTACGGCATGGGGACAGAGCGGGTATGGGTCCCTGGGCCAGGCCAATTTTCCCCTCCAAGTCCCTCTCTGTCAGGTGTTGCCATGTCCTGCAGGGCCCCCCATGGTTCTGCTTCCCTCTCCACTTGCCACCCAGAGCCTCAGTCTCCCCCTCCGTCAAATGGGCGTAGCAGTGGGGCTGGCAGCCGTGAGCTCTGAGTCCGCCCTCCCCTCTGTGGCTCCCATCTACAGCTGTTAAATGGGGACGTCCCAGTGTTTTAGGATCAAGTGAGTGAATCCAGGTTAAGCTCTGTGGCCGGAACCTGGGGCAGTACTGGAAGCTGCTCCTTTGGAAATGCCAGCTGCTGTGGCCGCAGGGGCACTGGGGGGTTCTGTGAGTGGCCACCCGCCAGAGAGAAGTGCCCAGGCTTCACCCATCCCTGCCTTGAGAACCACCTCGGTGCTCAGGGCAGGGAGTGGGGCGGCACCTTGAAGTGGGTGGAGTGGAGAAACAATAGCAGGGACTTTCCTTGGGGTGGGGGAGAGGGAGCCAGGGGGTCGGTGAGGAGAAAAACCAGAGGGAGGCAGATTCTCTGCAGCAAGGGTCAGGTGGGGATGGGGGGGCATTACCAAGAAGGAAGATGGGAAACTCCAGCGGTAAATCAAAGAGGGATGCGGTTTGTGGCCGGGAGGGGCTGGGGGGTGAGTGTGAGTTAGAAGGCATATGATGCAGGGGCGGGAGGCTGTGGCAAAGGGAAATGATCAAAGAGCTGGACGGTTCAGGGACCGAAAGAGCTTGGGTCAGCAAAAACAGTGACAAGGGCTGGCGGTGGCTCATGCCTGTAATCCCAGCACTTTGGAAGGTCAAGGCAGGCGGATCACCTGATGTCAGGAGTTCAAGACCAGCCTGGCCAACGTGGTGAAACCTGGTCACTACTAAAAATATAAACATTAGCTGGGTGTGGTGGTATATGCCTATAGTCCCAACTACTCTGGAGGTTGAGGCAGGAGAATTGCTTGAACCTAGGAGGCGGAGGTTGCAGTGAGTTGAGATCACGCCATTGCACTCCAGCCTGGGTGACAGAATGAGACTCGGTCTCAAAAGAAAACAAAAAAAAAAACAATAGTAATGAGGGCTGGGCGCAGTGGCTCACTCCTGTAATCCTAGCACTTTGGGAGGCTGACGTGGGAGGATTGCTTGAGCCCCGGGGCTTGAGAACAACCTGGCCAAGATGGCCAAACCCTTTCTCTAAAAGAGAAAAAAAATAGTAACAAAACTGTTCCCATGGCTATCACCTGCTTGGAGGCCGACTGGTGCTCAGGGCTTTGCACCCATCGTAACCTTCACAATGCCTACATTTGAGGCCAGGCACAGTGGCTCACGCTTGTAATCCCAGCACTTTGGGAGGCTGAGGCGGGCGGATCACTTGAGGTCAGGAGTTCAAGACCAGCCCGGCCAACATGATGAAACTCTGTCTCTGCCAAAAATATAAAAAATTAGCCTGGCGTGGTGGTGCATGCCTGTAATCCCAGCTACTCAGGACGCTGAGGCAGGAGAATCGCTTGAACCCAGGAGGTGGAG
>NW_012115710.1:4019504-4022808 GCF_000951035.1 Colobus angolensis palliatus | reverse complement strand
TTTTTTGTATTTTTAGTGGAGATGGGGTTTCACTGTGTTAGCCAGGATGGTCTCGATCTCCTGACCTCGTGATCCTCCTGCCTCAGCCTCCCAAAGTGCTGGGATTAGAGGCGTGAGCCACCGCACCCAGCCCAATGCCTGCATTTGATAGTTGAGGAAACTGAGGCTTGGAGATGGCGAGAGGGTGGGGCAGGAGGACCCTGGGGCACAGAGAGGGAAAAGGCTTGGCCTAGGTCTCAGAGCTTCACTCACAGTAACATGCCGAGTATGAACGCAGCGGGATTGGGGCCTTATTCGCCTGGGCCTCGGCCTGGGTCCCACAGCAGGGAATGGCAGTGCTGACATTCCTCACCAGGTTGGGCGGACCCCAGGTCCCCGGCCCCTGCCCAGCAGCTTGTTCAGTCCTACAGCCACGCAACAGTGGAAAGGACCATGGAAAGGGGTGGAGGCCCACAGCCCACTGACTCCTAGGACATGTCCCAGGAGTTTTTGGGTCTCCAGAGTGGGTGGGCTCCGGCACCAAGCCCCTTGTCCTTATCACACAGGGTTGTTGCACAAAGCTCCTCTGGCTCTGGGCGTATGTGCAGCTCACCTTGGTGGACTTCTGGGTTGTTGTTTTTTTTTTTAAGAGACAAGGTCTCACTGTCACTCAGGCTAGAGCACAGTGGCACAATCACGGCTCGCTGCAGCCTCAACCTCCCGGGCTCAAGCAATCCTCCCACCTCAGCCTCCCTAGTAGCTGGGACTATAGGACTGCACCACCACACCTGGCTAAATTTCTGTACTGTTTGTAGAGATGGGGTTTCATTATGCTGCCCAGGCTGGTCTTGAACGGCTGGGCTTAAGCGATCCTCCAGCCTCAGTCGCTGGAGTAGCTGGGACCACAGGTGCATACCACCATGCACCGTTAATTTTTTGTACTTTTTCGTAGAGACGGGGCCTCACTATGTTGCCCAGGCTGGTCTCAAACTCCTGGGCTCAGGTGATCCACCTGCCTTGGCCTCCCAGAGTGCTAGGATTACAAGCATGAGCCACTATGCCTGGCCCCCTTCAGCTTTTTTGTGCATTTCACATCATCTTCATTCAGCATGTATTGCTTTTGTAATTAAAGAAAAAAAAAATCCCAATTAATGTTAGTTTGAAGCAATACATCAGACAGGCCAGGTGCCCCAAGTGAAGAGCAGAGGGTGCAAGTCAGCTGGCTCAGGACTGATGCCTTTCCAGAATGCTCTGTGGCCCAGGTTGGAGTACGTGGCGCAATCTCAGCTCACGGCAACCTCCACCTCCCGGGTTCAAATGATTCTCCTGCCTCAACCTCCCGAGTAGCTGGGATTACAGGCGTGCACACCACCACGCCCAGCTAATTTTTGTATTTTTAGTAGAGACAGGGGTTTCTCCATGTTGGACAGGCTGGTCTCAAAGTCCTGACCTCAGGTGATCTGCCCACCTGGGCCTCCCAAAGTGCTGGGATTACAAGTGTGAGCCACCATGCCCAACCTCCAGAATCATTTCTGATACAACTAAGGAAATTGATGTTCAGGTTAAATTAGGTTTAGGGATGAGGGTGGAATAGGGAAAAGCGGTTTGGATAGGTGAGTGGGAGACAGGAGAGAGGGGAGGGGTAGGTGGAGGGAGCAGAAGGGGACCAGAGGAAAGGCCCGGTCAAATATCTGTTGACTTCAGCTGGTTTGGGGATATTCTGTTTTTTTAAATGGAGTTTCTAGAAAACAAGGTTAATCCCCCCAGACAATGGTCTTTGGTGGGGCAAATCCTACCTTATTTGGTTGACTTCTAGAACCACAATGATGGTTTCGATGGGGTTTAGGTCATATCTATACAGCAGCCAGACACCTGGCCCTGGTCCCATGGGGGGGCCTCGCGGCCCATCAGGGCAGGTGGTGCTGATGAGGACTGCACAGATGTGCTGGGGACCAGGCCCCTGCCTTACGTATATACGCATTCCCTTCTCTGAGTCTGTCCAAAGACCCTAAGTGGTCAGTATTAAAACTCACTGGCCAGGCACGGTGGCTCACACCTGTAATCCCAGCACTTTGGGAGGCTGAGGTGGGCGGGCAGATCACAAGATCAGGAGTTCGAGACCAGCCTGGCCAACATGGTGAAACCCCGTCTCTACTAAAAATACAAAAAAATTAATCGGGCATGGTGGCGGGCGTCTGTAATCCCAGCTACTCAGGAGGCTGAGGCAGGAGAATGGAGTGAACCTGGGAGGCGGAGCTTGCAGTGAACCGAGACCACGCCATTGCACTCCAGCCTGGGTGACAGAGCGAGACTCTGTCTCAAAAACAAAAACAAAAAAACCCACAAAACTTTCACCAAGGCTTGGGTGGGCAGGGCCTGCCCAGTGGATGACCTGGGACCTGGGTGGGAGTCAGGGGGTCCAGGCCCAGATCGGGGAAGGCACTCAGGGATCAGAGAACAGAATTAGTGAGTCTCCCGATCTTTGGCCTGACCCCAGGACAGGGGACCCCTTCCCATAGAACCCTCCTTCCTGTTTCCAGAACATCCCAGGGCCCCAGGTGGGGGCACTCACTGCATGGCTGGCTCTGGGGGGCTCTTTCAGCACCCATGGCCTTTCTGGTTAGCCCAGGACAGAAGTCATCATTGGGCATGTGTGGAACCAAGGTGAATGATGGCGGCGTTGTCCTGATGCCCTTGTTAGGTCAGAGATGCCAGGTTCCTGGTGTTGGGATCAGAGCAGTTGGGAGGCTGTGAAAGGCAGGTCCCCCTTTCTCAGAAGTGTTTTATTATGGAAACTTTCAAACATCTAAAACCAGAGTGAGCAGGGGATGAGCCCAGGTGAATTTATGGCTTCACACAGCCTTTGTTTCATTCACATCCTCTCCCTCCCCTCACTGGATTTATTTTAGAGCAAATCCCAGACACCATATTGTCTTTTTATTTTTTGAGACTGAGTCTCGTTCTGTCACCCAGGCCGGAGTACAGTGGCACAATCTCAGCTCACCGCAACCTCCACCTCCCAGGTTCAAGCCATTCTCCTGCCTCCCGAGGAGCTGGGATTACAGGCACAGGCTACTACGCCTGGCTAATTTTTGTATTTTTAGTAGAGATGGAGTTTCACCATGTTGGCTGGGCTGGGCTCAAACTCCTGTCCTCGGGGGATCTCTCCTGTCTCGGCCTCCCAAAGTGCAGGGATTACAGGGCTCAGCCACTATGCCTGACCATGTTTTGCTTTTTTTTTTTGAGACGGAGTCTCGCTCTGTCACCCAGGCTGGAGTGCAGTGGCCGGATCTCAGCTCACTGCAAGCTCCGCCTCCCGGGTTTC
>NW_012115710.1:4008389-4015549 GCF_000951035.1 Colobus angolensis palliatus | reverse complement strand
AGGTGGCGGGCGCCTGTAGTCCCAGCTACTCCGGAGGCTGAGGCAGGAGAATGGCGTAAACCCGGGAGGCGGAGCTTGCAGTGAGCTGACATCTGGCCACTGCACTCCAGCCTGGGTGACAGAGCGAGACTCCGTCTCAAAAAAAAAAAGAAAGAAAGAAAGAAAGAAAGCAATTAAGCATTGCTAAGGTTTAATATGCAAAATAGGAAATAATATGCAAAGTAACAGGAAAATATACATACAGACTTTGGAAATATAAGCTTAAATTTTCTCGTCATGATTGTTTGGCTCCTGCCAACGACCTCTTTGTGGGCATTTTTTGGTACCTCCAGCACCAGATCAGGACCAGCTCTAAAAATGGATGCTGAAGGCATAAATGTAGGTAAAATGCAAACTGCTTCCTACCTCCCAATGGGGCTCAAGGCCTCCCTTCCGGCAGAGGGGGCAGTATGAGTCAAGGCCTATGAACTGCGGAAAAAGGTCCCTGCTGTAGGTGACAGCTTTCAGAGAGAAGTAGCTGGGGTTGTGGGGTCTTCCTCTGGTTTACCATGCCCACCACACACACCCATGGCTTCTACTTAGACACAACTCCCGTCCTCCAGAGCCCAGGATGGCCCAAGGAAATTTTATTCATTTGAGACAGAGTTTTGCTTTTGTTATCTAGGCTGGAGTGCAATGGCACGATCTCGGCTTACTGTAACCTCCACCTCCTGGGTTCAAGCGATTCTCCTGCCTCAGCCTCCCGAGGAGCTGGGATTACAGGCGCCCGCCACCTGATTAGCCACCAGCTCATGTTTGTATCTTCAGTAGAGATGGGGTTTCTCCATGTTGGTCAGCCTGGTCTTGAACTCCCGACCTCAGGTGTTCTGCCAGCCTTGGCCTCCCAAAGTGCTAGGATTACAGGTGTGAGCCACCGCGCCCAGCCGGTCCAAGGAAATAATGACTCATGATCATGACTTCGGGAGACTTTTGGAACCTGGGCCATAAATCTTCCAAGCGTGGCCCACAGATTGACATGAACAGGTTGAGGGAGGCCGAAGGGGTACACTCCCCACAGCCCAGATCTGAGTGCTTAGGACCATTCCAGTCCACGGAGCGAGGCTGCAGGGCAGAGGAAGAGCATGGGGCGTGTCTTTAGCCCCAGGTGACAGGAAGGAATGCTGCCCATGCTGTCTGTAGCCACTGGAAGAGCACCTTAGGGATGGTGCTAGATGACTTAACGTGTGTATATTTTTTGAGACCGTGTCTTGCTCTGTCGCCCAGGCTGCAGTGCAGTGGCATGATCATGGCTCACTGCAGCCTCTAATAACTGGGCTTAAATGATCCTCCCACCTCAGCCTCCCAGGTAGCTGAGACACAGGTGCGTGCCAGCATGCACAACCAACTTTTTTGTAGTTTTTGTAGAGACGGGTTTCACCGTGTTGCCCAGGCTGGTCTTGAATCCCTAACCTCAAGTGATTCGCCCATCTCAGCCTCCCAAAGTACTGGGATTACAGGTGTGAGCCACCTCGCCCAGCCATATTTGTGTACATTCTATGACATAACAGTCACAAACACCAGGGGCCCACTCCCCATGGTGGCTTCACTCGTGTGCTCCTCTTCTACCACTAGGCACCACCTCTTCCCGGAGCAAACCACAATTTGCATTTTCTATTACTCTGTCTCATCAAACAAAAGCTGCTTCACCACATGCTCCTGTGTCTATGCAAGCACTGCTTCGCTTGCCCCTGCGTTTCACGTGAATGACACCCCTGCAGTGTCTCCCGAAACCTGCTCTTTTTACTCAACTTTCTCCTCCTAACATTTATCCATATTAACAGCAGCTGTTTTGGTTTCACAACACATTTATTTAGAAAAACAACATACAGTAATAGGTATTTCAGAGAATGCAACAAAGGATAAAGACAAATACAAAAGAACTTGGGATACAACTGCTGGCTTCTGCCTTCCACACACAGTGGATTTTACTGTAACTGACTAGAATCACCCTGGTGCCAGGAAGTTCAGAGCCATGTCCATGGCCAGCACTGGCAGCTGTGGCTTTCTGTGGACTGTTGTTATGCCGGGCTTCATGTTCTTTCATTTCACAAATGTGACTGGGACTGGGTTGGGGACATACAGGGGAACAACAGTGGGTCTCTGCCCGTGGGAGCTCACAATCTAACAGCGAGACGGGCGCAAACGGCTAGCACAGGACAGCATAGCAAGTGTTACCCAAGGTACAGGCTCAGGGTGCTACGGGGACCTGCAAGAAGGCCACCTGAGCTTTGGGTAGCTGGGAAGGCTTCCTGGAGGAGGCGAGGCCCGAGGTGGGGGTAAGCCTGGGCCAGGCAAAAGGCAGGGCTCTCAGCTCCCATCTGTGGTTCAACACCCTGTGCGTAGGCCCCTCAGCTGACCTGTCTTCTGTGAAATTCTCGATCCCGCTGTCTGTTCTATTCACACTGTGCTGCTTTGTCTTGGTGGTTAGCTTTCACAAGCACACACCTCATACTCCAAAACTTAGGCTGCCGTCTCCTGAGAGGCTTTTTTTTTGAGACACAGTCTCTGTTGCCCGGGCTGGAGTGCAGTGGTGTGATCCTGGCTCACTGCAACACTTCCCGGGTTCAAGTGATTCTCCTGCCTCAGCCTCCCGAGTAGCTGAGATCACAGGCACCCACCACACCTGGCTAATTTTTGTATTTTTAGTAGACATGGGGTTTCACCATGTTGGTCAGGCTGGTCTCGAACTCCTGACCTCAAGTGATCCGCCTGCCTCGGCCACCCAAATTGCTGAGATTACAGGCCTGAGCCACTGCGCTCTGCAGGCCTTGGAAGTTCTCTTACATTTGGAATTTTTTCATGACACCTATGACTATGCTTTGGAGAGAGCGGCTGTCCCAGCGACCCCAGCTGGGACCAAGACCACCACCGCATCTCCATCACCAGGTCGAGGCAGGATGAGGTGGGCGGTCGCAGTGGGTGGAAAGGGGCCAAAGACACTCAAATAAAAGCCACAGAAGCCACACCCATGAGGCTGCTGCCTGGGCAGAGGGCTCAGAATACTTCCTAAATGGAAAAAGGCAAAGCACACAACAATTGTCTCAAGGGCAGTTACGTGAAAGAAAGAAACATGTTATCTTGCCACAACCCCAAACCAGACAACAGGGCGCGTTCCCCGCATGGAACTCCCTGGGGACCTGCGGGCCCCGGAGCTGCTGTGGCTCAGTCAAAGGTGATCCGGAAGCTGCGCTCCTGCTCCTTGCGCCGGCCCTCGCACACCTTGGTCACCTCCTCCACCTTCCTCTGCAGCAGGGCCGAGTTCTGGTCGATCCACTGCAGCGAGCCCATGTGCGCGTTAAGGATCTTGCAGATCTGCTGCAGTGGGTCGCTGGTGTCGGCGGGGGCCCCGGACGTGTTCAGGTGCTCGATGATGTCCTTGAGGTCCTGGGCCATGCGCTTGAGCTGCGCGTCGATGTTCTCAGCCAGCTTGTAGGTTTTCTCGCGCTCCTCATCCGCGTGCTGTAGGTAGATGGTTCCGCTCTGCTCCTTTACCAACTCCTCCAGCGGGCTCAGCAGGTCTTCCAGCTCCTTCTGCTGGGACAGGATGAAGTCGAGCTCCTGGTCCAGCCTCTTCTGGTCCAGCTTCACCTTCTCCACCTCGCGGTGCAGGCTGGTGATCTTCTCCCCGTTCTCGATCAGCGTGCGGTCCCAGGCATTGACCTGGGTGGCCTGCTGGAGGAAGTGCCGCTCCTGGTCCTCTAGCTCCAGGCTCCATTTGTTGATCAGGCTCTCCAGCTGCGCGTAGGTCATGGCGGAGCTGGCAGCCGCCCCTGCAGCTGCACCAGGGCCAGGTGGAGCAGTCACAGCGGCTGCCGTATTGCTGGGGATCCCAGCTGGCGCCAGTGGTTTTAAATTCAAGGCAAAGCCGGTGGTGCTGCTGCTGGTGGCGGTGGTGGCAGCGGTGGATGTTGTTGTGGAGGCACCGGAAGCTGCTCCAGGTGCCTTTAGGCTGAAGCCCTGTGTCCCAGCAGCGGGGGCTCCTGCGGTGGTCGCAGGGGTACAGAGGGAGAGTCCAGTGGTGGCAGACGAGGTTGGAGCGGTTGCTATTGATGCAAAGAGGGTGGGCCCAGTACCGGTGGTGGTGGCTGTGGCTGTGGGAGCAGCTGGCTGCGTGACGCCTGCTGTGGTGGCTGCTGGCGTGGCTGGAGTAAAGGGCAATGCGGCAGGTGCTGTGGGCTGGGCTGAATTCCCTGCTGAGCCAATGCTGAAACCGGAGGGCTGGGCCGTGCTTCCACCAGTGAATGAGAAGCCTCCAGATGTGGTGGCTGGAGCCACAGAGGTGGTGGAGGGGCCAAACACAAAGCCGGTGGGTGCTGTGCCCTGGCTGGAGGTGACAGTGCTCGATACGGCATTCGTGAGATTGCTGCTGCCCAGCCCAAAGCCACTGGGGTTTGCCATGGCTGGGGTGGCAGCTGTGTTGCTCAAGTTGAGCTTTGAAGTACCGATCCCCAAAGAAAATCCAGTTCCCCCTGAGGCAAGAGTTGCTGTTCCAAAAGTGAAGCCTGTTGTCTGTGTGGCCGGAGTCTGAGTGGCGAGTGAGAACAGGCCAGTGGAAGGGGTACTTGTGGTTGGTTGGGAGGGAGCCCCAAAATTAAACCCTCCAGTGCCAGAGGTGGAGAAAGAAAACCCTGTAGCAGGTGTGGTTGTCGCTGTCTTTGCAGTGCCAAATGTGAACCCACCTGTAGGGGCCCCAGTGCCTCCAAAATTAAACCCGCTCATGGCTCCGGACTCTGGTGGCAGCAGCTACTCTGGCTCCCAAAGCAAATCCGCTGGCGTCTGCAACCTCAGGAAGATTTCTAAAGCAGAGGAAGTGACATTGTCAGATGGCAGTTTTGGAAAGGCAAGCCCAGTGGCATGACTGGGCACGGCTGGTTTGGAGGGCGGTGGGATGGGATTATGATACCATAGAGCAACCCCCCTTCGTCCTGTGTAACCTAAACCAGACTCTAAATCGAGAAGGATCCAGAAGCACAAATGCACGCTCCAGGGGTCAGGTACGAGGAGCCAGGGTGCCAGGGACGTGCATGGCCACGTTCAGCACAGTGGAAAGTTCCCACTCTGGAGGATGAGGCGGCAGAACAGGACCTTGGACCCACCTCAGCCCGAGATCAGATTTGAGGCACTGCCACAAGCGGGACTCGGACACAGAAGAGCAGCTGCAGGACCCGCTCCCAGCGTGGGACCCAGTAAGGTTCCCCTGCTGACTCTGGTGGGGTGTGAGCGGATCAGCTCTTGCCACCCTGAGGGCCTCTCTGGACCTCAGAGAGAGAGATGGGGCTGGGAACCCGGCTGGATGGCAGGGTCTGGGCTGCTGAAGGTCCCCCAGGCCCACACCTGTACTCTCTAAGTGCAGGAGAGGACGTGCCCCCTCCTAACTCAGGGGAGGGTCTGAAACCCATGTGCTCAGAGCACAGATGCCCCTGGCCACAGTGACTGGCTCGAGGATAAACTGAGACCTGAGCCAGGCAATCAGAGCCTCCCCTGGGATTTTCTCCATGCTTGGAAGGCAGCTGCCTCCTTCACCTGTCAGTGTGGTGCAGAGGATTGCACCTGGGCCTCCCCTGGACACCTTCTCAACCACCTGCAGACACTGGGACATCACCGGAGACCATGAGCCCCACCAGAGATGGATGGGGTGGGGAAGAGATAAAGAGCCCCCCAGAAGCCCCATGGGCCAAACATTTCCCGTCAGTCCAAACTGACTTGATGTTGGTAACGTCTAACTGGAAAATCTCCAAGTGGTGCCATCTATCAGCAGGAAGGTCAAGGTTACCCGGTGAGGAAAGGGTGAGGGGGAGTGCTGGATGGGGGTGGCTTTTTTTTCTTTTGGGAAAGGGTTTTGCTCTGTCATGCCAGCTGGAATGCAGTGACATATCACAACTCACGGCAGCCTCAAGCTCCGGGGCCCAAGCGATCCTTCCACCTCAGCCTCCCAAAGTAGCTGGGACTACAGGTGCATGCCACCATGCCCGGCTAATGTTTTTTATTTTTTGTAGAAATGGGATTTCACTCTGTTGCCCTGGTCTTGAACTCCTGGGCTGCAGCGATCCTCCCTCTTTGTCCTCCCAAAGTGCTAGGACTATAGGCGAGAGCCCACCAGATGATCAGAAGTACCCTTAGAAGATGGGTTTGACTGACTGGAGAGAGAAGAAAGCTTGTGGTGGCGACAGCAAAATCTGAGGATGGGAGAAAGCCAGGAGCCAGGGAAGGCAGAAGCAGCTCTAAAAGCCGGAAATGGAAAGAGGGAGGCCCTGTCTAAAAAACAAACAAACCAAACAAAGTCATGACTGAGAAGCCAAGTGCCTGGCCCAGAGAAACACCCACGAGGTCTGTTTCCTCTTCCCTCTCTCCAGACCAGTTTTTAAATTGCTTGGTGTCTGTCCTCAGGAAATCCCCTTCTAGCCTGAGGAAGAGGAAACCTACCTCACTACCCCCACCCCTTCCACTGCACCCTTCTGCCTTCCTCACAGGCCCCTAATTTTTGTTTCATCTGCTCCTCCTCCTCCACACAGCCAAGCAAGTCTGGGGAGATGACCCTAGGGCCAGCTGCATGCGCCGCCTTGTCCAAGCCAGCGGATCTCAATGGGCGTCCATCAGCACTGACTGGAGCATTCAAAACACAGAAGGCTGCCAGCGCCACGAAGCCAGGCTCTCCAGGGCTAGGATGCTGGCCCTGGCATTTTCATAAAGCTCTCCTGGGGCATTCTGAGAAAGGTCTCTTCAACAGGCCACGGCAAGTGCCTGAGCCCCCAGGACTGCTGGGGCCCAGCCCAGCCTGCATCAATTCCTCCCCTTCTGGGACAGAACAAAAGTCCTCACTGCTGAGCCACCTCAAGTCGGTGTGTTGTTACTGGCAGCTAAAGGCATCTGAGCAGCTACACCTACACATCTCAGTTCTCAAGAACTCAGCTTAAAAAAGCTTTTGCTATTAATAAGTTATAGCTAAAATTTCCAAGATGAGCATTTATAAAAAGCTCTTTGCAACTATGAAAAAACTACAAGGGCCGGGCGCGGTGGCTCAAGCCTGTAATCTCAGCACTTTGGGAGGCCGAGACGGGCGGATCACGAGGTCAGGAGATCGAGACCATCCTGGCTAACATGGTGAAACCCCGTCTCTACTA
>NW_012115710.1:3984153-4006364 GCF_000951035.1 Colobus angolensis palliatus | reverse complement strand
GGACCCCCAGCACTGTGAGAATACATTCGTGTTGCTTTAAACCAGTACAGTTGTGATGACTTGTTACAGCAGCCACTAGAAACTAATGGGGGTAGGTTGAGGGACGATGGAAAAAGAACAGAATGAAATCTAGATAGGTGGATGGGAATACACAGAGCAGAGCTGGGGTTGAGAAAGGGGCTGGGGTCAGGGGCAGGTCTGCCCTTGTGCATGGAGACTAAGGTGGCTGGTACAGAAAGGAAAGTGAGATGTGACTCTGAAAATCCAGATATCCCCTGGTGCTGGGGCAACCCTGCCAGGGCTGTGGATATGTGTGGGTGGATTGCCACTGACACCCAGCCATGACAGGCCATCTACGGCGGGAGGGAAGGACAAGGTTGCCTCCGAACACAGAGGAAGGCTAACAGTGGGGATGGTGTCGGCTCCACTGGGCCAGATTTCCGTTTGTTCCCTGCTGCATCCACAGCACCTGGAGCAGTGCCTGGTACACAGTAGGGACTCAGTAACAACCATTTACTAAGGACCTACTGTGTAACCGGTACTGTGCCAGGAGCACTGTGCTGCAGCACACGGAGCCCTTCCTGGGTGGGAAACAAGTGCAGACTCCCCAAGGCCACTCAGCAAACAGCAGCCCCACTATGGGAAACCAGAGCTTTCCGGGGCCAAGTCTTGACATTGTGTCTGGGACGGGAGGATTTCATTGAGGAAAAGATGTTAGAATTAAGTGTTGGCCAAGTGTGGTGGCTCACATCTGTAATCTCAGCACTTTGGGAGGCTGAGGTGGGTAGATTGCCTGAGGTCAGGAGTTCGAGACCAGCCTGGTCAACATGGTCAACCCTCATCGTCTCTACTAAAAATACAAAACTTAGCCTGGCATGGTGGTGTGTGCCTGTGATCCCAGATAGAGGTGCGAGGATGACCTGAGCCCAGGAGTTTAAGGCTGCAGTGAGCTGTGATCATGCCACCATACTCCAGCCTGGGCGACAGAGCGAGATCCTGTCTCAAACAAATAAAAAAGTTCCAGGAGGCACCTGAACAAAGGCCCATGGCATTCAGCTGACAGCCACCTGGTGGCACTGCGGACAACACAGAGCCTAGACGCAGGAAGGAGGCAGCATGGAGCTGTCTCTGCAGGACCTCCTCTTTCCCCATGGAATTCGCAGTTTCAGATTTGGGAGAGTATGTATGACCAGTGGAACCAGAGAGACCAGAACAGGGGAGAAAAGAGCAGAGAGCGAGGCAGTGGAGAGGAGAGAAACAAGGGGAAATCAGAGACAGACTGATTTCCAGGGAAATCTGATTCCAGCTGAGGCTCGGACGCCATCCTCGGACACTGCCTTCCCTCACTTGCCCTCCCATGGGGACCTCCGACCAGGACCATCTCCACGAGTGCTAGTGCTGGGATTCTCCGTCTGCAAACTCCACAAGTCTAACTACTCTGCTTCTTAACTGTCTCCTTAATCAGTTCCTCTTTTCTTTGTGTTAAAGAAAGTGCACCTAAACCCTGAAGATCAGCTCCAAGTCTGCCCTTCAAGAACTGAAGTCAAATGACCGACAACTTCTTAAGTGGACCTTAGCCAAGGAAGATGCTCAAGCGGTCCAGGCCAACGAGTGCCTTGGGAGCATGAGGCCATGGGTGGGCTCCAGTGGGTCAGGGTCTGGGTTACGTTTGGAAAGACACACCGAGACTCTGTGTGGGAGGAGTGAGGAGACTGTTGCAGTCACCTGGCAGGAGCTGGCGGTGTGGCCTGGGCTTCCCTGTCCCGCTCTCTTACATAATTACCCTGCCTGGGGTATGGCCAACCCCATTAGTAGAAAACAGAGCAGGCCGGGCATGGTGGCTCATGCCTGTAATCCCAGCACTTTGGGAGGCTGAGGTGGGAGGATTGCTTGAGCTCAGGAACTCGAGAACAGCCTGGCCAACATAGCGAGATCCTGTCTCTACAAAAAAATACAAAAATGAGTTGGCTGAGATGGGAGGATCACTGGAGCCCAGGGAGGTGGAGGCTGCAGTGATTGTGCCACTGCACTCCAGCCTGGGCAAAAGAGTGAGACCCCATCTGGAGAAAAAAAAAAAAAAAGATATTATCATTACTCACCGTTTCCTAAAAGCAAACTTTGGGGCAGATCCATTTTACAAATGGGAAACTGAAGCCCAGAGTGGTCAGCTAAGCCATGGCCCCTGCCCTCGAGGCAGCCAGAGTCAAATGTCAGCTCTATAGTCAGGGATCAGGGCAGGGGCGGGGGCAGGGCTGGGTTACATGCTGTGGGAGCAGGTTCCAGGGGGGAGCTGAGTGTTGCAGATGCAGCATCAGCCAGGGAAAGGATGGGGAGGGGAGAGGAGCCGTCCAGGCAGGAGGAAAGGCCTACGGGAAGACAGGGAGGCTGAAACAGCAGATATGCCTCTGGGTGCTAAGTGATTTGGTGCTTCTGAAGGGAGATGTTTATATGTGAAGGACTGACTTGCCAAGCATGAGCTGTTAAAATCTGCACATTCCAAAGAGAGAAAATGGCCCTTGACCAGCTCTGGGAGAATCTCTTATGTTCTTGAAATGTCCTGCCAGATAAGAGCGTCTTTGTTTACCTGGGGCCTCAGGCCACTCCAGGGAGTCCATGTTAACGCTGTCACCTACAGTGGGGGCTGTGGGTCATACGGTATCAGCACAACCTCTGGAGGGACTGCAGACAGCAGACCTCAGTTTAGCCACACAGGTGCTCCATGCCTACAGAACTGCTCCTCCCCACAACCCAGGCCGCCAACACTCCGTAACTGTTACCACACACTGTTGCTGGGAGAACTGAGCGCTGTCCATGGAATCCTACCTGGAGAGGACAGCTGGAAGCTCGTGCCTGGTCTCTCAAGGAGCTTTTTCTTTTTTTTTTTGAGACAGAGTCTCGCTCTATCGCCCAGGCTGGAGTGCAGTGGCCGGATCTCAGCTCACTGCAAGCTCCGCCTCCCGGGTTTACGCCATTCTCCTGCCTCAGCCTCCCGAGTAGCCGGGACTACAGGCGCCCGCCACCTCGCCCGGCTAGTTTTTTGTATTTTTTAGTAGAGACGGGGTTTCACGGTGTTAGCCAGGATGGTCTCGATCTCCTGACCTCGTGATCCACCCGTCTCGGCCTCCCAAAGTGCTGGGATTACAGGCTTGAGCCACCGCGCCCAGCCTCAAGGAGCTTTTTGTATCTCTCCCCTTTGCTGTTTTCGGTCTGTTTCATTTCTCCATAATAAACCGTGACCATGATTGTGAGTAGAAAGCTTTGCCGAGCTCTGTGAGTCTTAGTTCATCACTGAGCTGGAGGGTGGTCTTGGGGACTCAGGGCCATGTGATGGGCGGGAGAATTTGGCAGAGCCATACATACCATGCTAACGGTTCGGGCATGATGTTGAGGGAGCCACAGGAGGACTTTATGGGCATGGGGGGTGAATCGCAGGGGTAGAGGCTGGAGGCCAGGTGGCTTAGAGAAGACTGGGAGAAGGTCCAGGCCAAGAGCCCAAGGCCCGAACTGGGACTCAGAGAGGACAGCATCACAATTGGAGCAAAGTGTTAAACTTGCACCAAAACCACAGGGTCTGTTCCCAGTTAGCAAAGCCTGCACCAAGACCACAGGGTCTGTCCAGGTTAACAGTGACAGGCCAGGCATGATGGCTCACGCCTATAATCCCAGCACTTTTGGAGGCCAAGGCGGGAGGATTGCTTAAGCCCAGGAGTTTGAGGCAAAAAACAAAAAGCCACAAATACTAGAACTTGGGAAGTTTCTCACAAATGCAAACTAGTACGAGCTCTGATCCCGGAATTACCACATTTGTCAAAGGGGAGAGTTCCCTTACCAAAGAGGCTGATGGTGCTGGCGGCGGTGGGGGAAACAGGGAGGAACCCAAACTGAGGGAGGGGTGCATTTCCAGGGAAAGGAGGAGGGTATGCCTGGGTCTGTGCTCAGGGCTGGGTGGCTGTGACCATCTGTAGTTCACCCAGGCAGGACACAGCTCCAGAGAAGCACTGCCTTGAGGTCACCAAGGGAAGTGCTGGCAGAGCCGCCAGTCCCTTCCCTTCCTGCCTGCCCCAACATTTACCCTTGGGTTTCAAACAACACAGGCACCTTCACAGCCCTGGGGACCTGGAGGAAGACCCGCCTGGGATCAGATGCAGGATCATCTGAATTCAGGTGGGTACATCCCACCCCCACCTGTGAGAACCAGGGTTCTTTGCTGTCACCCCAGCCTCCAGTCAGCTCTACCACCGTACCTCCATCTGTGATTCTTGTGCCACTCCAAGTCCCAGTTTCTTTTTTTTTTTGAGACAGAGTCTCGCTCTGTCGCTCAGGCTGGAGTGCAGTGGCGTGCGTGATCTTGGCTCACTACAACCTCCGCCTCCTGGGTTCAAGCAATTCTCCCACCTCAGCCTCCTGAGCAGCTGAGATTACAGGCGCTCGCCACCCCACCCAGCTAATTTCTGTATTTTTAGTAAAGATGGGGTCTCACCATGTTGGCCAGGCTGGTCGTGAACTCCTGACCTCAGGTGATCCGCCTTGGCCTCCCAAAGTGCTATGATTATAGGTGTGAGCCACTGTGACCAGCCCCCAACCCCTTTCCTTAGATGCCTGGGACAGCAGTCTGTGCCTGGGAAAGAATACAGGAGACCTCAGCTTTGGACCAAAAGGAAAGGAAGAATTAGGGAGGATGTGTGGGGTGTGTGTGTGTGTGTGTGTGTAGGGGTAGACAGAAAAATGGCCCGCAAACATGCCCACACCCGCATCCAGGACCTGTCAATGTGACCTTACATGGCAAAGGAACTCTGCAGATGTGATGACGATAAGCAGGTTATCCTGGCTTATCCACGTGAGCCCCAGGTGACCATAAGGGTCTTTCAGGGAGGCAGGAGAGGAGTCAGAGGGAGATGTGCCTATGGAGGAATGGACTGAGACGCTGTGCTGCTGGCTTTGAAGATGAGGGGGCCACAAGCCAAGGAACACAGGCGGCTTCAGCCTCTAGAGCTGGAGAAGGACATAGCTTCTTCCCTAGAGTCTCCCGAAGGAACCACGCACCATGCACCCATTTAGACTCTGGACCCCCAGCACTGTGAGAATACATTCGTGTTGCTTTAAACCAGTACAGTTGTGATGACTTGTTACAGCAGCCACTAGAAACTAATGGGGGTAGGTTGAGGGACGATGGAAAAAGAACAGAATGAAATCTAGATAGGTGGATGGGAATACACAGAGCAGAGCTGGGGTTGAGAAAGGGGCTGGGGTCAGGGGCAGGTCTGCCCTTGTGCATGGAGACTAAGGTGGCTGGTACAGAAAGGAAAGTGAGATGTGACTCTGAAAATCCAGATATCCCCTGGTGCTGGGGCAACCCTGCCAGGGCTGTGGATATGTGTGGGTGGATTGCCACTGACACCCAGCCATGACAGGCCATCTACGGCGGGAGGGAAGGACAAGGTTGCCTCCGAACACAGAGGAAGGCTAACAGTGGGGATGGTGTCGGCTCCACTGGGCCAGATTTCCGTTTGTTCCCTGCTGCATCCACAGCACCTGGAGCAGTGCCTGGTACACAGTAGGGACTCAGTAACAACCATTTACTAAGGACCTACTGTGTAACCGGTACTGTGCCAGGAGCACTGTGCTGCAGCACACGGAGCCCTTCCTGGGTGGGAAACAAGTGCAGACTCCCCAAGGCCACTCAGCAAACAGCAGCCCCACTATGGGAAACCAGAGCTTTCCGGGGCCAAGTCTTGACATTGTGTCTGGGACGGGAGGATTTCATTGAGGAAAAGATGTTAGAATTAAGTGTTGGCCAAGTGTGGTGGCTCACATCTGTAATCTCAGCACTTTGGGAGGCTGAGGTGGGTAGATTGCCTGAGGTCAGGAGTTCGAGACCAGCCTGGTCAACATGGTCAACCCTCATCGTCTCTACTAAAAATACAAAACTTAGCCTGGCATGGTGGTGTGTGCCTGTGATCCCAGATAGAGGTGCGAGGATGACCTGAGCCCAGGAGTTTAAGGCTGCAGTGAGCTGTGATCATGCCACCATACTCCAGCCTGGGCGACAGAGCGAGATCCTGTCTCAAACAAATAAAAAAGTTCCAGGAGGCACCTGAACAAAGGCCCATGGCATTCAGCTGACAGCCACCTGGTGGCACTGCGGACAACACAGAGCCTAGACGCAGGAAGGAGGCAGCATGGAGCTGTCTCTGCAGGACCTCCTCTTTCCCCATGGAATTCGCAGTTTCAGATTTGGGAGAGTATGTATGACCAGTGGAACCAGAGAGACCAGAACAGGGGAGAAAAGAGCAGAGAGCGAGGCAGTGGAGAGGAGAGAAACAAGGGGAAATCAGAGACAGACTGATTTCCAGGGAAATCTGATTCCAGCTGAGGCTCGGACGCCATCCTCGGACACTGCCTTCCCTCACTTGCCCTCCCATGGGGACCTCCGACCAGGACCATCTCCACGAGTGCTAGTGCTGGGATTCTCCGTCTGCAAACTCCACAAGTCTAACTACTCTGCTTCTTAACTGTCTCCTTAATCAGTTCCTCTTTTCTTTGTGTTAAAGAAAGTGCACCTAAACCCTGAAGATCAGCTCCAAGTCTGCCCTTCAAGAACTGAAGTCAAATGACCGACAACTTCTTAAGTGGACCTTAGCCAAGGAAGATGCTCAAGCGGTCCAGGCCAACGAGTGCCTTGGGAGCATGAGGCCATGGGTGGGCTCCAGTGGGTCAGGGTCTGGGTTACGTTTGGAAAGACACACCGAGACTCTGTGTGGGAGGAGTGAGGAGACTGTTGCAGTCACCTGGCAGGAGCTGGCGGTGTGGCCTGGGCTTCCCTGTCCCGCTCTCTTACATAATTACCCTGCCTGGGGTATGGCCAACCCCATTAGTAGAAAACAGAGCAGGCCGGGCATGGTGGCTCACGCCTGTAATCCCAGTACTCTGGGAGGCTGAGGTGGGTGGATTACCTGAGGTCAGGAGTTTGAGACCAGCCTGACCAACACGGTGAAACCCTGTCTCTGCTAAAAGTACAAAAATTAGCCAAGTGTGGTGGCGCATGCCTGTAATCCCAGCTACTTGAGAGGTTGAGATGGAGGTTGCAGTGAGCCAAGATCGCACCACTGCACTCCAGCCTGGGCAACAAAGCGAGACTCTAAAACAAACACACAAAACAAACAAACAAAAAACTCAGAGCCATGGAGAGGGTCTGCTTTCCTTTTTCTTTCTTTTTGGTCTCACTCTGTCATCCAGTGCAGTGGTATAATCATGACTCACTGCAGCCTCAACTTTCTGGGATCAAATGATCCTCCTGCCCTAGCCTCCCATTAGCTGGGACTACAGGCATATGCCACCATGCCCAGCTAATTTTTGAATTTTTGTAGAGATGGGGTCTCACTATGTTGCCCAGGCTGGTCTCCAACTCCTGGGCTGAGGCCATCCTCCCACCTCTGCCTCCCAAAGTGCCAGCATTACAGGCATGAGCCACCATGTCCAGCGGGGGTTGCTTTTCTAAGCCAAATCTGTGGCATGGAATTCAGCTCCTCTCTCCCACCCCTACGCTCACCTCCATCAAAAGGCCACCTCTCCTCCACAGAACCAGGTGTCCCCAACAGCAGGGAGGGAGGAGGGGACAGGGATACCTGTGGGTTTTCAACTGTCCTCTCTCTCCTCCTTAGGCCACCTGGCATTCTGGTCCCATTTTCCTCCCTGATGCCTTTCAACCTACAGGCATAACCGGCTTGCATGAAGGACCTGTGTGGAGACAAAGAAACTGGGCGTGTGTAGCTGTGTGTCTGTCAGCTCCGCAAGGGGAGAAGCTGTGATGGACCAGGTTGTCTTTTCCCCAGGCTGTCACTGGAACTTTTACTGCATGTTCAGATGTTTAATGTTTCAAGGCCTAAATGTTCCTGTGTGCTCACTACCCAGGAGGCCGCACCACCCTGCCACAACCCAGTGACATTGGTGAGTACTTAAAAAAGTAAAAACTAGGCCGGGTACAGTGACTCATACCTGTAATCCCAGCACTTTGGGAGGCCAGGGAGCGGGGGCGTGGAGGGGCGGATCACCTGAGGTGGGGAGTTTGAGACCAGCCTGACCAACATGGAGAAACCCCATCTCTACTAAAAAAAAATTACAAAATTAGCTAGGTGTGGTGGTGCACGCCTGTAATCCCAGCTACTCAGGAGGCTGAGGCGGGAGAATCGCTTGAACCTGGGAGGCGGAGGTTGCAGTGAGCCGAGATCGCAACACTGCACTCCAGCCTGGGCAACAAGAGTAAAACTCGGTCTCAAAAAACAAAAAACAAACACATTCATTTTGTGAATAGGTAGTATGTTCACATTGTTCTAGCTCAAAAGGTACAAAAGGGAATACTGTGGCCTGTCTTCCCTGAGTCCCACAGCCGCCCAGCCCTGCTCCCTGGAGACAGGCTGCTACTGCAAGTCTTTGCAGCGACTTGCTGTGCATTTAAGCAAAAACGTGGTTTGTATTATCCCTACCTGCATACAAAAGGCAGCCTGCTAGATGCACTGTTCTCTACTGTTCTTTATGTATCTTAGAAATCATTTTAAGCAGGTTTATTCTCCTCGCCCGGGTAGATGACCAAGGCCCTCGGAGGGGGCCGACTTGCCCAGGGTACCAAAATCCTGCCTCTGCCACTTGCTACACAGGACAGCCTCAAGGCAGTAGCTAAATGATTCCTGGATTCACTGGTTCTCAATCTTCTCTCCTTCTTTCCCTTGAAGTCACTTCATGGCTAATTAGCAATTACTTTCTCCTTTCCACTCCCCAGGCCCAGAAGCTACCAAAGGAGCTCAGGTGGTGCGACCAACAGCAATTTTCCCCACAGGAAAAATGAATGCGCTAAGACAACCCCGGAAAAGTCAGGAAACAGCCAGAGAGAGACTTTAACGAAGATTCTAGAACCACCGCTCTTAATATGAAATAATAGGACTGGAAGAGATCTGAGGAATACTCTGGTGCCAAGGCTTCTTCCTTTTTGGCCAAGAACTTTTATTTCTTTCCCTTATATTGAAAGATTTTTTTTCCCTCTACCTAACTGCATTAAAACAATTTTTTTTTTTCTAAGACAGGGTCTCACTCTGTCTCCCAGGCTGAATGAAGTGCGGTGGTGCAATCACAGCCCACAGCCTCGACCTCCCGGGCTCCAGTGGGCCTCCCACCTCAGCCTCCCTAATAGCTGGGATTACAGGTGTGTGCCACCACACTGGCTTTTTTTTTTTCTGAGACGGAATCTTGCTCTGTCACCAGGCTGGAGTGCAGTGGCATGATCTCAACTCATGCAACCTCCGCCTCCCCGGTTCAAGTTATTCTCCTGCCTCAGCCTCCCAAGTAGCTGGGATTACAGGCACATGCCAGCACAGCCAGCTAACTTTTGTATTTTTAGTAGAGACGGAGTTTCACCATGTTGGCCAGGATGGTCTCAATCTCTTGACCTCGAGATCCGCCCACCTCAGTCTCCCAAAGTGCTGGGATTACAGGCGTGAGCCACCATGCCCGGCCCAGGAGTTTCTTTTTAGGGTGATCAAAATGTTCTAAAATTGTGGTGATGGCTGCACAACTCTGTCAGTGTACTAAAGCCACTAAGTTGGACACTTTGATAAACACATGTGGATTATACAGTATCTCAATAAAGCCACTCAACCAACCAACCAGGGGGTGCTGGGAAGGGGTTGAGAGGCCACTGAGGCTGTGGAGGCACATAGACATCAGGCTCAGAGCTGACTTTATGCCGAGGGCAATGGCTTGGGCAGAGTTTCTAAGGGCAGGTCCATGCCCTCCTTGGGGTGGCCGGTAATGCTGGTTGAGAACAGGCTGGGGAACAGCCTAGAGCTGAAACGCTCTGGTCGGTGGTGCAGGCACAGGACACCAAGGCCTGGAGAGGGACTGAGGCATGAGGGCTGAGGGACTCTGAGAGCAGCAGACAGGCGTGTGTGGCGGGGGAGGAACGGCGCACACCTGTGCCCCCTCCACAGCCCCTCTTCTCGTCAACATCAGCTTCCCCAGGGACAGACAGTGATGTTCGTGGGGGAAGGAGGGAAGAGCCCAGGCCGGGCTGTGGTGGAGCCGGTTGCTATGGAGGTTTCTCTGGGAACCAGGTGAAGGCAGCCAGAGGATGGGGGCAGGGTGGCTTTCATTTTGAGAACTGGAACCAAATACAGCACCTTCCCATCTCGGCGGCCATCTCCACAACCATATTTCATGGCATTTCTCATGCATGGGGCCGTTTCCAGGGCTTCACCTGTTCTCTCTCACTCAACTTTCCCCGGCAATGTGGTGAGGGGAAATTATCATGGTTCCCACTTATAAATGAGCAAACTGGAAAAAGTGAGAGGACTGAAACTACCTGCCATGAGTCCCACAGCCAGTAAGGGCTGGCCCAGGCGTCTGGTCCCACAGCTGGGCTCCCAATCACACTGAGCCTCGCTCCCCACCGCCACCACCACCACCATCCCCTGCCTCATCCAGTCCCCCTTCCCATTCTCCAGAGACTTCCTGGGCCATCTCCATGACCTTCCAGACCAGCCTGGGCTTCACTCTCAAATCCAATTCAGGATGATCCGCCCACCCCAGCTGCAGATGAGGGCCTGAAACTCCTGCAGGGAAGAGGGGCGTCTGCTGCTTACCAACCCCCATCCACTCCTGCTCTGTAGTAGGTCAGGAAGAGGGCAAAGGAGTCTGCATCAAACTGGGCGAAGGCCTGGCGCTCTGATGGCCGCTGACCTCAAAACTCTCCATGGGGAGTACCCCCGTGCCCGCTGAGGGGGCACCTAGGGAGCCTGGGGGTCCCGTGAGGCCCTCCCACCGTGGCTCCCCACCTCCGCCTCTCTCGCTGCAGCTCCTACCATGACCATCCATCCTATGAGTGCTGGCTGGGCTCAAGCCTGGGTACTCTCCTCCATGCCCTAGCGACCCTGTAGGAATCACACGTCCTGGACCAACCGAATGCAGGAGCAGGCTCCCCTGGACGCAGCGGTGGCGGCTCAGCCTTCCATCTTGGCAGGATGAGCGCATTTCCTGCGAGAAAGCAGCCCTGACAGCAAGGCCCTGGTGCTCTCTTGCTGCACAAACTTTCCAGAACACCAGCCCCAGGCCAGGCCACCACGACCACGAGGGACCGAGACAACGAGCCCACTCCTGAATCACGCCTCAACACAGACAGCACCATGTCCAAACCACAGAAACGACCAAACACCCCCCTGGCTCAGAGGTGCTGGCTGTTTCTCACCTAACACGGGCACCGGCTCCCTTTGCTTCTCCGGGCTCTAGATCAAATAGATCCACATCATGGGCTTGCCCCTGACAGCCCAACTCCTAAAGTTAGTCCAAACGCCTCCTTATTGAGGTGCCCTGCGGGTCCCTGGGTGGGGACAGTCTTCCTGCCGCAATGAGTAATGTGCTCCTGCTGGCCTTTGGCTGGGGGCACGGACGGTTGGCTAGGAAGAGTAGTAAGACACCAGCCCCGCTTCCAGCAGGCATCCTGACCCTCAGGAAGGATTCTCTAGACCTCCTCCTCTGCTCCCCAGAAACACTGTCCTCCTCTACTTCACATGGGACAGGGCTGTGTTGGAACAAGGCCCTGCTCTGTCTCACTGCTTGTAAAGTCCAGCACAGAGGGGTCTAGCCCCAATCCTCGGAGACTCTTAGAATGAGGGCTGGGTTCCTTTTGCTCTCTGCTATGGGCAGACGATGACAGCTGTGGGGAGGGAAGCCACAGAGGGCCAACGGCCCGAGTCCTGTCCACACTTGTGGTTTGCCGGGGTTTTCCAGGTTTTTCTGAATTAGTTGCCTACCTTTAAAACTTGGATGTTGGCCGGGCGCGGTGGCTCAAGCCTGTAATCCCAGCACTTTGGGAGGCCGAGACAGGTGGATCACGAGGTCAGGAGATCAAGACCACCCTGGCTAACCCGGTGAAACCCCGTCTCTACTAAAAAATACAAAAAACTAGCCGGGCGAGGTGGCAGGTGCCTGTAGTCCCAGCTACTCGGGAGGCTGAGGCAGGAGAATGGCGTAAACCCGGGAGGTGGAGCTTGCAGTGAGCTGAGATCCGGCCACTGCACTCCAGCCCGGGCGACAGAGCGAGACTCCGTCTCAAAAAAAAAAAAAACTTGGATGTCACAGAAAAAAAAAATCTGGATTTCTAGCTTCTCCTGTGAAACCAGCAGCTCGGCACCAGCAGCGAGCACTGCCGGTGTTGCTGCGGCCCCTGTGCCTTTCAGGCGCCCAGGAGCTTCTGGGGGCCACCCCTCTCTCTGGGCCTGACACGGGCCCGAGGTGGTCAGCAGTTCACCGGTCCAGGCCTCTTCCCCCGTCAACCCCCTGCCCCTCCACACTGCCCCGAGGTAGTTCTACAATTGTGCCCATTTTACTGATGAGGTGACCACAGGTTGGGGAGTGCAGTGTCTTGTCCAAGGCCACTAAGCGGTAAGTGATGGCATCCTGGGCTCTAGGACACCGGTGTCAGCTGTTATGTTTGCTGTGTCCTTTTTTTTTTTTGCGTAAGAGCTGTGACTGCTTCTGCTGAAGGGACAAGAGTGGCGCAAGGGAGGGAAGGGACTCTGGAGGACTGTGGGCCACGTGGCAGCCTGTGCTGTCTCCCAGCCCCCACGTCATCCTCTCCACAACTGAGCTGGCCTTGGCCTACCTGCCCTTGTTTGCCAGGACACCCACCTTCAACCCCGGCACCCCTGGCCTGCGTGACCCAGTTACCCTCCCTGGCTCCTCTCAGGGACCTCAGTATCACATTCGCTGGCCTCTGTGCTGAACAACTCATTAGAAAATGTATTGATGCCTACAGAAATAGCAACACAGGGTGGGGGGTTGTAGGGAACGATTCTGGGAATGAGGAGGGCCCTGACTTTGCCCTCGAAGCGTTCAGGGGAGCAGTCACGTAGGCAGACATCTGTGCAAGGCGGATCTGAAAGCAGAAGCAGGCATGGCGGGAACAGAGAATCATGCACAGACCTGGGCTCCAACAGGCGCTGGTTTCACCGACATCATCTCCACAGCGCTCCCGCACGGGAACCGAGCAGAAACTATCACTCACAGGGCACTTCCCATAGGCTAGGCCCCACTCTAAGTATTTTATGCACAGTTACACATTTAATCCTCAAAACTACCGGCTGCAATGGACCATCTCACCCCCATTTTATGGAGGGGAAACTGAGTCACAGAGAGGCTGCCACTTGCTGAGGGTCACAGAACTGGTGGAGTTGGGGTGTGAACCCAGCAGGCTGGCTCCAGGGCCCATGCTCTGACCCACATTGCAGAAGGCGGCAGAGGTTCAGGCAGACGAGGGCCCTGTCTGCACTCCAGTCTACAACTGAGTGCTGGGCTCAGGACCAGAACCCAGGTCTGTCTAATGCAAAACTCAGAGCCTTTTTCATCATGCCAGGGCCACCTTGATTGGGAAAGCACTGAGAGGTTGCGGCAATAGCAGGGTGATGGCATGGTGCAGGCGAGAATCAATAGCGTTTGGCAGTCGTGAGCAGCAGCAGGCCTGAGGTGAGGGTTGGGGCTTGGAGGCCTCCCAGAGGCTCCACCATGGGCCTTGGGGCCCTGGAAGCTGTGTAGCATGGTGGAGGCTGAGGTCCCATCTAACTGGCAGCGTGATTTTCACAACCCCCCTTACCTCTTGGGACCTCAGTCTTGTCTCCTGCTAACAAGCCTCTGTGACCTGAGGGCCCTTCTTGGCACTGAGTCCCAGATTCTCAGGGTCCTACATGGGTGGCTGATCTCTCTCCCTCTCCACGCCCCCCCTACTCTTGCTGTGCTGGAGTTCTCCCTTATCCAAGGCTCTGCTAACCAGGAGCGGTTGCCAGGTGTGCTGGGGTCCCCAGAGAATTCCCCAATTCCCCCTTCCCGTCAAACAGCCAGGGCTGATGCAATCTGCCTGCAACCACTGCCTCACTCCCCAAGCCAGGCCCCTCCGCACGGAAAAAGAGTCCCCAGTAGCCCCACCTTTGCTTGAAGCCCCAGCTCAGGAGTTGAAGGGGAGCTCCAGGCTGGGGGAGGCCAGGACATGAGTCCTGAAGGGGCCATAAGCCTGGGTTAGCAATGTGCACATGGGGGGACTCAGGGTTCGAAGATCTGGGGAGTAGGGTCACAGGCAACCACTGATGACCCATGGTGAACTAGAACAGGCTGGGAGGGGCTGGAGAGTTCAGGGTGCCAATTGGCACCCACTCAGCCTGAGTCCAGCTGCTTAGTCTGGCTGGGCTAAAGTGGGTGGGACCCAATAGCTAGAGAGAGACAGCAAAAGGGTTGAGATGGGGGCGGGGGTGGGGAGGGGAAGCAGAGTCCCTGCCCAGACATCTCTGCAGCCAGCATAAACCGCATGTAGCCAGCAATGCAATTCTCCCACTGACCAAGTTATTAAAAATTACCCAGGCTGGGCCATGCCCGGTGGTTCAAGCCTGTAATCCCAGCACTTTGGGAGGCTGAGGTGGGCAAATCATCTGAGGTCGGGAGTTTGAGACCAGCTTGACCAACATTAAGAAATCCCGTCTCTACTAAAAATACAAAATTAGCCACGTGTGGTGATGCATAACTGTAATCCTAGCTACTCGGGAGGCTGAGGCAGGAAAATCTCTTGAACCCAGGAGGCAGAGGTTGCGGTGAGCCAAGATGGCACCATTGCACTCCAGCCTGGGCAACAAAAGCGAAACTCTGTCTCAAAAAAACAAAAAAAACCTAAAAAACACAACACAACAAAACAAAAACAAACAAAAAAACCCAGGCCAGGCACAGTGGCTCAGGCTTGTAATGCTCACACTTTGGAAGAGTGAGGCAGGAGGATCACTTGAGCTCAGGAACCAGGAATTCAAGACCAGCCCGGGCAACACAGTGAGACCCCGCCCCCATCTCTACTTAAAAAAATAAAAATAAAAATAAAGTATCCTACCTGGCCATCCTCTCAATATCCTGCAATACCAGTCTAAGTACGAGACAAAACTAAATGGAAGCACATTCCATAAAATACCCAACCAGCATTTTTCCAAACGGTCAGGGTCACGAATGACAAGGAAAGGGTAAAGCCAGTCACTAGCCAGAGAAGGCTGTGGAGCCATGATGCCTAAATATGATGTGGCATCCTGAAGCACCAGAAAGGACATTAAGGAACTACCAAAATCAGAATCAAGTGTGGTCAGCATCAAGAATGGCATCTGGTCAATGGTAACATACTGATGTTGCCTTGGTTGTGACAAATGCAGCAAAGTAATGTAAGATGTTAATGGCAAAAACCAAGTGAGGGGCATAGAGAAATTCTCCGTTATCTTTGCAACTTTTCTGTCGAGTCAATCTAAAATTATTCCAAAATAAAAAATTTTATTTAGGCTGGGCACAGTGGCTCACGCCTGTAATCCCAGCACTTTGGGAGGCTGAAGCGGGCAGATCACAAGGTCAGGAGTTCGAGACCAGCCTGACCAACATGGAGAAACCCCATCTACTAAAAATACAAAAACTAGCCGGGTGTGGTGGTGGGTGCCTGTAGTCCCAGCTACTTGGGAGCCTGAGGCAGGAGAATGGCTCGAACCTGGGAGGTGGTGGTTGCAGTGAGCTGAGATGGCGCCAGTGCAATCCAGCCTGGGCAACAAAGCGAGACTCTGTCTCAAAATAAACAAACAGACAAAACAAACCAAAAAAAACCCCAAAAAACAGGTAGGTCTTGCTTAAGGCCGGGTGTGGTGGCTCACGCCTGTAAATCCCAGCACTTTGGGAGGCTGAGGAAGGGGAGGGGGTCACCTGAAGTCAGGAGTTCAAGACCAGCTTGACCAAATTGGCAAAACCCCGTCTCTACTAAAAATACAAAAATTAGCAGGCGGGGTGACGGGCGCCTGTAATCCCAGCTACTTGGGAGGCTGAAGCAGGAGAATTGCTTGAATCCAGAAAGCGGAGGTTGTAATGAGCCGAGATCATACCACTGTACTCCAGCCTGAGCGACAGAGCAAGACTCTGTCTCAAAACCAAACCAAACCAAACCAAACCAAACCCAGTTCCCATGTATAATCTAGGTCTTCTTAGGAGAAGATTCTGCCGGTGGGGGGCTGGGGTAGGGCACATCTGTGCGTCCTTACCACTGGCAGTCTGTCCAACAGTCTACCCTTAATTCCATCTGCTTTTGCTCAAAAACCTATACTGAGAAGTGGAAGGAAGTTGGACTTACTGCACAGCAATGGAATGAGAACACATCCACCTTAATTATAGCAGTAACAATAACCACTTTTAAGCAGCACCTACTGTGTCCCAGGTACTAGTCTAACCGCTCGACGTGGATTAACTCATTTAATCCTCGTAACAGCCCTATGAGGTAGGCACTTTTTTTTTTTTTGAGACAGGGTCTCACTCTGTCACCCAGGCTGGAGTGTGGTGGCACAATCTCTGCTTACTGCAACCTCCGCCCCACCCCAGGGTTCAAGTGATCCTCCTGCCTTAGCCTCACAAGTAGCTGGGACCACAGGCACAAACCACCACACCAGCTATTTTTTTGTATTTTCGGTAGAGACAGGGTTTCACCATGTTGCCCAGGCTGGTCTCGAATTCCTGAGCTCAAGCAATCTGCCCACTTCAGCCTCCCAGGGTGGTGGGATTACAGGCGTGAGCCACCGTGCCTGGCCCAGAGGCAGGTATTCTTAACGCCACCTTGTACCACAGGGGAAACTGAGGCACAGGGAAGGGAAATGGCTAGGGTCACACAGCTAATAAAAGGGGTGCAGTCAGGTTTTGAACTCATAAATCTGGCTCCAGAGTCTATGCCAGGGATGTATAAAATTTGGCTTCCTGGGGCCACATCGCAAGAACTGTCTTAGGCCACACATAAAATAACACTAATGATAGTTGATGAGCTCAAAAAAAAAAAAACAAAACTCGCAAAAAATTCGCATGGTTTAGGAAAGTTTACGAATTTGTATTAGGCTGCATTCAAAGCTATTCTGGGCCACATGCGGGTCCACGGATGGGACAAGCTCAGTTTATGCTCTTAGCTGCTACTCTGTATACTGTCTCAGTGATAACACAACCCCTACAGACTCAAGGAAATATAGGGCAGGTGCTCAAAAACTGGCAAAGTGGACAATAAGTGCTCTAAGGGAAGGTGGTCAGATCCCAAGAAGGACTTCCTGCCCACAACAGGTAAGGGAGGAGAAAGAAGCTTGTGTAAAACGCTCAATACCAGGATTCCTCCACCTTCTCTGGACCTTGATTCAGTCTCCTAACTGCCACACAAGGGATGAAGGTTGAACTCCAGCTGGGATGTCCTGACGTGGATGGGACAAGCTGGGTTTCTGCAAGAGAGAAAAGACCGACATCCACCTCAGCTGGTGGAGGGCCCTGTGCATGAGAAGGGGCAAGATGGCTACCCTCTTGGAGATCTTCCATTTTTGGCAGGGTTGGGAGATAGTTCCTATCCAATGGAAGCTAAGGACTGTCTGAAAGGAAGCCAAGGGCAAGGGATGGAGAAAAGGACGCAGCTGGGGCCTCGATGTCTGAATTCCTGCCAGGGGATGGGGCCTGGGCACCCATCATTTGGAACGGAAGAGGAGGATGGCCTGAAACAGACACTTCAGAGGAATGAGGGAGACAGAAGAACGACAGCAAGAGTTGGACAGTGCAACGTCTGCGGCCCTTGCAAGGGGGAAGGAAGAAGTGAGACTGGGCCCCAATAAAATATGTTGAGGCCGAGCGCGGTGGCTCACGCCTGTAAGCCCAGCACTTTGGGAGGCCAAGGCAGGCCGATCACGAAGTCAGGAGATCGAGACCATCCTGGCTAACAAGGTGAAACCCCGTCTCTACTAAAAATACAAAAAATTAGCCGGGTGTGGTGGCGACTGCCTGTAATCCTAGCTACTCGGGAGGCTGGGGCAGGAGAATGGCGTGAACTCGGCGGAGTTTGCAGTGAGCCGAGATGGCGCCACTGTACTCCAGCCTGGGCGACAGAGACGGAGAGACTTCATCTCACCAAAAAAAAAAAAAAAAAAATTGAACAGGAACGTATGAGTTGAACTCTGTGCATAAGGCTTGCCAGACACCGTCTTATTTGAGTTTCATAAACCCACCAGGAGAGCTGATTTTTCTTATATTACGGATAGGGAAATGAAATAAGAGAACTTAAGCTATTTGCCCGAGGCCATCCTGGCAGGTCTGTGTTTGGGAGAGTGCTGTGACTCACGCTGGACTCTAATCCACGAGGGTTTCTCGGGGTCAGCAGTTGGGGGATGAAAACATAAAAAGTGTGGCTGGCAGGAAATTCTGCAAGCAGGGAAGGGGAAACAGAGATTAAATGATGCAGGTCTCCGGGAAGAGAATGAGGCTGGATCCACAAAATCACAGGAGGAAGCAGGCCCAGACCTCAGAGGCAGAAAGAGAAAGAAACCAGAGCTTAGAGTCAGGAGGAGGAAACCAGAACCCGGAGCCACGAGGAGAAGGCCGGATCCTCGGCTCAGAGGGAGGAGGCCGAATCCCCGGTTCAAAAGGGAGGAGGGGCCTGGACCTTAGCAGTGGGAAGGAAGAGGTCGGATCCCCCGATCCCCAGGAGGAGGGGACCGGGCTGCCTCCCAGTTGGGGCCCCGCGAGGGCGGGGCGCGGAAGAATCCGGGCGGGCCGTGTTGCGCCACCCAGGGTATATCTGTCCCCAGTCCCGGGGGCCGCCTCATTCCCCGTCCTCAGATTACGGTCTCTTCTAACTACAGCGTTCTCCGCCTCCGCCTGCGTAGACCCGGCCATGGCTCTGTAGCCTCTACCCCTTTGTGCCCCCAGCCCGTCTCCGCGCTCACCACGCCTGCGCTCTCCGCTCCCACCTTTTTTCTTCAGCGGAGGCCGCCGCCGCCTCTCCTTGCTGCAGCCATGGAGTGAGTAACCGCTTACCTCTCCCTCTCCCTCCCCAACCGCCTTTCCCGCCCTTTCGCAGCTCGTGGCCCTCTTTAGGGAGGCCTGGGGGGAGGGGAGCTGTGAGCGGGGAATCACGGTCGCGCAGGCGCAGAAGAGGTACGGTGGGCCGAAGGTGCGCGGCTGCGCATGCGCACTGGACCCGCGGCCCGTTGAGAGAGTTCTAGAGACTCGATGTTTGTCAGCGGGCGTGTGGCTGCGCCTGCGCACTCCAAGGGAGGGTGTGGTCTTTTTCTAAACGATTCTGTGCGTGCTTGGTTGTTCCTGCGCAGTAGCCTACCAGTGCCCCGTAATGAATGAGCGGCGGGCCCTGAGTGTCCGCACATGCGCACTGATCCCCAAGAAGGCGGAGGTGTAAAGCAATTGGACAGCTCGGGAGACGTAGCATGCGCTTTGGCCCTCGGCCGCATAGCCGCGTGTGGACGGCTGGCATTCGGGTAGCCGTTCTCTGCCTGCCCCCTCTACCGTCCTCCACGCTCCTTGCTCCACGTTGCTCTGGCTCACATCCCAACTTCCTTCCTTTTAAACCAGGCACCTGCTGAGGCGGGGACTGGCTTAGATTGACAGGGGAGAAGGCGGGGCTTAGAGACAGTCCTCTAAGTGGGTGGGGCTAGAACCACTGTCGTCACGATGGGTGGGATTTCGCGAGCCTATTGTGAGAAGGGGCGGGGCTAAGCCAACCTTTAGCTGAGGGGTGGGGCTTCGATGGGACAGGGGCGGGGCCTCTGGGGAATCGGAGAGGGGCGGAGCTAAATAAACAATGAGGGGCGGGGCCTGGAGGGGCAGTGGCAAAGCGAGGAGTGGGATTTGAGTGGATAACTGCTGAAGGGCTGGCGCCTGGGGCAGTTCCCCTGGGCACTGGTTTGGGATGGAAGCTAGGAAGGCAGTGGGGCCAAGAGGAAATATTTTAGGGCAAGGGGCGTGGCTGGAAGAAAATGTCCCTGGAATTGAGTTTTTCCATGAAGCGGAATATTCTGAGGTGGATGGGAGGGGCCTAAGGTAATTTTCCTGGGAGACCCTTAGGTTTCTGTATTGGGGGATAGGGTGGGGCATCGGTCCTACCGTAGGGCTTAAAGAAATTCCCTTGGGAGTGGGTGGGGCTCAGATTTGGGTAAAGAAAGGGCAAATTTAGAATTCGGAGAGGCTGAGGCTTAGTTATAAACTGTGGTTGGAAGGGGGAGGGAGGAGCCCCATAGACGTGCCTGGGGGTGTGGCTTGGCTTCCCCATGATTTTGGCCAGTGGATGAGGCTTTCCTGACCCCACCCACTCTTGTCTCACACGTGTAGGTCTTCCACTTTCGCCTTGGTGCCTGTCTTCGTCCAGCTGAGCATCTTCCAGAGCCTCGTCCCAGCTGCTGGTGCAGCCGCTCCTGTTGCCATCAGTGCCCTGCACCTGTGCTACAGCCATGTCACTCCTGGCGACCCTGGGGCTGGAGCTGGACAGGACTCTGCTCCCAGCTAGTGGGCTGGGATGGCTCGTAGACTATGGGAAACTCCCCCCGGCCCCTGCCCCCGTGGCTCCCTATGAGGTCCTTGGGGGAGCCCTGGAGGGCGGGCTTCCAGTGGGGGGAGAGCCCCTGGCAGGTAAGGGCAGGTGGAAGGTGGAGCGGGGGAGTGGAGGGCAGGGGAAGATGGGGGAGGAAGAACTCATCCATGTATTCATTAAATGTTGAGTGCCTACAATGTGCCAGGCACTGTTTTAGGTGCTGAGGATACAGCTGGGAACAAGAAGAACATGGTCTGTGCCCTCCAGCAGCTCACACTGTGGAGAGTAGACCAGAGGCAAATTAAATGAGAGTGTATTGGAATAAGTCAGAAAAGAAACACCTAGCAGCTGAGCTACAAAATGACAAAGGGGACCTAATTCAGAGTGGGTAGCCAGAAAACCTTCTCCAAGTAGGTAACATGTTGACTGAGGCATAAAGGATGGGAAGGAAGCCAGGCATGGTGGCCTGTAATCCCAGCACTGTGGGAAGCCAAGGAGGGAGAATTGCTTTAGTCCAGGAATTCAGGACCTGGGCAACATAGCAAGACCTCATATCTATAGGAAAAAAGAAAAAAAAATTAGCCAGGCATGGTGGCGCACGCCTGTAGTCCCAGCTACTTGGGAGCCTGAGGTGGGAGGATCGCTTGAGCCTGGGAGGCCTAGGCTGCAGTGAGCCAAGATGATGCCACTGCACTGCAGCCTGGGCAACAGAGTGAAACTTTATCCATTAAAATAAAAAAAAAAAAAAAGAAAGGAATGAGCCAGGAAAACACCCAAGGGAAGAGCATTTTAGTTGGAGGGAACTGCATATGCAGAAGCCCTCAGGAGGCAGGAATCATTTTATTCATTACTGTATCCCAAATGCTTGGCACATAGTGGGTTTTCAGTAATTAATGAGTAAAGATGAAACAAGGTGTGTGTATCTATGTGTGTAATGTGATCTAGTTTGCCTTTTAAGAACAGAGTTAATAGAGACACCGCAGATACAGAGTACTCAGTAAAGGAGATGTTGGTATGGTTGAAGAAATGCTTGATTGACTGTTGGTTGAGTCACTGGTTGGCTGGTCCTGTCTTTTTTTA
Organism: Colobus angolensis palliatus; assembly: GCF_000951035.1. Lineage (NCBI taxonomy): Eukaryota > Metazoa > Chordata > Mammalia > Primates > Cercopithecidae > Colobus > Colobus angolensis. The sequence goes on along the minus strand of NW_012115710.1, from coordinate 3,984,910 downwards.
TTTTTTAATTTTTTTTTTCCCCTGGACCCTCTTATAGGTTAAGACTGATTCTCTCATTGGCTAATTTGTTGGTTTTTGGTCAACTGGTTCATTGGTTGATTAATGGGTTGATTGATTGGTTGACTGGTTTATTTGGTTAGTTGGCTGATTCCCTGATTGATTGGTTGACTAGTTCATTGGTTGATTGGTTGGTTGGTTGATTCGTCAGTTGGTTGGTTGGTTGAGTGGTTTGTTGGTTGGTTGATTGCTTGGTTGACTGGGTGGTTAGATGGTTGATGGTTGGTTGGTTGGTTGGTTGACTGGTTTATTGGTTTATTGGTTTATTCACTGGTTTATTGGTTTGTTGACTGGTTTGATGATTCACTGGTTAGTTGTTTTACTGAATGAATGGGATAGATGCGCCTGAATGAGATGTGAGTGAGCACCCAACTAGGCAGAAGACCAGCAACTCAGGAAATTTTGTGTCCCTCCCCACTTTAATCCCAGGTGATGGCTTCTCTGACTGGATGACTGAGAGAGTTGATTTCACAGCTCTTCTCCCTCTGGAGCCCCCTTTCCCCCCAGGCACCCTCCAGCAACTCAGGAAATTTTGTGTCCCTCCCCACTTTAATCCCAGGTGATGGCTTCTCTGACTGGATGACTGAGAGAGTTGATTTCACAGCTCTCCTCCCTCTGGAGCCCCCTTTCCCCCCAGGCACCCTCCCCCAACCTTCCCCAACCCCACCCGACCTGGAAGCGATGGCCGCCCTCCTCAAGA
>NW_012115710.1:3981654-3984103 GCF_000951035.1 Colobus angolensis palliatus | reverse complement strand
CCCTTGACCTCCCCCAGCCCCCTGTCTTGGATACTCTGGACTTGCTGGCCATCTACTGCCGCAACGAGGCTGGGCAGGGGGAGGTGGGGATGCCGCCCCTGCCCCTGCCACAGCAACCCCTTCCTCCTCTTCCACCTCAACCTTCTCGCCTGACCCCCTACCCACATCCCGCCACTACCCGAGGGGACCGCAAGCAAAAGAAGAGAGACCAGAACAAGTCGGCGGCTCTGAGGTACCGCCAGCGGAAGCGGGCAGAGGGTGAGGCCCTGGAGGGCGAGTGCCAGGGGCTGGAGGCGCGGAATCGCGAGCTGAGGGAACGGGCAGAGTCCGTGGAGCGCGAGATCCAGTACGTCAAGGACTTGCTCATCGAGGTGTACAAGGCCCGGAGCCAGAGGACCCCTAGCTGCTAGAAGGGTGGGGGTGTGGCTTCTGGGGGCTGGTCTTCAGCTCTGGCTCCATCATCCCCCTGCCTCCACCTTCATTCCATACCCCTCTCTTGGCCGGGCACAGTGGCTTATGCCTGTAATCCCAGTACTTTGGGAGGCCAAGGCAGGAGGATTGTTTGAGGCTAGGAGGTCAATACCAGCCTGGGCAACATAGTAAGACCCTGTCTCTATTAAAAAAAAAAAAAACCCTTCTTCCCCACAAAACCACCCAACTCCTCTCTGCTTTTATCCTTTTATCCTCTCTGCTTTTATCACCTCTCTTGTGTATTTCTGGATCTTCTTCCCTCTTCTGTCCTCCAAATCATTAAATGTTTGGCCTTAGTCAATGTCTGTGCCCGTCACATAACATCCAAGGCACTGAGGCCCACAGGGAATACAGGAAGCAGCTGGGAGCTTGGAAACCTGGTCTCTTGAATTTCAAACCTGGTTTCTTGCAGTTGGTTGTCTGGGGTGAGTGGAGTGGCTACAGGATAGAGCTGAAGGACTATACAAATGAGGATGTAAGTCAGGGCGGGCTTTGAGAAGTGGACCCATATCCTACAGGCAAAAAGCAGGCTAGGTGACCTTGGGACACTATGCTAAGGGAGGGAGCCTAAAGGCAGCCAAGTTTACAGAGCGGGAAGATGAGCAGGCCAATGGGAGGAGGGGCAGGGCAGGACTGTAGTTGGTGACTGGGTGTTCATTTTAGCTGTGGGAGAAAATCAGTGTTTTGTGAAGGTGTTGGAGAGGGGCTGTGTCTAGGTGAGGGATGGTGGAGTACTGCTTTTTTTGGGACATTATGAGCAAAAATAAAATGAAGCATTTCCTCTGGCCTGTGTATCTTGTCTTTGAGAGAAGCAGCTGGGGAGAGGGTGACCTTGTAATCCCAGCACTTTAGGAGGCCGAGGTGGACAGATCACTTGAGGTCAGGAGTTCAAGACCTGCCTGACCAACAAGGTGAAACCGCAGCTCTACTAAAAATACAAAATTAGTTGGGTGTGGTGGCGCGAGCCTGTAATCACGGCAACTTGTGAGGCTGAGGTAGGAGACTCTTGAGGCCGGGAGACGGAGGCTGCAGTGAGCCGAGATCGTGCTGTTGCACTCCAGCCTGGGAAACAAGATTGACACGCTGTCTCAAAAAAAAAAAAAAAAAAAAGTGGGGGGCTGGGCACGTTGGCTCACACCTGTAATCCCAGCACTTTGAGGGACTGTGCCAAGTGAATTGCTTGAGCTCAGGAGGTGGAAACCAGCCTGGGCAACATAATGGGAACTCATCTCTACAAAAAATAATTTTAAAAAAATGGTTGGGCGCTGTGGCTTACTCCTGTAATCCCAGCACTTTGGGAGGCCAAGGTGGGTGGATCACCTGAAGTCAGGAGTTCAAGACCAGCCTGACCAACATGGTGAAACCTCGATTCTATTAAAAATACAAAATTAGCCGTGCGTGGTGGTCGGTGCCTGTAATCCCGGCTACTTGGGAGGCTGAGGCTGAAGAATCCCTTGAACTCTGGAGGCAGAGGTTGCAGTGAGCCGAGATTGCACCATTGCACTCCAGCCTCAGCAACAAGAGTGGAACTCCATCTCAAAAAAAAAATTTAGTGGGGCAAGGTGGTGTGCACCTGAAGTCCTACCTACTTGGGAGGCTGAGGCAGGAGGATCACTTGAGGTCAGAAGCTGGAGACCAGCCTTGGCAACATAGCAAGACGCGGTCTCTACAAAAAAAATTAGTTGGGGCCGGGCGCCTTGACTCACGTCTGTAATCTCAGCACTTTGGGAGGCTGAGGCAGGTGGATCATTTGAGGTCAGGAGTTCAAGACCAGCCCGGCCAGCATGGTGAAACCCTGTCTCTGCTAAAAATACAAAAATTAGGCCGGGCGCAGTGCTCAAGCCTGTAATCCCAGCACTTTGGGAGGCCGAGATGGGCGGACCACGAGGTCAGAAGATCGAGACCATCCTGGCTACCACGGTGAAACCCCGTCTCTACTAAAAAATACAAAAAACTAGCCGGGCGAGGTGGCGGGCGC
>NW_012115710.1:3979584-3980849 GCF_000951035.1 Colobus angolensis palliatus | reverse complement strand
AGCTCCGCCTCCCGGGTTCCCGCCATTCTCCTGCCTCAGTCTCCCGAGTAGCTGGGACTACAGGCACCCACCACCACGCCCGGCTAATTTTTTTGCATTTTTAGTAGAGACGAGGTTTCACTGTGTTAGCCAGGATGGTCGCAATCTCCTGACCTCCTGATCCGTCTGCCTCAGCCTCCCAAAGTGCTGGGATTACAGACATGAGCCACGGCGCCCGGCCCAAAAAGTTTTAAAAAGCTAACAACAAGAAATCCTCCCGCTTTTTTGCATTCCAGGAGATGACTTACTGAGAAGAACCACCCTTCCATATATGACTTAGATAAGACTTGAGGATGAACCCCTTATCTGCCAAAGACAAGGGCAGACATAGACCCCCCCAAATTCCCATTTCTTTGTCTCATACATGATTAGCTGCACTGTTTTGTCCCCAGTGATCAATTGAAACAAAACGCTCGTTTAACCTAACTTTCTCCTCACTGCCCGGCCTCTGAATTTCAGTCCATCCACAGCCTCAGCCAGAATACAGCCCCTCCTTAAGCACCTCTCCTGAGAAGAATAAAACATTCCCTGGTCTATTGTCCTGTACAGTAGCCCTTGCATCTTATTTCCCCACAGCTGGTTTTTTCTAGCCTTGTTTACTCCTCCCCATAAAGAAAAAGTCCTTGGCTATGCACATGGCCTGTACCTGTGGTCCCAGCACTCTGGGAGGCTGAGGAGGATCCCTTGTGTTCTGGAGTTCCAGAGCAGCCTGGGCAACATAGTGAGACCCTATCTTTACAAAAAAAATTAAAAATTAGCCATGCATGGTGGCACGTGCTTGTAGTCCCAGCACTCTGAGAGGCTGAGGCAGGAAGATCCCTTGAGCCCAGGAGCTTGAGCCTGCAGTGAGCTGTGATCATGCTGCTGAATGCCAGCCTGAGTGACAGAATGAGACCCTATCTCTATTTATTTTATTTTATTTTTTAAAGAAGGGACTGGGCACGGTGGCTTATGCCTGTAATCCCAGTACTTTGGGAGGTCAAAGCAGGCAGATCATTGGAGGTCAGGAGTTGGAGACCATCCTGGCCAACATGGTGCAACCCCATCTCCACTAAAAATACAAAAATTAGCTGGGCATGATGGCGCGTGCCTGTAATCCCGGCTACTTGAGAGGCTGAGGCAGTAGAATTGCTTGAACCCAGGAGGCAGAGGTTGCAGTGGACTGAGACTGCACCACTGCACTCCAGCCTGGGCAACAGAGCAAGACTCTTATCTCAAAAAAAAAA
>NW_012115710.1:3964754-3973948 GCF_000951035.1 Colobus angolensis palliatus | reverse complement strand
GCTGCACTTTTTTTTTTTTTTTTTTAGATGGAGTTTTACCCTATCGCCCGGGCTGGAGTGTAGTGGTGCAATCTCGGCTCACTGCAACCTCTGTCTCCTGGGTTCAAGCGATTCTCCGGCCTCAGCCTCCTGAGTAGCTGGGACCACAGGTGCAAGCCACCAAGTCCAGATAATGTTTGTATTTTTAGTAGAGACGGGGTTTCACCGTATTGGCCAGGATCCGCCCGCCTGGGCCTCCCAAACTGCTGGGACTACAGGTGTGACCCACCGCGCCAGGCGCGAAATGATTTCTTAGTGTGAGTCATGGTCAGAAAATTTTGGAAGCCACTGGTAGGCGCCCCCCAGCTTGACATACTGATTTTCAGACAATAGCCGGTTTGCAAATCGCACGCTTCGGAAATCAAACATTTCCGGCCTGTGGGCGGAGCTGTCTTAGCAGGAATCCGCCGCCAGGAGGCGCGCGTACCCCGCCGGGAGTGGGTTTTGCTCCATCCCATACTCAGACCGTCCAAGCCGGTGATTTCCTTCTGGTCGGTTTATGTATGAGAAGCCCTGCCTTCGAATACAGTTCACAGAGCAGAGCCCTGCAGGGTGTTTTAGGCGGCTAAAAAGGGAAGTGGCTCTCCTAAGACTCTCTCGGTCCAGAGAGCTCATTAAATGCCTCCCGCGCCGGAAGAGGTCCCCGCCCCCGGAGCTCGTATCCCACTGGGGAGGGCACACACGAACCCCATTCGCGACCCTGTCAGTGCAGGGAGGCTCCGGCCTGGGGCCGAAGAGCTAAGTCTGTATGGTGCCTGACAGCACGGGGTAGTGCCCCGCCTGGCCTGGCCACCTGCTGGCTGTGTGACCTTGGGAATCGTGCTTGGCCTTGCTGTGCCTTGGTTCCCTCCACTATAAAATGGCAGGGATAACAATCACTTCATAGGGTTCCAGGCATTGCATAAGTTAATACATGCAAAGCGCTCAGAAGGGATGGGGCATGTTTGTCGAACCCATTGTTAAAAATTCCCATTTTAGGCCCGGTGCGGTCGCTCACGCCTGTAATCCCAGCACTTCAGGAGGCCGAGGCGGGTGGATCACCTGAGGTCAGGAGTTCGAGACCAGCCTGGCCAACATGGTGAAACACCGTCTCTACTAAAAATATAAAAATTAGCTGGGCGTGGTGGCATGGGCCTGTAATCCCAGCTATTCGGGAGGCTGAGTCAGGAGAATTGCTTGAACACGGGAGGCGGAGGCTGCAGTGAGCTGAGATCACACCACTGCACTCCAGCCTGGGTGACAGAGTGAGACCCTGTCTCAATGTCTGAAATAAATAAATCTTATTTTACAGAAGAGAAAACCAAGGGCAAGAGCAGGGTAGTGAATCACCAAGCCCGCATTTTTTTTTTTTTCTCTCCGTAGGAAGATCTCCAAGTTGAGTTACCAGAGTTTGGAAGGCTGTGTGCCTGGGGATGAAGAGAGGCTGGTTAATGGGTACAAACACACGATTAGATAGAAGGAATAAGCTCTTTCTGAGACGGAGTCTCCTCCCTCTGTCGCCCAGGCTGGAGTGCAGTGGCATAATCTCGGCTCACTGAAACCTCTCCCTCCTGGGTTCAAGCTATTCTCCTGCCTCAGCCTCCTGAGTAGCTGGGATTACAGGCGTGCACCACCACGCCAGGCTAATTTTTGTACTTTTAGTAGAGACGGTGTTTTGCCACGTGGCCAGGCTGGTCTCGAACTCCTGACCTCAAGTGATCCACCCGCCTGGGCTTCCCAAAGTGCTGGAATTACAGGAATGAATCACAGTGCCCAACCCTTATTTTATTTTATTTTTGAGACGGAGTCTTGCTCTGTCACCCAACTGGAGTACAATGGTGTGATCTTGGCTCACTGCAACCTCCACCTCCCGGGTTCAAGTGATTTTCCCACCTCAGCCTCCAAGTAGCTGGGATTACAGGCACCCACCACCATGCCTGGTTAATTTTTGTATTTTTAGTAGCTGAGGATAATGGCTTCCAGCTCCATCCATGTCCCTGCAAAGGACGTGATCTCATCCTTTTTTATGGCTGCATAGTATTCCATGGTGTATATGCACCACATTTTCTTTATCCAGTCTATCATTGATGGGCATTTGGGTTGATTCCATGTCTTTGCTATTGTGAATAGAAAAGCACAGATTTATTGAAGACAGTTCAGAGTGGGAGCGGGATCGAGCCAGCAGCTCAAGAGGCTCCCCAATTAGGGTTTGTAATAAGCTAGAAGGAACCCGGCAACACCCCTAGGCGCCCTTCAGAGGCCTCCAATTGGTTACATGCTATGAAGGATTGGCTCACGACCAATCAGGGGCCATAGTGGAGACCCGGCCCGCAGTCAGTCAGAGGCTGATGTGGCTTGTTATCATGGGAGTGAGAATGTGGCCTGTGCGCCACACCTGCGCTCTCCTGTCTGTAGGAACTGGCTGCACCTGCTGAGCTCCCGTTCCCCTAATCCTCTATTCTCCTGCCACAAAACTCATGGAAACAAAGTAGAATTAGAACCGTGGTTGCTGGGGGTTAGGAGGAGAGAAACATGGACAGATGTCAGTAAAAGGGTAGAAACTCGGAGTTACAAGATCAGGTCAGCCCAACATGGTGGCTCACACCTGTAATCTTAGCACTTTTGGAGGCTGAGGTGGGAGGATTGCTTGAGGCCAGGACTTTGAGACCAGACTGGACAACATAGTGAGCTCTCGTTTCTTTCTTTTTTGTTTTGAGACAGAGTTTTGCTTTTGGCATCCAGGCTGGAGTGCAATGGCGTGATCTCAGCTCACTGCTACCTCTGCCGCCCAGGTTTAAATAATTCTCCTGCCTCAGTCTCCCTAGTAGCTGGGATTAGAGACATCCACCACCATGCCCTGCTAATTTTTGAATTTTTAGTAGACACAGCATGATTACAGGCGTGAGGCCTGCCTTGGCCTCCCAAAGTGCTGGGATTACAGGCATGAGCTACCATGCCTGGCCTTACTTATTTATTTTTGAGACAGAGCCTCACTCTGTTGCCCAAGCTGGAGTGCAGTGGTGCAATCTCGGCTCACTGCAAACTCTGCCCCCTGAGTTCAAGTGATTCTCGTGCCTCAGCCTCCTGAGTCACTGGGTCTGCAGGTGTGCCCCACCACATCTGGCTAATTTTTATGTTTTTGGTAGAGATGGGGTTTCACCATGTTGGCCAGGCTGGTCTTGACCTCCTGACCTCATGTGGTCTGCCCGCCTCAGCCTCCCAAAGTGCTGGGATTACAGATGTGAGCGACTGTGCCTGGCCTGGGTGCCTTGTTTTAATGACTTCCTTTCTGTCCCACAACAGCCCTGTGATTTAGGTGTATTGTGTCCATTTTACTGAGGAGTAAGATGACTTGCCCAAACTCAGGCTCTATTTATTTATTTATTTATTTAGACACAGAGTCTCACTCTGTCACCCAGGCTGGAGTGCAGTGGGACGATCTCAGCTCACTGCAACCTCTGCCTCCCGGGTTCAACCAATTATCTGCCTAGTCTCCCCAGTAGCTGGGATTACAGGTGCCCGCCACCATGCCAGGCTAATTTTTGTGTTTTTAGTAGAGACGGGGTTTCACCGTCTTGCCCAGGCTGGTCTTAAACTCCTGACCTTGTGATTCACCCACCTCAGCCTCCCAAAGTGCTAAGATTACAGGTGTGAACCTCCACACACAGCCTTTTTTTTTTTTTTTTTTTTTTTTAATGTTAAAATGGGGACCACTCGGACTTGGTTCTCTCGCTCTCCCTCTTCTGAAGGAGGAGAATGGTTGTCAATGGGGAATGACAGTTGCAGCAAAGCAACCCCAGGAGCTGGCTTCTCGTTCTGGAGAGCGCCCTGTGCCTCCTCTGCCTGGTTTCCTGTGCTTTACACATCCAGAGAAGCTTCTGTAGTAATGAACCATAGATGCGATGCCTCAAAAGTGTCATCTTCAAACTCACTCTGAATTGAAAGTATAATCTTCAGCCAGGTATGGTGGCTCATGTCTGTAATCCCAGCACTTTGGTAGGCAGAGGCAGGCAGATTGCTTGAGCCCAGGAGTTCAAGACCAACCTGGGAGACATGGCGAAACCCTGTCTCTACTAAAAATACAAAAATGAGCCTGGCATGGTGGCTCACAATTGTAGTCCCAGGTACTTGGGAGGCTGAAATAGGAGGATCACTTCAATCTGGCAGGTTGAGGCTACAGTGAGCTGAGATTGCACCACTGCACTCCAGCCTGGGGGACAGAGTGAGACCCTGTCTCAAAAAAGAGTATACTCTTCAAACTCAAGCTCTTCATTGGGGATGGGGCTGAAATCTGAGTCCAGTTCTGGCTGTCACACCAATATGACTCCCACGCACTTGCTGGTGTCCTGTTTCCATGGAGAACTCTTCACTTTGGAACCATCCCTGACGTCTCTCTCTCCAACTGAAGCCCAAAGCCCAGGCCCCTCGGGGGCTGTCCCTTGTGGATCTTGATCTCTGAGTACTCGGTGGTGCTGGGGGCCTCCTGGTCCGCAGGCTCCCGGAGCCTCAGCCCCTGGAAGCTGAGGGAGGCGTAGTAGAGCTCCTGCTCTTCCCCCTGCCCTGGGGTGGGGGTGGCTGCACCTGGGGGCAGGTGGTCTTGGGAGCTGCCTGCCGAGCATTCATGCTGGTGACCCTGAATGCAAGGGAGAAAGGGGGTCAAATTAGGATCTTGGGGGCTAAGCAAGAGCAAGGAGGGTGCACAAGAGGACCTGGAAGCTGAGCATTTCCTGTTTCACCTACTCATTCCACAGACGCTGGCTGGGCCCTCATCCATTCACTCATTCAGCAAGTATTTGAGAACAATAACATCTGGCTCTTGGTAATTCACTGCCAGGCTCATAAAATCCAGACTCACAAAATCCTCACCACAATCCAGACTCATAAAATCCTCACCACAATCCACTGGTGAGACACTATGGTCCCCATGATCAGATGGAGAAATGGAGGCTGAGTAAATACCCCAAACCCACACATCTAAGCAGTGGTCAGGCCAGGATTCACGTCCAGGTCTCTCTGACGCCAGCGCCCGCTGCCCTTATGGAACAGCTCCCCTGTGCCAGCCCCTGGATATTCCCAGGGGAACTAGGGAGACACCATCCCTGACCTCAGGCAGCTTGCAGTGTGGAAGGAGAAGCAGACATTAAAGCTCTAGTCAATCAAGTTACTATCTAACTGCAAATTATAAGTGGATGCCCAGGAAGGAGGAGGTGCGAGAAAGATGGGGATTTGTTCGGACCTTGACTGACCTCAGGGACCTCGGAAGATCTACTCAAACACAAAGATGGAGCGCAGGGAGAGGATGGACAGGCCCAGGGAGACCTTGGTTCTGGGAGGGGACATGGGGAGCAGGGGGGAGGGTGCCCCCCAGATCATGGGACTTGGGACTGCATTGATGGGGACCCAGGAGCAAAATCTTATTTGGGGCACAGTGATTCTGTAAGGCACCAAGAGGAGTGCCCATGGCCATCCAGGCAAGGGGAACAGCTGGGGCCCCAGCAGAGAGAGGCTGGGCTCTCACCTGGGAGATGGGCCCCAGGGTGGAGGGCATGTCCTGCTCCGCTGCTGCCCTCTTGCGAGCTTCCTTCCTGCATGTCTTCACCCTGAGGGAAGAAGCACTGTCCTTCAGTCTTCAGGCTGGCCCAGAGCCTGGGGTGACTGCTTCCCACATGGCTTAGCAGAGGCTGGAAGGCCGTGGAGGCCAGTGGGGTGGGGACATATCCATGGGGTGACTTCCACAGTGAGAACTGGGGACCCTCATAGATGGCCTGGATCAGGGCTCTGGAGCAGACCCCTGCTCTGATTCTCTTGCCCAAGGTCCAGTTCTTACACCCACTGCCCTATCTAGATTCCTGCAGCTGGGACTGTCTGGGATTCTAGAACCCTCTCCCTTACCACACCCTGCATTGCCTGCCCTCCCAGGGATGACACTTACCTGAAGATGACGAGGCAGGAACAGAGAGCGAGCAGGGCAGCGACACCAGCTCCCAGGGCAGCCCCCAGGCCAACTCCTCCCCCACGCTCCAGCTTCCCTGCATGGGAGCAGGGTTTGGAGTGGTGTTCTCCTAGCCCTGAGACCCCTCCTGCCCCTTCCTCCCACAGACCTAGAGCTCTCAGATTCTTCAGCCCCAACTGAGGCAGAAATTTAAAAATAAATATGCATTCATTCACTCCAAGAAAAGTAACAGGCAAGGCAAGGGTTAAAAAAAAAAAAAAAAGAACCGTTTTCCTCTGCTTAGCAAGCTCACTTCAAGGACAGTTATGAGATAATACTGTTTAAAAGGCCAAGGCCAAAGGAATAGGATCCAGACACACCCCCTTCCAGAGCAAGGTTGAAGGAAAAAAAGAAAAACAAATTTCCTTTCTGCTACTCCTTTCCCTGGCTTCTTAAGCATAACTATGTTTTACAAAAGTCTGTATTTAGCCAGTTCTTTTTTTTTTTTTTTTTTGACACAGCTACAAGGCCACCAGCTATGCAAAGCCACAAGTTATGCTATACTATAAATCATGTGACCTATCATATAATGAACTGCCTCTGTTTTACTTTCGTAAGTCCGCTCATAAAAATCCTGCTCTGTGTTTGTTTAATGCTCAGCTTTTTAGATGCGAATCTCCTGAGCTGGTGTGCACCTAAGATAAACAATCCTCCTGTTCTCCGTATCGGTCTCTCCAGTCCTCAGTTTCCCGCAGCATTTTTGGCGACCACAAAGGGACCAGAGACAGCAGGTTTACTGCCTCCTTTGCCCCTGGGAGCTGGAGACCCAGGCCTCGGGAGACCTGTGACCCCAGGTGCCACCGGGAGAACGTTAGCCTGGAGAAGAAATCAGCTCTCCCCTGACCTGGCGCCCCTACCCAGCAGCGCAACAAAACCTGAAAGGAGCTACAGAACGATTTCGGAAACAGTGCACTTCAGGAACCGCAGTAATTTGGGGCCCAAGGCAGGACCCATCCCGTAGGGACGGAAGGGGAGCCTGATCACTTCCTGGGGTGTGCCTAGTAGTCCGATCCAGAGGGGCTGGGGGCGGCGAAGAGTGGCTTGTCAATTTGGATGAAACTCACACCCCAAGCAATACGAGACACGAGAATGGCTCGCTAAGTCGATTAGGAAAAGGAAACGGGAGGTGGCGAGCCACCCCAACTAAGGAACTGGAGGTGGCGAGAGTGGCTTGCCACCCCAATTAGGACCATAGGAACTGGGAGTGGGGAAGTGTGTAAAAGTGTGTAAATGTAGAGGCCTAATTAGGCTCATCAGTCACAAAGTGAGAAGTCACAAATCTTAGTGTGGACTCGGTGCTCCGAGCAAAGTGTGGGGCCGACTACCACTAGTGGCGATCTGCATACGGCTAATCGGAGCTGTCCTAAAGCTCAGAGTCGTAGCAGCAATAAGGAACTCTCCAAAGCCAAGTAGTGTCTAAAAACTCCCATGATAGGAGACAGTATAGTCGGCGGAAACAAGAGGAAGAGCGAGTGAGTGCACTGCCCCATAAAGAAAGGAATTGAGGCCGGGCACGGTGGCTCAAGCCTGTAATCCCAGCACTTTGGGAGGCCGAGACGGGCGGATCACGAGGTCAGGAGATTGAGACCATCCGGGCTAACACGGTGAAACCCCGTCTCTACTAAAAAATACAAAAAAAAAAAAAAACTAACCGGGCGAGGTGGCGGGCGCCTGTAGTCCCAGCTACTCCGGAGGTTAAGGCAGGAGAATGGCGTGAACCTGGGAGGCGGAGCTTGCAGTGAGCTGAGATCTGGCCACTGCACTCCAGCCTGGGCGACAGAGCGAGACTCCATCTCAAAAAAAAAAAAAAAGAAAGAAAGGAATAGAAGGACAGTCATCAAAACTTACTCCATTGAAGCGCACGTGACAAAACTTTAAGAAAGGTTTTTCTGGGGATTATAAAGTTAAGCGAATCCCCCAGAGGTTGAGAACTCTCTGTGAATTAGAATGACTTTCCTTTGATGTTGGACGGCTGACCGAAGAAACTGTAGACTAGAAAACAATTGGCCATATATTTAAGATGGTGACAGCCTGAGTATCCTTATCAGTTTCCTTATATTGATTCATGGTTAAATATAGGACAGACAAGACCAACCTGGATCCAGCCCTGTTTAGCAGCTTATCGCAAAACACTTGTAGCCCCAACCAAAAGTAAAAGTAAGAGCAGCTTTGCCGACTGACACGAAGTTAAAAGAAAAATCCCAGAAAGAGCAACAGAAGCCAGTTTTGCAACAGCTGCCAGAGGAAACAGATTCCTCCTCCATATGTCCCAGCCTACCCGCCTTTACTGAGGCCAACAGCCCTCCGGAACCAAATTCAAGAGCTAGCACGCCCCAAGTCTCACCCTGAAGGGAAGGATCCGAGCCTCAAAAGGCCAGGGAAGGAAGTCAAAATAGTCAAGCAGGCCGTCTTAGATCTGGCTGTGCTTGAGCTATGCAAATGCCTGTCAGGGAGATGTGAGGACCCATTTATTATAATAACCGAGGCCAGGTTCGGGGGCAAACGGACCTTCATCCATCAGCCCTTTTTGACTACTGATCTACTAAACTGGAAACCTCATACTCCCTCCTACACAGAGAAGCCCCAAGCCCTTACAGATCTGATACAGATCTGATCTTTCTGACACACAATCCAACCCGGCCAGATTGCAAGCAGCTTTTCCTAATGTGATTTAACACTAAAAAGTGCAGGAGAGTAACTTAGGCAGCTCTCCGCTGGCTAAAACCCCACGCACCAGCAGAGGCAGGGCATGCTCAGCCATGCACTCAAGGTCAGTTCTCAGACACAGATCCTAACTACGACCCAGAGAATGCAACTCAGCTTCAGCGTTTGCACAGGTACCGAGAGGCACTTCTGCAAGGCATGAAAGCTGGTGGAAAGAAAGCAATTAATAGAAGAAAAATTTCAAAAGTGCTTCAGAGAGCTGATGACAGCCAAGTCAGTTTTATAAAAAGCTTTGTGAAGCATTCCGGCTTTACACCCCATTTGACCCTGAGGCTGCTGAAAATCAGCGCATGGTAAGCACAGCCTTTGTAGGGCAAGCCGGGGGTGACATCAAGCGGAAGCTGCAGGCATGAATGCCACCCAGCTTATCAAAGTGACCACCAAGATGTACATTAACCGTGACCAGGGAACAAAACGAGAAAGAGCAAAAGCAACAAGCAAGGCGCCAAGCAGCTAGGCA
>NW_012115710.1:3960027-3960579 GCF_000951035.1 Colobus angolensis palliatus | reverse complement strand
AAATAAAAAATAGAAAGGTGTCCCCAGTGTACACATACTACCTGGTCAGGGAACAGTATAACTAGAACTCTATTGTACCATGCTTATTATAAGTGTACAGGAACTTGCTTAAGAGCTTGTATTTATGGCCAGGCGCGGTGACTCACGCCTGTAATCTCAGCACTTTGTGAGGCTGAGGCGGGCGGATCATGAGGTCAGGAGATCGAGACCATCCTGGCTAACACGGTGAAAACCCCGTCTCTACTAAAAGGAAATACAAAAAATTAGCCGGGCATGGTGGTGGGCACCTGTAGTCCCAGCTACTCAGGAGGCTGAGGCAGGAGAATGGTGTGAATTCGGCAGGTGGAGCTTACAGTGAGCTGAGATGGTGCCACTGCACTACAGCCTGGGTGACAGAGCGAGACTCCGTCTCAAAAAAAAAAAACCTTGCATTTATAATCAAAACCACCTACTCAATTTGTGACCCAGGAAATAACCAGCCTTATGTATGTTATAACCCCAAGTTGTTTTTTTTTTTTTTTTGAGACGGAGTCTCGCTCTGCCGCCCAGGCT
>NW_012115710.1:3954184-3954662 GCF_000951035.1 Colobus angolensis palliatus | reverse complement strand
GCTTTTGTTTTACTTTTGTATGTCTACTTATAAAAACCCTGCTGTGTCTTTCTTTAATGCTCAGCTTTTGAAATGTAAATCCACTAAGCCAGTACTTACCTTAAATAAACAATCCTCCTGTTCTCCACATGGCTCTCAGCAGTCCTCAGTTTCTCGCAACACCATCAGCCACAGAGCAGGGACTTTGTCCCCATGCCTTCCCACCACGCCCAGCCCCTCTCCCCACAACCCTGAACCTTCATCTTCCTAGGATCCTATGTCTCAGACCCCCACAGTCCCCTCACCTGGTGGCAGCTGGAAGACGGAGCCACTCCGGGCCCCGTGGATGTTCCAGGCCTCACAGCTGAGCCTGAGGCCGGAGCTGCGCCCTCCATGGAGGCTCAGGGAGCTGTTGGCCCAGGGCCCGACTGAGCTGAGCGTGACCTCAAAGGAGTCCTGGCTGCTGTTCCCCTCCAGCAGCTCCTCCCCAAGCCACCAC
>NW_012115710.1:3947983-3948964 GCF_000951035.1 Colobus angolensis palliatus | reverse complement strand
TGGCCAGCCTCGGGGGTGGGCAGTGCTAGGAGGGGACTGTCAGGGGACACAGGTGGGTCATGGCTGCAGGTGAGGTGATGGATGCAGAGTCCCATTCATTCATTCATTCATTCTCCACGGGGCAGTGGGACACTGGAAGAGTCTACAATAACTCTGTGATTTATGGTAAGGGCTTTGCACCATGTATTATTGCTGTACCTCCACAGAGAGTAAAAACTAGGTCAACCACACAGGCAGTCAGCCACATCTACCTGACCAACTCCCAGTAAAAACTCTGAACACCAGCCGGGCGCAGTGGCTCACACCTGTAATCCCAGCACTTTGGGAGGCCGAGACGGGTGGATCATGAGGTCAGGAGATCGAGACCATCCTGGCTAACATGGTGAAACCCCATCTCTACTAAAAATACAAAAAAGAATTAGCTGGTCGTGGTGTCAGGCGCCTGTAGTCCCAGCTACCCGGGAGGCTGAGGCAGGAGAATGGCATGAACCCAAGGGGCGGAACTTGCAGTGAGCAGAGATCGTGCCACTGCACTCCAGCCTGGGTGACAGAGTGAGACTCCATCTCAAAAGAAAAACAAAAACAAACAAACAAAAAACTCTGAACACCGAGGCTCAGGTGAGCTTGCCTGGGTGGCAATACTTAGTGTATGTTGTCACTCATCCTTCCTGCAAGCATTAAGTATTTTCTGTATGATTTTGCTGGGAAAGGACAACTGGAATCCCACACATTGTCTCTTCTGGATCCTGCCCTGTGAAACTTTTTCCTTTGTTGATTTTTATTTATTTTTATTTTTATTTTTGAGACAGAGTCTCACTCTGTCACCCCAGCTGGAGTGCAATGGCACAATTTCAGCTCACTGCAACCTCTGCCTCCCAGGGGCCAAGCGATTCTGCTGCCTCAGCCTCCCAAGTAGCTGGGATTACAGGCACCAACCACCACGTCCGGCTAATTTTTTGTATTTTTTTTTTTTTTTTTTTT
>NW_012115710.1:3940188-3943066 GCF_000951035.1 Colobus angolensis palliatus | reverse complement strand
AAAAAAAAAAAAAAAAAAAAAAACAGGGTTACTCAGTCACCCAGGCTGGAGTGCAGTGGTGTGATCATGACTCACCGCAGCTTTGATCTTCCCAAGCTCAAGCAATCCTCCCACTTCAGCCTCCTGAGCAACTTGGGACTACAGGTGTGCACCACCACTTAATTTTTGTACTTTTTTTTTTGATAGAGATGGGGTTTCACCATGTTGCTCAGGCTGGTCTCAAACTCCTAGGCTCAAGCGATCTGCCTGTCTCAGCCTCCCAAATTGTTGAGATTACAGGCATGAGCCACCATGACAATATGTTACTGTTAAACATATGCTGTTAAACATATGAACTACTCTTTCTATCTAACCATATATTTGTTAGATAGAGCTCTTCATTCCCCACCTACCCACCCATGCCCCCTTCTAGGGTTCTCATAACTATTGTTCTACTCTCTGCCTTCATGACATCATAGTCCATGATCTCTGTATGCCTTTACGTATCCATAGCTTAGCTCCCACTTAAAAGTGAGAATAGATGGCATTTGATTTTTCATTCCTGAGTTACTTCACTTAGAATAATGGCCTCCAGCTCCGTCCAAGTTGTTGCAAAAGACAGTATTTCATTTTTTTTTTTACGGCTGAGTAATATTCCATGACAATGGTATACATACCACTGCCTAGACCAATGTCCTGAAGAGTTTTTCCTAGGTTATATTCTAGAATTTTTTTTTTTTTTTTTTGGGAGGGGTTTCAGCTCTGTCGCCCAGGCTAGAGTGCAGTGGCCGGATCTCAGCTCACTGCAAGCTCCACCTCCCGGGTTTATGCCATTCTCCTGCCTCAGCCTCCGGAGTAGCTGGGACTACAGGCGCCCGCCACCTCGCCCGGCTAATTCTTTTTTGTATTTTTAGTAGAGATGGGGTTTCACCATGCTGGTCAGGCTGGTCTCGAACTCCTGACCTCGTGATCCGCCCGCCTTGGCCTCCCAAAGTGCTGGGATTACAGGCCTGAGCCACCGTGCCCAGCCTAATTTTTGTATTTTTAATAGAGACGGGTTTTCACCATGTTGACCAGGCTGGTCTCAAAACTCCTGAGGTCAAGTGATCCATCTGCCTCGGCCTCCCAAAGTGCTGGGATTACAGGCATGAGCCACTGCATCCGGCCTACTTTAATCATTTTAAAGTGCACAATTAGCTGGGCATGGTGGTGCATGCCAGTAATCCCTGCCACTTGGGAGGCTGAGGCACGAGAACTGCTTGAAACTGGGAGGCAGAGGTTGCAGTGAGCCGAGATTGCACCACTGCACTCAGCCTGGGTGACAAAGCAAGACTCAAAAAAAAAAAAACAAAAAAGTGCAGTTCATTGGCAATAAGTATGTTCACATTCTTGTGCAACCATCAGCTCCATCTAGTTGCAGAACTTTCCCATCACTGAGAAAAGAAACCATGTGCCCATTAAACTGTCACTTCCCATTCTTTTCTCCCCCCATGCCCCCCCCAACAATGACAAATCTACTTCCTGTCTCTACATTTGCCTCTTCTGGACATATCAGATGAACAGAATCACACAGTATTGTCTGGTTTCTTTCACTTAGTATAATGTTCTCAAGACCATCTGTGTTTGGCAGGTGTCAGAATGTAATTCCTTTTTAGGGGTGAATAATACTCCATTAAATGGATAAACCACGTTTTGTTCATGGAGTTTTAAATTTGCTAGTTAATGTCCAAATCCTCAGCCTTGGGGAATCGGGAGGGTGGGCAGTGCAGATCCTCAAAGGTGCTGGGGCCCCTGCCCTTGAGTCTGCACAACCCAGACCCCCTCTATGCCCAGGTGGGTAATCGGGGCTGGGCTGAGCCACAAACTAGTCTGGGCATCAGGGTGGGGAGAGGACAGAGCTGTGACCCTATGATGCAAGGTCCAAGTTCCTCAGTGAGGCTTCATGAACCAATTAGACCTCATTTACAAAACACAGATCAAAAGATAAATTATTGAGAATCTCCAGGGGGCAACCTCAGAGCAGTAAACTCCAAGCATGAGGCCCTCTGAGCTCACTGGGGTCTTATGTAACTGCCCCCCAACTCACTGTGGAGCTGGGAGCCTGGTGTAAGCTGCAGAGACGGCCCCACAACACGCAGGGGAGCTGAGTGCCTTTGGGGAGCCCAGGGACCCCGAGTTGACGTAAGTAGAGGTGAGGATCCTGTGGGCAGGGATTGGTTGGTCATCTCTTCTTTGCCTCTCCCCACTGCATGGAGTAGATTTTGCCTGGAGAATAAATGAATGAATGAATGAATGGATGGATGGGACTCTGCATCCATCACCTCACCTGCAGCCATGACCCACCTGTGTCCCCTGACAGTCCCCTCCTAGCACTGCCCACCCCCGAGGCTGGCCAGGGTCGCTCCTTCCTGGTTTGGGGCTGGTCCTCATGCCCTCTGCCCTGCTGCTTCCCCTGTGAAAGGAGAAGTCGGGAGAGGATCTTTCAGGACATTGCGGTTCCCGAGGCTCCTCCTCTGCGGATGGTCACTGCCCCTCCGCCAGGCTTCCTGCTCGAGGAGTTTCCTTCCCAGCCAGGCCAGCCCAGAAGCCAGATGGTCCCGGGACAGGCCCAGCCCCAGAGCCCAGAGATGCTGCTGCTGCCCCTGCTGCTGCCCGTGCTGGGGGCGGGTGAGTGGGTCGGCGGCTGGGGGTCCCATGCAGGGACTGGGGCTGCCGCTGAGCCTCTGCATCTCCCCAGGGTCCCTGAACAAGGATCCCAGTTACAGTCTTCAAGTCTTCAAGTGCAGAGGCTGGTGACGGTGCAGGAGGGCCTGTGTGTCATCGTGCCTTGCAACCTCTCCTACCCCCGGGATGGCTGGAACGAGTCTACTGCTGCTTATGGCTACTGGTTCAAAGCAGG
>NW_012115710.1:3924064-3939193 GCF_000951035.1 Colobus angolensis palliatus | reverse complement strand
GTTTTTTCCAGGTGTGAGGAACAAATTGTCCCTCCCTGAAGCCAGCTCACAATCTTGTTGCAGACGCCCCCAGAGACCTTGTTATCAGCATTTCGCGGGACAACACGTCAGGTACTGAGGGGCGTGGGGCTGGGGCTGGGCCAGTCCTCTTTAGGAGATGAAAAGGCTTCAGGGGAGTAAGGGGATGTGCTCCTCTTTGCAGCTCCCCCTCTCTCTCTCATTCTCTGTCTCCACCCTCACCCTCTCCCTCTTCCTGTCTTCAGCCCTGGAACTCCAGGGAAACACCATATACCTGCAAGCCCAGAAAGGCCAGTTCCTGCGGCTCCTCTGTGCTGCTGACAGCCAGCCCCCCGCCACGCTGAGCTGGGTCCTGCAGGGCAGAGTCCTCTCCTTCTCCCACCCCTGGGGCCCCAGACCCCTGGGGCTGGAGCTGCCCGGGGTGAAGGCCGGGGATTCGGGGCGCTACACCTGCCGAGCAGAGAACAGGCTTGGCTCCCAGCAGCGAGCGCTGGACCTCTCTGTGCAGTGTGAGTGTGCCCAGCAGGGGCCTGGGGTCCTTCTAGGAGGGCAGAACAGGTGGGGATGCAGGGGCTGGGCTCAGGGTCCCAGAGCTGAGGGGGCCTAGAGCCCCAGGCCTCGGGGACTGACCTTACCTGTATAGACCCTCATGCAGTTTGTGTCTGGGACTCAGTGGGTGATTCTGCACTGCCCTTCCATCCCACCCACTTCCCCCACCTCAGTCTCCAGGACGCTTCCCTTTACCCAGAGGGAAGCCCCTGGCCCGTCTAGAGCCGGTCCCCTCTCTCCATTTCAGATCCTCCAGACAACCTGAGAGTGATGGTTTGCCAAGCAAACAGGACAGGTAGGAAAGGGGACAGAGGAGCCAGGGCCTCTCGGTGCCAAACTGGGGGCCCAGGCATCTGGAGGGTCCCCATGCAGGAGGGTCCCTGAGCCCTGAGCTGCACATGGATTCTGCCCCTTCCTTCCCTAGTCCTGGAAAACCTCGGTAACGGCACGTCCCTCCCGGTCCTGGAGGGCCAAAGCCTGCGCCTGGTCTGTGTCACCCACAGCAGCCCCCTGGCCAGGCTGAGCTGGACCCAGCGGGGACAGATTCTGAGCCCCTCCCAGCCCTCAGACCCCGGGGTCCTGGAACTGCCTCGGGTTCAAGTGGAGCATGAAGGAGAGTTCACCTGCCACGCTCAGCACCCGCTGGGCTCCCAGCACGTCTCTCTCAGCCTCTCCGTGCACTGTCAGTGGGGAAAGTGGACACCTGGGTCCAGGAAGGGGCCCCTGCTGAGTCCTGTCCTCCCTCCCCACAGACCCCCCACAGCTGCTGGGCCCCTCCTGCTCCTGGGAGGCTGAGGGTCTGCACTGCAGCTGCTCCTCCCAAGCCAGCCCGGCTCCGGCTCTGAGCTGGTGGATTGGTGGGGAGCTGTTGGAGGGGAACAGCAGCCAGGGCTTCTTTGAGGTCACCCCCAGCTCAGCCAGGTCCTGGGTCAACAGCTCCCTCAGCCTCCAAGTGGGGGCTTGGCTCCAACCTCAGGCTCCGCTTCGAGGCCCAGAATGCCCATGGGACCCAGAGCTCTCGTTTCCTGCTGGACAGTCAGGGTGTAGGGTACGGAGGCCTGGGCTCTCCAGGTCCCGCAACCAAGGGTGTAGGAAGGGCCTGGAGAACCCAGATTGAAGTTGCAATAAGAAAGGAAGGACTCAGGACTGTAGTTTAGCAGGTGAATGGGCCTCATCCCACTTTTCCAGGCAAATCAGGGCCCATGACGGGGCTGGTTCTGGTGGCTATCGGGGAGATGGCTTTGAAGATCCTGCTTCTCTGCCTCTGCCTCATCCTCCTCAGGTGAGCCCTGCCCCAGGGTCCAAGAGGAGGGGTGGAGAGGGCAGAGGATACACCGCTCAATCCCAGAATCTTAATCCTGGGGGTGCTTGGACAGTTTAAGACACCTGCGGCCAGGCAGAGGCTGAGTTGATCGTGATGATTCCACACGGGCCAATGTTGTCAGTCCCCAACTCTGGACCAATTTCCAGGCTAGGGAGGTTCCTGCTCTCATCGGGGAGGTCCTGGGGGCTACGCCTGCTCTCTCTGCCTCAGTCCCCTCCAGCCCCTTAGCAGGGCACAACGAGGTGAGTCTGCTGCCTTCTGAGCCCCAGTGTGGCCACACTCACAGGCCCTGGTCTCTTCACCCAGAGTGAAGTCCTGCAGGAGGAAGGCAGCAAGGGCAGCATTGGGCATGCAGGCTGCAGACACTGTCACTGACTAATCTCCAGGTGAGTGTCGTGGGCCTCTTCCCTTCCAATATCCTGCTGGACACCTCCCTCTCGATGGCCCCAAGGATTGCTCCACTCAACGTGGCCATAACTGACTTGTTACCTCGCTTTCCAAGCCCACTTCTCCTGTTGAGAGCCCCATCCCTCTGATGACGTGGTAGCCCCATCTCTAATGTCAGAACCCGGCTGTGGGTGTCCACCTTGACCTCCCTCCTTCCTCTAGATCCCATAAATCACTAGCTCTTGTCCCTCCTCCTAAGTACAGGTCACCTTGGAGCCCTTTTCTCTATCCTGGCCCCAGTCATGCCTGGGCCTCACCTCTTCCCTGGTCACTGAACCCTCCTCATCTCTTGCCTCCATCTCTCCCAAAACAGACTCCAGACTGCTTCCAGATTCCTCCTCATCCAGTTCCTCCACCGTCTGAGCGGCCGTGTTTCCTCTGCAGGCCTTGCATGGTCTGTCCTCTGCTGGGCTCTCCTGATCTCTCCTCTCCCTGCGTCACCCAACATCTCCCCAAACCCTCTGGGCCAAAGACTCTGTGGCTCTGACACTTGGCATATGTAGTTTCTTCTCCTGAAATGCCCTTCCTTCCCATTCCTGCCAAACTATGTCCAGATCCTCCTTCAGGTTCCTTTTTTTTTTTTTTTTTGAGACACAGTCTCACTTTGTCACCCAGGCTGGAGTGCAGTGGCGTGATCTCGGCTCACTGCAGCCTCCCAGGTTCAAGCGATTCTCCTGCCTCAGCCTCCTGAGTAACTGGGATTACAGGCACCTGCCACCATGCCCGGCTAATTTTGTATTTTTAGTAGAGATGGGGTTTCACCATGTTGGCCAGGCTGGTCTCAAACTCCTAGCCTCAAGTGATCCACCCTCCTCAGCCTCCCAAACTGCTAGGATTACAGGCGTGAGCCATAGCACTGAACTGTGTGCAGTCATGTGTCACGTAAGGACCTTTCTGCCAATAACAGACAGCAAATATGACAGTGGTTTCATAATATTCTTTTTTTTCTTTTTCTTTTTGAGATGGAGTCTTGCACTGTCGCCTGGGCTGGTATGCAATGCAATGGTGCAATCTCAGCTCACTGCAACCTCCACTTCCCAGGTTTAAGTGATTCTCCTGCCTCAACCTCCCAAGTAGCTGGGATTACAGGCAGCCACCACCACGTCCGGCTAATTTTTGTGTTTTTAGTAGAGATGGGGTTTCACTATGTTGGCCAGGCTGGTCTCGAACTCCTGGCCTCAAGTGATCCACCCTCCTCAGCCTCCCAAACTGCTAGGATTACAGGCGTGAGCCATAGCACTGAACTGTGTGCAGTCATGTGTCACGTAAGGACCTTTCTGCCAATAACAGACAGCAAATATGACAGTGGTTTCATAATATTCTTTTTTTTCTTTTTCTTTTTGAGATGGAGTCTTGCACTGTCGCCTGGGCTGGTATGCAATGCAATGGTGCAATCTCAGCTCACTGCAACCTCCACTTCCCAGGTTTAAGTGATTCTCCTGCCTCAGCCTCCCAAGTAGCTGGGATTACAGGCATGCACCACCACGCCTGGCTAATTTTTGTATTTTTAGTAGAGATGGGGTTTCACCATGTTGGCCAGGCTGGTCTCAAACTCCTAGCCTCAAGTGATCCACCCTCCTCAGCCTCCCAAACTGCTAGGATTACAGGCGTGAGCCATAGCACTGAACTGTGTGCAGTCATGTGTCACGTAAGGACCTTTCTGCCAATAACAGACAGCAAATATGACAGTGGTTTCATAATATTCTTTTTTTTCTTTTTCTTTTTGAGATGGAGTCTTGCACTGTCGCCTGGGCTGGTATGCAATGCAATGGTGCAATCTCAGCTCACTGCAACCTCTACTTCCCAGGTTTAAGTGATTCTCCTGCCTCAACCTCCCAAGTAGCTGGATTACAGGCAGCCACCACCACGTCCGGCTAATTTTTGTGTTTTTAGTAGAGATGGGGTTTGACTATGTTGGCCAGGCTGGTCTCGAACTCCTGACCTCGCGATCCACCCACCTCGGCCTCCCAAAGTGCTGGGATTACAGGTGTGAGCCACCGCACCCGGCCAGTGTCATAAGATTCTAATGCAGCAGAAAGATTCCTATCTCCTAGAGAAGTGGTAACATCATTACACTGTAGTCCAGTGCAACACATACCTGTTGATGGTGATGCTGATGTCAGCAAACCTACTGCCTCGGCAGTCCCAAAAAATTGTAAGACATACAATTTTGTATCGTATATAATATTACACTTAATAATGAATGATGATGTTACTGGTTAATGTATTCACTATGGTATACTTTTTGTTGTTATTTTAGTGTAGTCCTTCCACTCAGTGAAGGAAAAGTTAACTGTGAAATAGCCTCAGGCAGGTCCTTCAGGAGGGATTCAAGAAGAAGACATCTGGCCGGGCGCCTTGGCTCATGCCTGTAATCCCAGCACTCTGGGAAGCAGAGTCGAGTGGATCACCTAAGGTCAGCAGTTTGAGACCAGCCTGGCCAACATGGTGAAACCTCATCTCTACCAAAAAAAAATACAAAAATTAGCCAGGCGTGGTGGCACACACCTGTAATCCCAGCTACTCGGGAGGCTGAGGCAAGAGAATCACTTGAACCCAAGAGGCAGAGGTTGCAGTGAGCTGAGATCATGCCATTGGACTCCGGCCTGGGCAACAAGAGCAAAACTCCGTCTAAAACAAACAAACAAAAACAAAACAACAACAAAAAAATCCTTATCCTATCCTAGGAGATGACAGTTCCATGTGTGTTACTGAAACTGAAGACCTTCCAGTGGGACAAGATGTGGACGTGGAAGACAGTGATACTGAGGATCCTGACCCTGTGCAGGTGTAGGCTAATGTGTGAATTTTGTCTCTTAGTTATTAGAACAAAAGCTTAAAAATTAAATCAATTAAGAATAGAGAAAAGGTTATGAAGGCATAAAGAAAATGTTCTTGTACAGCTGTACAATGTGTGTATTTCCAGCTAAGTGTTATTACAAGAGCATAAAAAAGTTAAAAAATTGTGCTTACAAAGTAAACATGTTACAGTAAGCTAATATTAATTTACTATTTGTTGTTGTTGTTGTTTTGAGACAGAGTCTCGCTCTGTTGCCCAGGCTGGAGTGCAGTGGCACGATCTCGGCTCACTGCAACCTCCGCCTCCCGGGTTCAAGCGATTCTCCTGCCTCAGCTTCCCAAGTAGCTGGGATTACAGGCAGCCACCACCACGTCCGGCTAATTTTTGTATTTTTAGTAGAGATGGGGTTTGACTATGTTGGCCAGGCTGGTCTCAAACTCCTGACCTCGTGATCCACCCGCCTCGGCCTCCCAAAGTGCTGGGATTACAGGTGTGAGCCACCGCACCCGGCCAGTGTCATAAGATTCTAATGCAGCAGAAAGATTCCTATCTCCTAGAGAAGTGGTAACATCATTACACTGTAGTCCAGTGCAACACATACCTGTTGATGGTGATGCTGATGTCAGCAAACCTACTGCCTCGGCAGTCCCAAAAAATTGTAAGACATACAATTTTGTATCGTATATAATATTACACTTAATAATGAATGATGATGTTACTGGTTAATGTATTCACTATGGTATACTTTTTGTTGTTATTTTAGTGTAGTCCTTCCACTCAGTGAAGGAAAAGTTAACTGTGAAATAGCCTCAGGCAGGTCCTTCAGGAGGGATTCAAGAAGAAGACATCTGGCCGGGCGCCTTGGCTCATGCCTGTAATCCCAGCACTCTGGGAAGCAGAGTCGAGTGGATCACCTAAGGTCAGCAGTTTGAGACCAGCCTGGCCAACATGGTGAAACCTCATCTCTACCAAAAAAAAATACAAAAATTAGCCAGGCGTGGTGGCACACACCTGTAATCCCAGCTACTCGGGAGGCTGAGGCAAGAGAATCACTTGAACCCAAGAGGCAGAGGTTGCAGTGAGCTGAGATCATGCCATTGGACTCCGGCCTGGGCAACAAGAGCAAAACTCCGTCTAAAACAAACAAACAAAAACAAAACAACAACAAAAAAATCCTTATCCTATCCTAGGAGATGACAGTTCCATGTGTGTTACTGAAACTGAAGACCTTCCAGTGGGACAAGATGTGGACGTGGAAGACAGTGATACTGAGGATCCTGACCCTGTGCAGGTGTAGGCTAATGTGTGAATTTTGTCTCTTAGTTATTAGAACAAAAGCTTAAAAATTAAATCAATTAAGAATAGAGAAAAGGTTATGAAGGCATAAAGAAAATGTTCTTGTACAGCTGTACAATGTGTGTATTTCCAGCTAAGTGTTATTACAAGAGCATAAAAAAGTTAAAAAATTGTGCTTACAAAGTAAACATGTTACAGTAAGCTAATATTAATTTACTATTTGTTGTTGTTGTTGTTTTGAGACAGAGTCTCGCTCTGTTGCCCAGGCTGGAGTGCAGTGGCGTGATCTTGGCTCACTGGAATCTCCACTTTCCAGGCTCAAGCTATTCTTGTGCCTCAGCCTCCCAAGTAGCTGGGATTACAGGCGTGTGCAACCATGCCTGGCTAATTTTTTAAGAATATTGTTGGCCAGGCGCGGTGGCTCATGCCTGTAATCCCAGCACTTTGGGAGGCCGAGGTGGGCAGATCACAAGGTCAGGAGATTGAGACCATCCTGGCTAACATGGTGAAACCCTGTCTCTACTAAAAAAATGCAAAAAAAAATTAACCAGGCGTGGTGGCAGGTGCCTGTAGTCCCAGCTACTCAGGAGGCTGAGGCAGGAGAATGGCGTCAACCTGGGAGGCGGAGCTTGCCGTGAGCAGAGATCGCACCCTTGCACTCCAGCCTGGGTGACAGAGCGAGACTCCATCTCAAAAAAAAAAAAAAAAGAGAATGTTGTTAGTAGTGATAGGCTTTCTCCATGTTGGCCAGGCTGGTCTTGAACTCCTGGCCTCAAGTGATCTGCCTGCCTCCGCCTCCCAAAGTGCTGCGATTACAGGTGTGAGCCACCACAGCCAGGCTACTATTGAAGAAATGAAAATATTTTTTATGTATTTACTGTAGTCTAAGTGCATAGTGTTTATAAAGTCTATAGTAGCGTGTAGTAATGTCCAAGGCCTTCACATTCACTCATTACAACTCAGACTCACCTAGAGCGACTTCCAGTTGTTTTTGTTGTTGTTGTTGTTGTTGTTTGAGATGGAGACTCCCTCTGTCACACCTTTCTCTGGGCAAAGTGAATTCTTTACTTATAGTAACCTTTCTTTCCTGGGCTCGTAGCTCAGTTTCACAATTGTGTTCGAGTAGATCTTCCGAGGTCCCCGAGGTCAGTCCAGGTCCAAGCAAATCCCCGTCTTTCTCACACCTCCTCCTTCCTGGGCATCCACTCATAATTTTCAATTAGATAGTAACTTAATTGACTATAGCTTTAATGTCTGCTTCTCCTTCCACACTGCAAGCTGCCTGAGGTCAGGGATGGTGTCTCCCTAGTTCCCCTGGGAATATCCAGGGGCTGGCACAGGGGAGCTGTTCCACAAGGGCAGCGGGCGCTGGAGTCAGAGACCTGGACGTGAATCTTGATCTGACCACTGCTTAGATGTGTGGGTTTGGGGTATTTACTCAGCCTCCATTTCTCCATCTGATCATGGGGACCACAGTGCCTCACCAGTGGATTGTGGTGAGGATTTTGTGAGTCTGGATTTTATGAGCCTGGCAGTGAATTACCAAGAGCCAGATGTTATTGTTCTCAAATACTTGCTGAATGAGTGAATGGATGAGGGCCCAGCCAGCGTCTGTGGAATGAGTAGGTGAAACAGGAAATGCTCAGCTTCCAGGTCCTCTTGTGCATCCTCCTTGCTCTCGCTTAGCCCCCAAGATCCTAATTTGACCCCCTTTCTCCCCTGCATTCAGGGTCACCAGGCAGCTCCCAAGACCACCTGCCCCCAGGTGCAGCCACCCCCATCCCAGGGCAGGGGGAAGAGCGGGAGCCCCACTATGCCTCCCTCAGCTTCCAGGGCCTGAGGCTTCGGGAGCCTGCGGACCAGGAGGCCCCCAGCAGCAGCGAGTACGCAGAGATCAAGATCCACAAGAGACAGCCCCCAAAGGGCTCGGGCTTTGGTTGGAGAGGGAGACGTCAGGGATGGTTCCGAGGTGAAGAGTTCTCCATGGAAACAGGACACCAGCAAGTGTGTGGGAGTCGTGCTGGTGTGACAGCCAGAACTGGACTCAGATTTCAGCCTCATCCTGAGACTAACAGTTTGAGCAAGTTACTTCTCTCCTCAATTTCCTCCTCTGTGCGGTGGACACAGTCAGCCTAACTCACAGGGGTCTTGTGAGGCATAAGGAAGTAATTAACATAAAGCATCCATCAGAGGCGAGTCTCATCTGAGTCACGCCTCTTCCCAGGGCAGCCCATGACGTGGGCTGACCACGCTGGTCCAAACCGAGACCCTCCTGCAGGGCAGGTCCAGCTTCAGAGCTCCCTGAAGCCTCGGCTGGGGCTGTGCTTGGGCCGCATCGTAGCTTGATTGATTCTCTCTCTGTTGCTCCCGCTGCCCCCACTCCCACTATGGATCCCGGGGCAGCCTACACATCCCTGCAGGCTGCTCTCCGCCTCAGAGCCCGCTTCCTGGGACCTCAACCTCCGTATCTGACCAGACACAGATAATCATCAATTATTTATCTGAAATAAATTATAAATGTGTGAATCACATTACCTCTATCACTAATTATATTTCCCTGATGATTTTGCTCCCCTCAGCAGTGTCCTTTTCCTTTTCTTTTTTTTCTTGAGACAGAGTCTTACTCTGTCGCCCAGGCTGGAGTGCAGTGGCGCGATCTTGGCTCACTGCAACCTCCGTCTCCCGGGTTCAAGCGATTCTCATGTCTCAGCCTCCTGAGTAGCTGGGATTACAAGCAAGAGCCACCACGCCTGGCTAATGTTTGTATTTTTGGTAGAGACGGGGTTTCACCATGTCGGCCAGGCTGGTCTCGAACTCCCAACTTCAGGTGATCTGCCAGCCTCAGCCTCCCAAAGTGATGGGGTTACATGCGTAAGCCACCGTGCCCAGCCAGCTATCTTCTTTTTGCAGGATTCACTTATAAAATTCCTTGCAGCTGCAGTCTGCATTCCGCTCTCATTCTTTTTTTTTTCCTGAGACGGAGTCTCACTCTGTCGCCCAGGCTGCAGTGCAGTAGCCGGATCTCAGCTCACTGCAAGCTCCGCCTCCCGGGTTTACGCCATTCTCCTGCCTCAGCCTCCTGAGTAGCTGGGACTACAGGCGCCCACCACCTCGCCCGGCTAGTTTTTTTTTTGTATTTTTTTAGTAGAGACGGGGTTTCACCATGTTAGCCAGGATGATCTCGATCTCCTGACCTCTTGATCTGCCCGTCTCGGCCTCCCAAAGTGCTGGGATTACAGGCTTGAGCCACCGCGCCCGGCCCTCCGCTCTCATTCTAATATGGTGGTCACATCCAACTTCTTTCCTCCTCCTTCCATGGAACATGCATTAGGGAGGAACCACAGGCACCACACGCAAGATGAGCCAGTTCCCTGGACGGCCTGCCAAGGCGTTAACCGCGCTGCTCTAGGCTCTGCTGAGGCGCATTACTGCATCTTTCACAGAACTTGCTTTCCACGCGTCACTTAGGTGTGGGGATGTGTCCTGAGAAATGCATGGTCAGGCGATTCTGTTGTGTGAGCATCCTCGAATGTGCTTACGCAGTCGTAAATGGTACAGCCTGCCACACGCCGAGGCCGTACGGTATAGCCCATTGCTCCCAGGCTATTCACCTGCACAGCACGTTCCTGAACTGAAAGCTGTAGGCAGTTATAACACAATGAATAGGTTAGTCAAAAATGGAGGTTTAGTAAAAATATGGCATAATAGGCCAGGTGTGGTGGCTCACGCCTGTAATCCCAGCACTTTGGGAGGCCAAGGCAGGCAGATCACAAGGTCAGGAGTTCAACCAGCCTGGCCAATATGGTGAAACCCAGTCTCTACTAAAAATAAAAAAATCAGCTGGGCGTGGTGGCGGGTGCCTGTAGTCCCAGTACTTGGGAGGCTGAGGCAGAAGAATCGCTTGAACCGGGAAGTGGAGGTTGCAATGAGCCAAGATTGAGCTACTGCATTCTAGCCTGGGCAACAGAGTGAGACTCCATGTCCAAAAAAAAAAAAAAAAAAAACAAAAAACGCATAATAGATAAAAATGCGTCAGGTGCAGTGACACATGCCTGTAATCATAGCACTTTGGGCGGGTGGATCACTTGAGGTCAGGAGTTCAAGACCAGCCTGGCCAACATGGCAAAACTCTGTTCCGTTTCTACCAAAAATACAAAAATTGGCCGGGCGTGGTGGCAAGCATCTGTACTCCCAGCTACTCGGGAGGCTGAGGCAGGAGAATAGCTTGAACCTGGGAGGCGGAGGTTGCAGTGAGCTGAGATCGCACCACTGCACTCCAGCCTCAGTGACAGAACGAGACTGTCTCAAAAACTAAAACAAAAATATACCACCACCACCAATGTCTGATTAAATCTAAGCCAGGTTTCCATTTTGGGGCAAGGGGCAGGGTGTGGGTGTGGGGGACAGAGAAAGGGCTCCAGCCACCGTCAGCTGCATGTCCTGGTGGCACCCGAGTCATTCCCAGTCCCCTGTGCTGGGAGATCATCATCTAATCCTGACAACGACCTCCTCTCAGAGCTCGGGGGATGAGCTGCCAAAACCCACAAGGGTTCAGAACCTGGGCTCTGGAGACAGAAGGCCCTGGGCTCTGAGACGTGGGGCCACTGCCCGGGCCTTCCCTGGGCCTGGACCTGGGCTCCTTCCATTGTCTGAGCAGGGTCAGGCTGGGCTGGCTGTGCTGGCTCAAGAGATGAGGAAGGAGGACACAGGGGCTGCCAGGACCTTGAGGCACTGGACTGGGCACTGCCCCAGCGGGCAGAGGATGGAGGCCGGTGTTGATATTGTGACGCTGTCTGCTCACCTGATTTGGGTGCTGAAGTGCAGCTGACACCCCTAATCTTTTATAGATTTGTGAAAGGAAAAAAATAAAAGTCGAGCTGGGAACAGCTCAGGGCAAACCCACCTCTCGTTCTATTCAGAGCCACCCCTCCGCTCACCGAGACCGATGCATGTCTGATCGCCTCCGTTTGGAAAGGCCAATCAGAAACTCCAGAGAACGCACCTGTTCATCTCTCACCCATCTGCGACCTGGAAGCCCCCTCCCCACTCCGAGTCTTCCTGCCTTTGCTTCAAGTTGTCCTGCCTTTCCAAACGGAACCAAAGTACTTCTTACATATAGTGACTCATGTCTCAAGTCTCCCTAAAATGTATAAAACTGAGCTGTGCCCCAACCACCTTGGCCACGTCATCAGGACTTCCTGAGGCTGTGTCGCGGCCCATGTCCTCAACCTTGGCAAAACAAAGTTTCCAAATTAACTGGACCTGTCTCACATTTTCGGGGTTCACGGATTCATGTGCAACAAGGGGTCTAAGCAGGACAGGTTCGGGGGGGACGGTTTTTCTGTTGTTAGCGGATGTCCCCTTCTGGAAAGGGGCGCACACACCCGCTTTCAGCCAGGAGATGGTAAGCGGTTCCCTGATCCCACCCGCTTCTCCTGAGTAGGGTTTATCAGTACAGGAGAGTCAGGGCGTCTGAGAGCACCTCCTTCCTTACCTGGCCTCGGGTTCTCCACACTCCAAAGTATGATGTATGATCTGAGCTACTCAAGACAAAATTTAGAGAGGCGGGTTTAGCTTCTCGCTTCCTTCTTTTTTTTGAGACTGGGTCTTACTCTGTTGCCCAGGCTAGAGTGCAGTGGTGCAGTCATGGCTCACTGCGGCCTCGACCTGCTGGGCTCAAGTAATCCTCCTGCTTCAGCCTCCCAAGTAGCTGGGATGACAGGCGTCCGCCACCACGCCTAGTTGGTTTTTGTCTTTTTTGTAGAGATGGGTTTCACCCTGTTGCCCAGGCTGGTCTCAAACTCGTGGGCTCAAGTGATCCTCCTGTCTTGGCCTCCCAAAGTGCTGGAATTACAGGCATGAGCCACTGCACCTGGGCCCCAAAAGAACTTTTGCAGACACACTGGTTCCTTAAGCTCTGGTAAAAAATTTATTACCAAAGCACAGAGGTGTCAAGGGTAGCAGGGGTCCCCCCTGGGGGCCGGCCCAACCCCATCCAGCTTTGGGACACTGGCTGAAGGGCAGGCCACCCAGACGGGGAACTTCACATTCACTGGAGGAAAACTGGGGGCCTCCCTGAGGCTAATCAGGACTGATGAGTATCCCGAAACCAGTGGCAGGAATGCACATTCCAGGGCTTGTTCTAGAAGCTTATCGGTGATTAAATAGCAGGCCTTGAGTCACATTGCTTCATTTTTTTTTTTCTTTCTGTTGCACACTGTAAATGGAAAGTTCTGGAAGACAATAAAAATGGCTGTTAGTGTCTCATTCATTCAGGGAACACCCTCTCTGCCTTCACTTCGTGCCAGGCACCTTCTAGGTACTGGGGATGTCATCATGACCATACGGGATGACGAGCCCCTGCTGGGCTTAGGACGCGGAGGAGGGGGGTGGAGACCACACATTAAACACACGCTTCCCTCCAGATGGGAGCAAGGGCTGTGTGGAAAACAGGTGACATGATGAGCAAGTGGGTGAGGAGGCAGTGAGGGTGCCTCATAGAGGACGGAGAGGCCTCGAGTCTCGAGAAGCAGCAGGTGCATAAAACCAGGATGAGGGGAGCCTTCCAGACCTCGGGATGGCAGGTGCAAGGGCTCCGGGGTGGGGCCCAGCTTGGCCTGGTCTAGAATTGGAGGGAGGGTGTGTGGCTGGCGCATCATGCACAGGGGAGGCAGGGAGCTTGGCCTCCGGCCAAGGCAAGGAGGGGCTGTGGAGAAGAGGCGAGATGACCTTCAAGGCGCTCGAAGATCACCGGGCTCCTTAAATGCCATCTCCTTGTTATGTTCCCAACCAAGGGGCTGAGTGAGTGGCCTCCAGAGAACGCACGGGTGTGAGACGGTGGAGACGCTGGGGGGCTGTCAGGTGTCGGGTTCTAAACGCCTTTCGATAAACAGGACATTTGCTCCACCGATCAACAGGACAAAGCCTCTGCCCTGTGCCATGCCAGAAAAGCAGAGACGATAGAGTCAGATGCAACCCTGCCCTGGAGAAGCTCGATGCCAGCAGAAGGCTGTGACAAGTGACCCCATGGTTGGTCTCATCTGGGACTGAAGGTTTGGAGGAGGCTGCTGAGGGAGTGAGGGTATTGGGGAGGACCCCGAGCTGTCCGGCCTCGATAACTGGGTGCATGGAGGAGGAGCTCTGTATCGAGCTGGAGAGGTGGAGGAAGGAGTGAGACTGGCACAGAAGGTCATGATCTGACTCTCGGCGCCTCTGGTTGAGGCAGAGAGCCTGCTACTCCACCACAGAGAAAAGGGCCCCCACCCCTTACCACTGGCCCACTCTGTGCGCAAGTGCTCTGCAAGTCACCTGGCACACACGTGTCAGCTTATGCTTCAGCCTCAGATGTGAGGAAAGGTTATGGGAATGTAGAAGCACTTGTAATCCAAGTGCCAAGAAGAAGGTCGCTGCACAGGGAGACAGGCCGCCAAAAGAAGATGCTATTCAAGATTCCCCTGGACCAGGATCTCGCAATCGCGGCACTGGTGACCACTGGGGCTGGGGGATTCTTTGTGGGAGGGGGTAGAGGTGGGGATCATGCTGCGTGTTGGGGGATGTCAGGCAGCCTCCCAGCCTCCACCATCCTGCATCCTGATAACTAAGCATCTCCAGACACGGCCAAATGCCCCCAGGGCGGTGCCGAGTTAGACAAAGCACTGAGCTTTGGTTCCAGCCAACCCTGATGAGAGAAATGAGGACTCCGGGGACAGAGAGGGAGCATGGAGAAGCCCCTCGTCAGCACACATCCCTGCACCCTTGCCAAAATTTACTGTGAAGTTTGTCTTCGACCTCGCAAACATGCCTGCACATTTACACACAGTGCTGATGGAAGTAAAGCCATCTAGTCCTCACTTCCTCACTGTCAAGTTGACACCTCCATCCACAGGCAGTGCGCGCCAGCAGCTGGGCTGTGCACACAGGCAGCACTGCTTGTAAAAGAAAAATCTGGGAAACTAAGCAAACGCCCAGCTGCTGGCTGTGAGGAGTGTCCGTCATCCACACGATGGAGGAGTGCGCGCTACGAACGAGACCGGAAGGCATGGAGCAGCTACCTTTTGTGTATGGGGGGCCAAGGGGACCAGGCCAAAGGAAAGTAGAGACTACAGGTGGCTGAGTGGAAGGACACAGGGAGGCATGGATGCAAGAAGGGACAGAAGATGGCGAGAGACAGAAAACGTCTTGATGCTATTTTTGAGGCCCTGAATCCTGCTGTGCCTGAAGCTCCCCCTTAGACTTTTCTAGCTATAACAGCCAATCAACCCCCCTTTTCTTTTCTTTCTTTCTTTTTATTTTTGAGACGGAGTCTCACTCTGTCACCCAGGCTGGAGTGCAGTGGTGCCATCTTGGCTCACTGCAAGCTCCACCTCCCGGCTTCACACCATTCTCCCGCCTCAGCCTCCCGAGGAGCTGGGATTACAGGTGCCCGCCACCACGCCCGGCTAATTTCTTTTGTATTTTTAGTAGAGTCGGGGTTTCACCGTGTTAGCCAGGATGGTCTCGATCCCCTGACCTCGTGCTCCGTCCGCCTCAGCCTCCCAAGGTGTTGGGATTACAGGCGTGAGCCACTGTGCCTGGCCTCAACCCCGTTTTCTTTTCTTTTTTTTTTTTTGAGACGGAGTCTCGCTCTGTCGCCCAAACTGGAGTGCAGTGGCCAGATCTCAGCTCACTGCAAGCTCTGCCTCCCGGGTTTACGCCA
>NW_012115710.1:3922971-3923999 GCF_000951035.1 Colobus angolensis palliatus | reverse complement strand
ACAACACACAAATCATTAACCATCTCAGGCTTCGGGACATCAGACAACACTTCAGCATTATGCTAGGTGGCTGTTTGATTTTTTGTAGAGATGGGGTCTCATTGTGTTGCCCAGGCTGGTCTTGAGCCCCTGGGTTCAAGCAATCCTCCCACCTTGGCCTCCCAAAGTGCTGGGATTACAGGCGTGAGCCACCACGCCCGGCCAACTCCCTTTTCTTAAAGCCAAGTTGAGCCGGGTTTCTGCTACTTGCCATTCCTGGAGGTTGGGAAGTTCAAGGACCCTGTGGAAAAACCCAGCATCTCCCTGGGAAGCTGGGCCCTGATATGAACGTGGAACAGCCTCTGGGAAGTGTCCCCTGGAGCCTGGGGCAGGGCTGGGCCGAGGGCAAGGGGTGAGAGGGCTGAAGACTCACAAGCTCTTCCCACCTGGATTCCACCTAGGGCACCATCGGGAGGCCAATGGGGTCATATGGGGACACACGCAGATCCTGCAGCAGAGCTTCTAGGTTGTTCCTCAGCATGGCGTAGGGCGGCTTCTCCTCGTACTTGAGGGCCATCACCACCTTCAGGTAATTCTGCAGGGTCTCTGCGGTCAAGACAACCCCCAGCAAGGGAGAGCCTGAGAGGCGTCCCCCAACCTCGATCCTGGGGGTCTGTGCCCAAGGGCGGGGGGTGGGGGACTGAGGGGCACGAGGGTCTCAGCAAAAGTGCCCATTTGCTTGGTGCCCGGCATTGCCAGGGGACTTCAATTTTTTTTCAGTTTTGGAAAACGTCATACACAGGCACCAGGAGAAGGGCATGAACACCCAAGTATCCATCACTCAGTTTCAACAATGATCACCTCACAGCCAATCGCGTTTCATCAAGACCCCTCCCCGGCCTGCAGTGTTTCAAAGCAAATCCCAGCTTGCAATGCAGTCTACCTGCATATAAATATTTAGCATGTGTCTTTAAAGAGGGCGGGCCCTGCCTCACCTCCACCTCCAACCTCTGGTTGACCAGCTTAAAAATCCTTGAGGCCTAGCTGGG
>NW_012115710.1:3911306-3922196 GCF_000951035.1 Colobus angolensis palliatus | reverse complement strand
GATTTTTGTCTTTCTACAATGGGTACATACTACAAATGCAATTTGGAAAACTAAAAAAAATGAAGAGGTGTAAGGAGAGGCCACCCCAAGATGGATCTGAGCCACCAGGTCCCGCCCAGGTCCCTGCCTGTTCCCGCTCCCTTCAGGACGTACCTGAGGGTCTGATCCAACGACCGCAGGGTCCCACAAAGGGCCCCGGCTTATCAGTAAACCTGAAGGGACAGAAGCACATATGAAAGGTCTTTTAGGGAAAGGAGAGCAACCTTTTAAAACAGAATGCCTAAGATATATACACAGCCTAAGATATATACACAGTCCCCTCTGCCATCCAGGGAAGTTATGTTCTTAAAGCTGCTGTGAACACTGGATCAACCAACCCACTACCATTGCTCCCAGGGGAAACAGCAGTGGCCTCCTGCAAGCCTCTAGCCACACTATTTTCCCCGATCAATACACCTTGTTTTATGTATGTTTCTGTTGAAAGACATCTTATGTAATAAGTACTGTTGATTCATTAGCACTGAACTCTATTTTAATCTGGGATCCTTAAGATGGAGAGGATTCCTTCGATGAGGAGGAAAGATCCAAGATGAAAATAAATATTTTATTACTTACAGGTCCTGGGGGCACATGACACACCCAAAGGTGACCTCCCCCCACCGTCCCACGCACACACACACACACAGACACACACACACACACAGGTCAGGGAGCTCGTGGTTGCGTGAGGGGCCAATGGGTGGTATCCACACATTTTGAGGGGATTTTAACTGGTGGGTTCAATGCAAGCAGGCTCGAGTTCCTTGAGGTCACGCTGTGCCTGAGAGGGGGTCGCTGTGGCATCTGCACAGTTCAGTGGGATGTGGGGGCCAGCGGGGCCGTCAAGTAGGCTGTCTGTGGCTGACCCACAGGGAGGGAGGCATTCCCCTGGAGGCGGCTGCATAAGGGAAATACCTGAGTCAACCACATGGAGGAACTGGGAGGACGTGGAAAACTGTAAATTGTGCTGAGGGTGACCGAGCCCTGCTTCTGGCATGAGAAAGTCCAACTTACATTCAAATGAATGCCAAGGCAACTTGAAATGATAAGAATTCCCCACAAACTCACGGCCAACAGCACTGTAGCTCATGCCTCAACAAAGCTGATACAACACACAAATCATTAACCATCTCAGGCTTCGGGACATCAGACAACACTTCAGCATTATGCTAGGTGGCTGTTTGATTTTTTGTAGAGATGGGTTCTCACTATGTTGCCCAGGCTGCTCTGATCCTCCTGTCTTGGCCTCCCAAAGTGCTGGGAGTAAGGTGTGAACCACCACGCCTGGCTGAGGCCATTTTAAATGGCATCATCACTGACAAAAAGCATAAAAACAGGAAAAAATGTAGCATTAACTAAACAGTGAAAAGGACACTGGCGTATATAGTGTAGGCGCTGAAACAGGGAGGTAGAATGCTGTCTGGCTCCAGCCTAGGCTGGGAACATGTGTGCCAGGTGATTAAAATTTTTCTCCACACTGTGTGTCCACAAGTGACCACGAAAGAACTGCAAGAATTGATTTGGGGTTACAAATACTTTTAGTGAGTAGGAGAATTCACACATATGGACTCTGAATAATCAGGACTGTATATGTACATACACACACACACACATATATGTATAACACACACACACGTGCACCCCTCTTTGGCTGTTCAGGAAAAATCCTGATTCACCTGGGGTCAGCAAAGGCCCAGCCCCACTTCTCTGCCTGGCCCATTGGGCCAGCTCCCACCACCTGCCCAGTCACTAAGCTCTGACCCTGCCTTCGTTATCCCCCAGCCCCACCCTCCTGCTCCTCAAATCTCTCTGCCCCGTGGATCTGGGCCCAGCTCAGGCCTCATCCCTTTTCCCTGGACCTCAACTCCTCCCTGGCCTCCTGTGCATCCCCACATGACCCCAGAGGGTCTCTACACCTATACCTGACCCTCCTCGCTCACAGCCCACTCTGCCTCCCGTGGCTCCCCAGCACACACTGGCCACCCTCTAGCTCCATCTCTCCACTCTCTTCTCCCATCGCATGTCCTATCCACACCAAAGGACTCCTGGTCCCACCAGGCCACACATCCACACACATCTGCCTCTGTACATATCACTCTCACTGCCTGGGCGGCCTTCCCCACCCTGAGCTCTGGCAGGTGGCTGTTCTCCCTTCGAGATACAGCTCGAGGGTCTGGCCTCCTAGGAAGTCTTCCCCAGACCCCTCCAGGCAGAGGAACTCCGTCCCTCCTGGGCCTGTGTGTAGGCCCGCGGATGTCCCACGGCAGCCATCGACATACAAGCGCAGGAAGGCCCAGTTGTGCCATCAACAGGATGTTACACGCTGCACAGCAATGTCACTGCCACCCCCTGCCGCGGGCTCTCCCTGACCAGCTGGGGAGCCCTGAGAGTGGGTCCAAAGCTGGCTCTCACTCATGCTTTGCCCCGCAATGGGCCTTGAATGCCAGAAAGCCTCAGGGACTCAAACTGCCTCTCCTCCTTCTTTTACTCATTCTGCCTGTCGTGACTACAATGTGCAAAAAGTATCTGTGGAATGAATGGAAAAAGGCCATGTATACCAGTAAAACGTCCTAGCGCAGGGCACCTTAGGGTGCCAGGAAACGAGCATGTAGCAACATCGCCCCCTTGTGGTCCCCTTGGCTACAGTCTGGGCTAAGAGACGCTAGGCTGGGAGTGAGGGAGGGGTGTCTGGGGGACAGTGTCAACATCACCAGCTACTCTCCAGGGAGCATTTTTGTATGCCTGGCCCTCTACGGTTGTGGTCTGGAGCTGGGGCTGTGGAATTACTGTTATCCATGTTGCTATCATTGATACGAGATGATTACCGTGACCTCTTATTCACCCTGCACCATGTTGGCGAGTGCAGGCCCTCTCTGTGAACCAGTCACATGTCGTCAAGTCTCTTTAGGTGAGGGGATGTGAAAAGGGTGACGTGATTGCTCTTAGGAGTTAGGAAGTGGAGTGGGGAGAAGACTCAACCCAGAGGAGCCTCAGGGACCGGTTTCCCTGACAAGATCAGAGTACGGAGGCACCGTGGGCTGATTCTAACCTGGGTGTCCAGCACAGCCACTGGCCTCAGGAACCTGGCACTAAATGCATGAGTGGAGAGGGTGCAGAGCTGTGCTGTCCTGTCTGCCTAGGAATCCTGCCTCCCCCTTGCCCACCTGGGAGGCTCTTGTGTTCTCTACAGACCAGGTCAGGCATCTCCCAGGTGAGGGTTTCCAGGAGCCGGCGGCGGGGTCCTGTGCCTCCCCTCTGCTCCCACAGTGCCGGGCTACCTCCACCCTCACCTGCAGCTCCTGCTTCCTGTCCATGTCTCCTTCCAGCCCTGGAACCCCCGACACTGGGTGTGCGTCAGCCTGTCCTCTGTGTCCACAATGAAGCCTGGGCGGGCTCAGCATTCACTCCTTAGTTGTTCTTCATTCCACTATGATTTTTCTTTCCTTTTTTTTTGAGACAGGGTCTCACTCTGGTTGCCCAGCTTGGAGTGCAGCGACACAATCACAACTCACTGCAGCCTCCACCTCCTTGGACTCAAGTGATCCTTCCACCTCCGCATCCTGAGTAGCTGGGACTACAGGCATGTGTTACCACACCCGGCTACAGTTTTTGTAAAGATGGGGTCTCATCATGTTGTCCAGGCTGGTCTCAAACTCCTGGGCTCAAGCAATCTGCTCGCCTAAGCTTCCAAAGTGCTGGGATAAAAGGCATGAGCCACTGTGCCAGATCTGCCCCTGTTTCTTGGGCACCCACAATGTGTGCTCTCTGTTGCATCCAGAGGGGATGTGTGTGTGTCACAGGGAATTGAGGCACCGCTACTGCCCTCAGTCTCCTGTCTTGGGACTGTTAGAGATGTGAACCCTCCCTCATGGAAGCTGCAGTGTTTTGGGGTCTCCTCGTGAGAGCAGCTCAGCCTTGTCCTGAGCTAACCCATCAGAGTGTGTGAGGGAGCATTTCGCTACCTTCACTCACACCGGGACTCCAGTGGGGTGCTCCTTCTGTGACTCATCGTTTTCACCTGGCTTCATTTCAAAAGAAACCTGTCTCGCTGCTGTGAGCAGAAAACCCCAGCACCATATGTCAAAGCGAGAGAATAAGTGTGAAAATAAGCTCTAAGAAAATGGGCAGTGGACTTATCTAGCGGGTTCTGAGGCTGGCTTCCCATGCAGAGGTTGCCTGTGGAAGTCTGGGGGCTGAAGGCCTCTGTCCCTCCCTCTTTCTGCAGGGATATTGGGGCAAATTAGCCAATGTGTGTGATATCCTTCTTGCCACTGTTTAAAGCTTCATGGTCCTTCAGAGGGCAATTTACCTGTTACCATCGCTGTGAGACCTGCCCCCGACATCAGACCGAAAAGTGTGCTGCACACCCCCACCAACAGTCCCACCAGTGGACACCCAGGACCTGGCCCCAGGATCCCCATCAGTCTGACCTCTGACACACCATGTGTTTCACTCTTTAGCTCCTGTCTCCCCCAATAGGATGTGAGCTCCCTGAGGGCAGGGATTTTTGTCTTACTCACTCCTGTATCCCCAGGGCCTAGAACAGAGCCTAGCACATGGCAGGGGTTCAGTACTTGTTGAGTGAAGGTAGGCGGGGTCCAGGCACCACCAGTTCACCTCATAAGCCTCCTCCACTTGGGAAGCAGCGTGTAGGTGACAGGGGCTGTCTGTGGAGTTGAATGGCCTGGGTTTGAGCCCAGGAGCCCCTGCTGAGTAGCTGTGTGGCCTGGGCTGATTACCTAATTCTCTGTGCCACAGATCTGTGTGAGAGCACACAGCTCAGAGCAGTTGTGAGGATGCAGGGGAAGCACCAGGGGCAGTGCCTGGCACAGACAAGTGTATAATAAATGTTAGCTCTGAACAGTCAGTAGGAGGAAGTCAAAATGATGAGACACATCCCCTCATCTGAAGGAGGATGAAATTCTAGGCATGGTGCCACATATACCAATTAAATACGCACCCAAGAACGTCACAGAGTCTTTAAGGACACAGATGCATCTAAACTAACACATTTAGCAGCATTCGGAAGTAGTTGAGCTAGTTGTATAGCTAAAGTTAAAAACATAACATTGAGTGAAAGAAGGCAAGAAACAGCATGAGGTTTAGAGCATAGTACTATTTATACAAATTAAACACACAGTACCACCATATATAGTTTAAGGACACAGACATGTCTACAGAAAATTGATTTAGAAGCAGCAGTCAGGAGCAGTGAACTCGATCCACATGTAGGGGTAGGGTTAAATTTGAAGAGAGCCAGAGACAGATGAGATGCAGAGAGGAACATCACTTACGCAAATCACACACAGGACCACGGCCAGCATGCGATTTTGAGGGTATAAATACATCTAAGTGAACACGTCAGCAGAACACATGTTAAATGTGCTTGAGCAGCTGTCCATGGTTGAGAGAAAGAAGTTGGGGGATATGAAGGGAGTAAAATAAATGAGAAAGGCTTTACGTGAGGGAAGGACTGGGAAGGAATTCACAGCACACTAAGGACAGGGAAGTATGAGGGACTCAATGCCGTTCACTGGAGGGTTCACCCTCTTCCCACTCTATATGCTTTCCCAGATAATCTCATCCTCTCCTGGGGCTTCAGTTGACAGCTCCTGAGATATTCCCGGGATCTGAGTCTCCCTCTAGACTTCACTCCTGCACTTCAGATGGAGATGGCCAGCTGCCTCCCAGATGACTCGGGCAAGTCCGAGAGGGAGTCTTGCTCTGTCACCCAGGATGGAATGCAGTGGCGTGATCTCCGCTCACTGCAACCTCCACCTGCCAGGTTCAAGCAATTCTTCTGCCTCAGCCTCCCAAGCAGCTGGGATAACAGGTGCCTGCCACTGTGTCAGGCTAATTTTTGTATTTTCAGTAGAGACAGGGTTTCACTATGTTGGCCAGGCTGGTCTCAAACTCCTGACCTCGCGATCCACCCACCTTGGCCTCCCAAAGTGCTGGGATTAAGACGTGAACCACCGTGCCCGGCCTGGGTAACTCTTATTCATGTCTGAAATGCATGCCTAGCACGCCAGCTAGGACCAGCTGCCTACTGTCCTTGGTGCTGAACCTACACCCCCGCGCTTCCATTTTGTGCCCAGCGGCCCACTGTCCCTCGTGCTGAACCCACATCCCTAGCACTTCCCTTTGTGTACCGCCGCCTGCTGTCCTTGGTGCTGAACACACACCTCAGTGCCTCCCTTTTGTGCCCTGCTGCCTGCTGTCCCTAGTGCTGAACCCATATCCCTAGCGCTCCCTGTGTCCAGCTGCTCAGTGCCCTTAGTGTTCAATCTCACCCCAGAACTTCTCCATATGTTCTGCTGTCCACTGGCTTTGGTGCTGAATGTTTAAACAGCAATGTTTAAACCAGCAATGGTAAGACCTGGTGGTTTACATACAGAGGTGAAGGCGCTGATCTGGCAGTGTGAACACTGGATGGGTGCTGCTACCAGTGCTGCGGCGTGGAGGGCCTGGGCCTGTCCTGCTCAGGTTGCCTGCGTGTTTGTGATGAACGAGTCATGGTGCCCCACACATGATGAGCATTTTCTACAATCCAGGCCCTGTGCTAAGTGCTGTGTATACCTGACTTCCCTGAACCCTTCTGCAGTCCCGTAAGGTGGGCACTAGTAGGAGACCATCTCATGGAGAAGGATACTGAGGCTCGTAGACATTAACACCCCACAGTGGTGGGGCCAGAGTCCAAGCCCAGGCAGCGTGGCTCCGGAACCCCTGCCTCGCCTGCTGTGTGAACAGCGTAGCACATGTCTGTGCAGCTCAGAGGACTTGGGCTCTGCTAGATGCCACTTCCCCTTCCCTCCTGCTCCCAGCTGGGCTCTGGGCTTCTGCCCACCTGCAGGGGTTCTGCTGACCCCCTGACTCACTTCTGTTTTTGCTTCATGATGTCCTCAGTGTTAGGAAGGCAGTTTGTCCATGGCAGAAACCCGTAGAGCCACTTCAGCATGCAGTAGCCCAAGCTCTGGAGGTCGCTGCGGCGGGATGGCCCTAGGAAGGGAAGGGTAGAGGTGGCACCTCAGTCTGGATGCTCCATTCACCAGTGCATCCACTCCCTTCCTTCCCGTCTCTCTCTCACTGACTCAACCATGCGCTCATGCACTCAGCATTCCAGCCATATGGGCTGTCTCCTCTGCTCATTCACTTTCATGAGTAGGCAGAAGCTGACTCTTTTTTTTTGAGACAGAGTCTCGCTCTGTCGCCCAGACTGGAGTGCAGTGGCCGGATCTCAGCTCACTGCAAGCTCCGCCTCCTGGGTTTACGCCATTCTCCTGGCTCAGCCTCCCGAGTAGCTGGGACTACAGGCGCCCACCAACTCGCCCGGCTAGTTTTTTGTATTTTTTAGCAGAGACGGGGTTTCACCATATTAGCCAGGATGGTCTCGATCTCCTGACCTCATGATCCGCCCGTCTCGGCCTCCCAAAGTGCTGGGATTACAGGCTTGAGCCACCGCGCCCGGCCGGCAGAAGCTGACTCTTATCCTGACTTACTCTCACTCAACCATCCCCTCAGCCCCTTTCTTCAGGTCACCCTCATCCACTCTTCTCTCATTCATGCACTCATTCAATCCTCAGCACCCGTGTGCTGGGCTCAGCTGATTTCTGAAAACCCAGACTGGAATCTCGTCAGGTCCCAGCCCATGACAGCCTAGTTGGGAGACAGCTATGGCGTGGGACTACCTGAGTGACAAAGGACACAGAACATACGGCAGCCCAGGAGGATGGGTACCAACCCCAGCCTCAGTGGGGCAGGGCCGGGGAGACTCGGACGGTGTATTTTCCTTATGCTTCCTGAGCATAAGACAGTGCTTAATTTAGACAACGCTTTGTGTAAGCACTCGACAAGCACTACTTGTTGTCCCTGCTGGCCTTCTACCACCCGATGCTGGGGGCAGGGGTACCTTCCCCGCCCTGGAGGAGCTCAGTCTGGTGGGAGGACGTGGCAAGCATGTGGACGGCCATGATATAAAGGGATGTGAGAAAGAGGGGCTCAAGAAATCTGCCCCAGGCCCTCTTCCCAGTCTCTACACTTTCCCTGGATGATCCCAACCTCTCCCAGGGCTTCGGCTGATAAACTCCCGAGACACTGCAGAGCCTCTGCCCACATTTCCCTCCCACATTCCAGACGTGGTGGCCAACCACCTCCTCAACAGCCCCTCCTGGATGACTCCTAGGCAACTCCCATCTTCCAAGTCTACACCAGATCCCGAATCCCAACCTCTGGAACTCAGGGCTCCCCAGTGCCCAGCCTCCCACTGTCCTTGGTGCTGAACCGCTACCCACCCCCGCCCCACCCCTCACAGTGGTCAGGACGCTGTCTGTGGTTCTGATCCCTGTCCTGGCGCCCTTAGTGCCTGTCCTGTGTGGCCACCTGCTGTCTCTGGCTGTTAACTCCTAGAGCTGCCCTTGCATGAGAAGCACGTCTCCGTGGTCCCAAGCCCTTCCCTGGCCTCGTACCGCATCCCTTGTGCAGGTCCATGCTAATGAACTCAAGGTCCCCCTCGTGAGGGCTCCTGCTGCCTTCCACATAGGCCACGTGTTTACCACTCGGGCAATAGCGGAAGGCGAAGCCATAGCCTGCCAAGATCACCTGTGGACACAGGGAGAAGCCATACAGATTGGAGGTGAGGAGCATAACTGAAAACAACCATTCCATCAAAGATGACATTTTCCACTTACAAAACTAAGCCATGCTCATAGTAAAATTGATGTGAAGTAAAAAGAACCCAAACCAGCCATCATATTTCCTCCCAGCCCCTAAAACCCACTGCTCAGAAATAACCACTAGTAAGTTTCTTATGCATCATTCCACATTTTTTTTTTTTTTTAATAACCAGGTAACATATGTGGATGGGGAAGGGCTCCTGTTTTCCAGAGGCCTCACACCAGACCTCCTGTTGGACACCAGAACTTAACACTTTAACAGCGGTCCTGGGCATTAACTCTGGGGCCAGATGGCCTGGGTTCAAATGCCAGCTCAGCCCGCTGGTGGCGGTACAACCTTGGGCAAGCTATACTACTCTCTGCTATGATTTCTCCATTTGTAAAATGATAATAGTCCCCACCTCAAAAAGTTCTTATGAGGCTTAACTAAGTTTAAAACAAAAGTTAAATGCTTTCTGCCTGATACACAAAGTT
This sequence comes from Colobus angolensis palliatus, assembly GCF_000951035.1. Classification (NCBI taxonomy): domain Eukaryota; kingdom Metazoa; phylum Chordata; class Mammalia; order Primates; family Cercopithecidae; genus Colobus; species Colobus angolensis. The sequence goes on along the minus strand of NW_012115710.1, from coordinate 3,913,011 downwards.
AACCAAATCTTCTTTCAAAAATATTTTTTTATTTTGAGGTGGGGTTTCACTCTGTCACCTAGGTTGGAGTGTAATGGCGCGATCACGGCTCACGGTAGCCTCCTAGGCTCCAGTGATCCTCCCACCTCAGCCTCCCCAGTAGCTGGGACTACAGGCATGTGCCACATGCCCAGCTGACTTTTTGTATTTTTTGTAAAGATGGGGTTTTGCCCTGTTGCCTAGGCTGGTCTTGAAACCCTGGGCTCAAGTGATCCTCCTGCCTTGGCCTCCCAAAGTGCTGGGATTACAGGTGTGAGCCACTGTGCCCAGTCCATGTCTTCTTTTCAACGGCTGCATGTTATTCCACCATATGGAGAGTGGACAACTGTTGGTTTTATCTATGTAAGACCTATACACTTCCCCTGCTCCCTGTTTTTCTGTTCACAGTTTGTGGTGTTCATTAAAAAAAATATATATATATATATTTTAAGTTTTGAGACAGGGTCTCGCTCGGTCACGCAGGTTGGAGTGCAGTGGCACATCATAGTTCACTGCAGCCTCAATCTCCTGGGCTCAGGTGATCCTTGTACCTCAGCCTCCCGAGTAGCTGGAACCACAGGTGTGTGCCACTACACCTGGATAGGTTATTATTTTTTATTTTGTAGAGACGAGGTTCCCTATGTTTCCCAGGCTGGTCTCGAACTCCTGGGCTCAAACAATTCTCCCACTTTGGTCTCCCAAAGTGCTGGAATTAGAGGTGTGAGACACGGGACCTGGCCAGGATGGTCATTTTTATGTGGCAACTTGACTGGGCCAGGGGGTGCCCAGACATTTGGCCAAACCCTATTCTGGGAGTGTCTATGAGGGTGTTGTGAAAGAGATGAACATTGGGGTTTGTAGACTGAGTAAGGCAGATTATTCTCCCTAATGTGGGTGGGTCTCATTCAATCAACTCAAGATATGAACAGAATAGAAAGCTAAGTAACCAGAAGCTCTTCCTCCCTGACTGCTTAGCTAGAACATTGGTCTTTTCCTGCCTTTGGACTGGAACTGAAACAACCCCTCTTTTTGGGTCTCAAGCCTGCTGGCCTTTAAACTGAAACTCACATCATTGGTTCTCCTAGGTCTCCAGATTGCAAACTGAAGATCTCAGGACTGCTTAGCTTCCATTATCAACGAGCCAATTCCTTAGAATAAATCTCTACACACACACACACACACACACACACACACACACACACATATACACACCCTGCCAGTTCTGTTTTTCTGAAGATTCCTAATGCTTAGTTTCAGGATTTTCATCTGGGATTGTCTCCCCCCACTTCTCAGTCCATGCAGTTCAGGTCTGTTTCTGCCAGGGCTGCTGAGCTTTGGGGATTTAAGCCTAATCTGCTGGTGGCAATTTTCTCATCAGGAGGAACAAGTCTGCCTGACAACGAGCAGTGAGAAGCACGAGCCCAGAGACGGGAGAGCTGGCTTCCCATCTTAATTTTGTCCTTAATTCTTAATCATTCAAGTTCAAAATCATTCTTCATTTTGTTCAGAGGGTAAAAATAGCATCTTGTCTTAAGTTACATCTCTATGATTACTAACGAAGTTGAGTATCTTTTCTTTTTTTTTTTTTTGAGACAGAGTCTCACTGTGTTGCCCAGGCTGGAGTGCAGTGGTGTGATCTCGGCTCACTGCAACCTCCGCCTCCCGGGTTCACGCCATTCTCCTGCCT
>NW_012115710.1:3907236-3910831 GCF_000951035.1 Colobus angolensis palliatus | reverse complement strand
TGTTAGCCAGGATGGTCTCGATCTCCTGACCTCGTGATCCACCCGTCTCGGCCTCCCAAAGTGCTGGGATTACAGGCTTGAGCCACCGCGTCCGGCCATCTTTTCATATTATTTAGTTAGCCTGTGGATTTCGTTTTTTAAGAATTGCTTTTCTTATCCTTTGCCAATTTTCCTACTAAGTTACTTTTCTTATTTATTTGAAGGAGCTCTTTATATATGATGGACAACAATCCTTTGTCTGTAATAAGCACTGTGAAATAAATAGAGGTTTGAAGACAGATGGGAACCTGAGCCCAGAGATCTTCCAGAGTGGGCAGGAGCTGGCTCTTACCTGACTCCGGTCCTCTGGATCCACAAAGATATTTTCAGCTGTCACATTTCCATGAACATACTCATTCTCATGGAGGAACTCCAGGGCATCCAGCTGGGGGAAGAAGCAAGCCAGTGTCTGCACAAGCAGTATGACTAACACAGCCTCTGGTGCAGACTGGGGCAGGGAGCCCCACTATTAAGGCCTGGGGTCATCCGGCACTGTGACTGGGGGTTAAACCTGACTAAATCCGGGGCAGCATGAGGAGCCCGCTGTGATAGCACACTGAGCATGCCTCTAATCAGGCTGTCAGGGAGCTCACCAGTTGAGCTAATGCGTGGCTTCCTGTATTTCTCTCTTAGCTGATGGCAAACTCAGGAGAGGGAGAAGGGGTTAATGTCTGTCTACAAAAATGACTCAGCACCTGTGAATATCAAAAGAGCTCTTTTCACCTGTCTTAGAGAGCAGAAATCAATCTTGTTAAGTAATTTATATCTTGATCTCCAGCTCCAGCTGTCCCACTGAGCTCCAGACTCTTTTTTTGGTGTGTGTATATATACATATTTTTGAGACAGTCTCACTCCTGTTGCCCAGGCTGTAGTGCAGTGGTGCAATCACTGCTCACTGTAGCCTTGATTTCCCAAGCTCAGGTGATCCTCCTACCTGAGCCTCACAAGTAACTGGGACTACAGGTGCGCACCACCACACCCGGCTAATTTTTTCTAGTTTTATTAGAGAGGGCATTTTGCCATGTTGCCCAGGCTGGTCTTGAACTCCTGAGCTCAACTGATCCACCTGCCTCGTCCTCCCAAAGTGCTGGGATTACCAGTGTGAGCCGCTGCACCAGGCCAACTCTTCAACTGTGTCTGCTGCCTGAGTATCAGCTACATTCTGATCATATCCCCAACCCTCTTTGACCCCAGGGCCAAAGTTCTGCTCGTTCTCCTTCTATAGACTCTCCATTCCCAGTGCCTGGGACCCTCCCCAACCTTGTCCTCTCCAAATGGACCCTCAGATTCTTCTCCCCATTCCAGTCCCTCCACATACGGCCCCTGAGGGCCTTTCTGTACCCAGAGCTGACCCTGCCCTCCCCTAATCCCAGCACTCTTGTGGCTCTCCAGTGCCCTCAAGACAGATCCCAGCCCCTCAGCCTGCTATGCGAGGCCCTGTGTGATGTGGTCACTGCTGACCTGTCCACACCAACTCCATCTCTCCCCACTGCAGGGCCATAGTGCAGATACTGAATATAAAGACCTTAGGAGTCAGCATGTGGCTCCCTTGGTACGTCCATCCCTCCAGCAATGCAAACTGGGCCTTCTTATTCTCCATCACAGCAGGGGCCGCTTCTACTCAGAGCACTCGTCATAGTTTGCCCAACTGTTTGATTTACTACTGGTCCCTCCCACTAGACTGTGAGCTCCAAGACACAGAAACCATGTTTGTGCTGCTCCCTGCTCTGCACCCAGCCCTGGGGACAGCATCTGGCACCCAGCAAGTGCCTGATGAATATTTAATGAGGATGAATGAATGAATTAATGAACAAATGCCATATGCTCTCTATTCCACATAAGCCTTGCTCCAGCTGTATCCTTGGCTGGACCATCCTCTCATCTATCCTCTGCCTCTTCCACCCAGCACCTCACTATTTCCACTCATCCTGAGAGTCTTGGCTTAGAAACACCCTCCACCAGGAAGCCTAATCTAAGCCTTCAGTTTGAGGCTGGGGCTCCTTCCTCCAAAGCTCATGGCCCCCAAGGGCCCTCCACAGGACTGACCCCCCAACAACTGGCTCTAACCACCTGCCATGTCAGTCAGTGAGCCAACCCCTAGTGTGCGGCAGAGGGAGGTGGGGGCCGGATGTGTCAATGACTAAAGAGCCTGCTAAACTAGGATCTGATGCGCCCTCCCCGACGCAGCAGCTCAGCAACTTCTGGGTACGCACCAGCCGGCAGGCCACCTGCAGCACAGACCTCTCTGACAGCACATGCTCTGGGCTGACATCCAGGGCCGACTGAAGGCTCCTCCCCAGGCTGGGTAACACCAAGAATCTGGAAGACACAAGCACCCCAGGAGGTGGGTGATGAACAGGGGAGAGAGGAGAACCAGCTGCCAAGGATGGACTGTGGCAGGGGCTGCAAGGTCCTGGTCCCAGGTGAGATGAAAGGTTCTGACTGGCTGGGCAGCAAACTGGGTCAAAACTACGAGAAGGCAGGAAGCAAAGAACTGGCCCACGGCTTCAGGGTCCCAGCCATGCCTGGACTCACGACAGGAAGAGGAGGAAAGGGGCCAGTGAGGCAAGCAGTGAGTAGAGCAGTTCACCTGTATTTGTCCTGGTGAACACCGAAACCCATGCAGGTAGGGACGGCCAGTCGCGGGGTGGAGTACAGCTTCTTCCACTTGCTGACTGCGGAAAGTAGGGGCTTGAGGTTAGAACACACCCAGTCCCAAGCCCATGGCAATAAGAGCCAGCTCTCAGAGCAGAAGCACAGAGTGCCCAGACTGCCTCTGAGTCTCTTTGTCGGAGATGACAACATTGTGGGTGGGTGACAGTGGGAAGGGGCTGGTGACGGGGCAGGCATGGGTGACCTATCAATGTCTGTGATCCAGGTCTGTAGGTGATGGGGTGAACATGGTGGTTCTGGAGGAAGCATATACAAATCTGGAGTGCAGGGATGGGATGACGGGGTTACTTCCGAATTCACACATAGAGCTAACAAGACCAACACGTGTCTAACCTAGCCATGACGTCACCAGATTGTGTCTCCGCCTGTCTTCCAGATGTCAGTGGGGTGGAACAGAACCAATGGCAGCTGATGCTAGTTTAACAGCTGGCTGCCTAGGGAAGTCAGTCCTGATGGGTAGCATTTGCTAATTTCTTTTTTCTTTTTTTTTTTGAGACAAAGTTTCACTCTGTTGCCCTGGCTGGAGTGCATGGCGCAATCTTGGCTCACTGCAACCTCTGCCTCCTGGTTTTAAGCGATTCTTCTGCCTCAGCCTCCCGAGTACTTGGGATTGCAGGCGTCTGCCACTAGACCTGGCTAATTTTATTTTTTATTTTTGAGATGCAGTATTGCTCTGTCGCCAGGCTGGAGTGCTGCGGTGTGATCTCGGCTCACAGCAACCTCCACCTCCCGGGTTTAAGCGATTCTCCTGCCTCAGCCTCTCAAGTAGCTGGGATCACAAGCACACGCCACCACGCCCAACTAATTTTTGTATTTTCAGTAGAGACGGGGTTTCACCATGTTAGCCAGGATGGTCTCGATCTCCTGACCTCATGATCTGCCC
>NW_012115710.1:3890552-3906401 GCF_000951035.1 Colobus angolensis palliatus | reverse complement strand
AGGGTCTGGCTCTGTTGCCCAGGCTGGAGTGCGGTGGCACAATCACAGCTCACTGCAACCTCCGCCTCCCAGGCTCAAGCAATCCTCCCACCTCAGCCTCTTGAGTAGCTGGAATCACAGGCGCATGCCACTACACCCGGCTAATTTTTGTGTTTTCAGTAGAGATAAGGTTTTGACATATTGCCCAGGCTGGTCTCAAACCCCTGGGCTCAAGTGATCTGCCCACCTCAGCCTCCCAAAGTGCTGGGATTATAGGCGTCAATCCACGCCCAGCCTGAAAATGTAATACTTGGCTTCCAAGAGCTGGTGTGAGCCAGCCACAACACACACTGAGGCCTGAGGGGTGACAGGAGTCAGGTTATGGGCACAGATGGGAGCAAACCTGGACCTTTAATCTAAACCCACCCTTCTCACGTCAGCAGGTAGAAGCCAGGTGCTGTGACCGCGCTGGTACCCCCCTCACTCTCCCCTCCTTGCCCAGTTCCCTGCCAGGTACCTTGCAGAGGCTTGGCTGCCCGCTGGAAGAAGTTCTGCTCATTGAACAAGCGCCCATCCTTGGCATCCTGCTGGGGGACAGGAGAGGCAGAAGGCTGTCACACTGAAGTCTCAGACAAGGGCCCCCAGTTCCCACTGGCAATTTATTACTCCCTCAATGATGAGGTTCCTCACCGAGTCCCCACATCAGAGCCGGGTTCCTCAGGTACTACACACAAACACACATCAGAGACTGCGAGCTACCTCCCAGTACCCAGGTTTCTTTTCTTTCTTTTATAAGAGCCACAGTGTTCCCTAGAATGTGGCGTTCAGCTTAAAAACTACGTTTCCCAGCCTCCTTTGCAGTGAGGACGGACCACATGACCAAGTTCTGCCCAATGAGGATGTGAGCAGAAGAAACGTGGGCAACTTCCAGGTTATGCCCTTAAAGGGCTTTCCGTTCCTCTTCTGTTCCAGCTGGCTGCAATGCAGATGTGATGGTGGAAGCAGAAGCAGCCACTACAGCCCAAGAGATGCAGGTTATGTGTTGAAAATGTTGGTGCAAAAAGACAGAAGGAAACAGGGCCCCTTGTTTATAAAATCATCATATCAGCTCTGGAAAACTGCCCCTGATTTTAAGTGAAAAAGCAATAAAAATATCATCTTGCTTAAGCCACTCTTAATATTGGGTATTTGTTAAAAATAACACCAATGGCCAGGCAGGGTGGCTCACGCCTGTAATCCCAGCACTTTGGGAGGCTAAGGCAGGTGGTGGATCACTTGAGGTTAGGAGTTCTAGATCAGCCTCGCCAACATAGTGAAACCCCGCCTCCACTAAAAATACAAAAATTAGCCAGGCACGGTGGTGCGTGCCTGTAATCCCAGTTACTCGGGAGGCTGAGGCAGGAGAATTGCTTGAATCTGGGAGGCGCAGGTTGCAGTGAGCCAAGATTGCACCTTCAGCCTGGGTGACAGAGTGAGACTTTGTCTCAAAAAAACAAAAAAAACAAAAAAAAAGCCACCAAATTTTTTTTTTTTTTTTTTTTTTTGAGACGGAGTTTCACTCTTGCTGCCCAGGCTGGAGTGCAATGACACGATCTCGGCTCACTGCAACCTCTGCCTCCCAGGTTCAAGCAATTCTCCTGCCTCAGCCTCCTGAGTAGCTGGGATTACAAGCACACGCCACCACGCCCAACTAATTTTTGTATTTTTAGTAGAGACGGGGTTTCACCATGTTGGCCAGGCTGGTCTCAAACTCCCGACCTCAGGTGATCCACCTACCTCGGCCTCCCAAAGTGCTGGGATTACAGGCGTGAGCCACCGTGCCCAGCACACCAAATATTTTAATTAAAACACAACTCGTGCAGCTGGGTTCTTAAGAGTACAGAGTCAGCTGGGCGCAGGTGGCTCACACCTGTAATCCCAGCACTTTCGGAGGTGAAGGTGGGAGGATCGCTTGAGCCCAGGAGTTCCAGACCAACCTGGGCAACACAGGGAGACCCCATCTCGATCAAAAAAAATTAGCTGGACGTGGTGGTGCATGCCTGTGGTCCCACCTACTTGGGAGGCTGAAGTGGAAGGATCACTTGAACCTAGCAGACTAGAGGCTGAGTGAGCCTTGATTGCACCCCTGCACTCCAGCCTGGGCGACAGAGACTCTGTCTCAAAACAAACAAAAACCCAAAAGAACTAAATGACATAATGCTTGTGACACTCAGCACAGGGACTGTCACATAATAGGTTCTCAATAAGCAGGTGCTGCTACTGGTCATTAGTGAGCCTAGCTCCCTGCCCCAGCTCCTCCTCTTCTTGTCCTTCCTTTTCCCTTTTTGCGTCCTGAAGTCCTCCCCACGATGCCGGCGAAGCCCATAGTGACTGATGCGAGTGACGTGGGCACAGCCACGTAGGCCCTGAGCAATCTCACATGGGGTATTCATGCCTGCCCCACTTCCCCAAGCGGGCAGCTCCTTCAGGGCAGCAATTGGGTCTGACCCATCTCTGCAGATGTCCCCAGCACTCGGTTCACAGGAGGCTGCAGGAAAGGCTTGGTGAATGAATAAATGGATGAACACCACTGGGCATTCAGCACCCGACCTTTCAAATGCTTCAGAACAGAGCTGCCTTCCCAGTGGATGGGGAGGGTGAATGTCCTCTGGTCGGCCCGGTGCCCTGTGCTCCCCTCCCAGCCCATCCCTCTTCCTGATGGGACTGGGACATGGCACGGCCCCCGCCAGACTGGCAGCTTCTCCAGGGCTGGGCCTGGGGCCAACTCTTCATCACCGAGTTTTGAGCCTCAGGAAATGCTGATGAGATCAGATGCACGAACAGAGAGCAAGGCTGTATTTCTAGGATGATGAGCGTAATTACAGTAGTAATAACGGGAACAGCTCAGATTGACGGGGTGCATACTGTGCCAGGCACACCTGAACCACGCAGAGAAGCATTAAATGGGACACGGTAGCTGCCCAGCTGGGAGGACTCAATGAAGCAGTGCTTGTGAAACACAGCCTGGCTCAGGCCATGCCAGGCTCTCAAAGCAGGTGCTACCCATCACTAGTGAGCCTGGCTCCACAGCCCACGCTCTGACCCACTCTCATGGCCTCCATCTAGGGCGGAGGGAAGGCAACCCACCCAGCTGTCCCCGGTTTTCTGGGGTGTGAGATTAATTCAGATAAACAAAAAGAAAATAAAAGTCACCCGAAATCCCAGCACCCAGAGATGATGGTGGGGCTATGAACCATGACGATGCCCTTCTGTTAGGCAACTCCTCTGTGTGGAAGGCGTGACTCACCCTCGTGGCCACTCTCCCTTTCTCTGTTTCCTTTTGGCCCCACCCTCAAGCGTACATGTCCGACAGCTGAAACTCATGCTCAGCACCTGATGTGTGATTTCACTGAATCCTCAGCACGGGGACCCCATCTGATGGGTTCTCTGTTGGACCCCACACCCAGCACGGTGATACACAGTAGGTGCTCGATATGTGCACGCTGCGAGGCCGGCGGTAGGGGGCAGATGGGCCACATCCTGTGGGTATTAGCGGCTCCATTTCATGGATGAGGAAACTGAGTTCTGAGGGGGCTTGCCCAGGTCACACAGCCGGGGAGCATCAGAGCCAGACTCTGGCGGATCCAACTGTGGGTTTCTAACACCCCGGGATGATGGAGAACTGGGTGCCTGCCCGGTCCACGGTCTCATCGCTCCTTGCAGGTGGGGACCCTGGTCCCCAGCCGAGCTCTCCCAGCTGACAGAGGGGCTCAGAAGTCAAGGATGTGTTTGTGAAATTCCCTGCCCTCCAAGCTGTCCCCCTACCTGCAGGGTCACTTACCAGTTTGAGCGAGAACTTTTGCTTTTGCGGTCCTGAGTCACAGGCGAGGGCGGAGGTGGGTGCAGCTATAGGGGAACAAACAAGGGAGTGAGGTTATAACCGCAGGGAAGGTCAGGGTCATCGTCCCCAGACTTCCCAGCAATGAGGAGCGGCTCTGGTGCTCTGGTTCTGACAAGGTCAAGCGCACTCTTGGCTCTCACGACCTGCTGCTTCCTAGTTTTAAATAAGCTGCTTCTCCCTCTTTCTCTCTGTCACTATCCAGCCGTGCAGGAAGGGTTAATGCAGCAGGCCTGAGGCGGCTCTCCTGGCAAGGTCTGGGAGCCTGGATTCCGGCAGGGCTCCCAGAATCCCCTAAGTGAGTGGGGCTCGCTGAGCCTAAACTGCTTGCGCAATCACTGTGGTTTCTGTGCAACACCTTCTTTCCTCTGGGGAACCTGAAGTGCGGATACATGTCAGACAGAGGGGGCCACATGACTGCTCCCCAGTAACAGCCCTGGGCACTGAGCCTCTGAGGAGCTTCCTGGTGGACAGTTCCCACGTACGTTACAGCCTGTGGCTGGGGAATTAGGTATGTCCTAGGCAGAGTGACCTCATCCAAGGCCACATCCCAGGGCGACCCAGGTCCAATGACTGATTAAGGTGGACATAAAGGCCCAGCCTCTCCTGGCCCAACACGGACCCACGTTGAAGGACCACTTTTGCTCCAGAGCTCTGCAGGGTCAGCTGAGGCCATCACTGGGCTGCATCACAGCGCCGCCTCCCGCTCTGCCCTCCCTACAGCGCCGCCTCCTGCTCTGCCCCACCTGCTTCCTTACCCCTCCCTGGGTTCTGATCCCTGAGGTAGCTCCCCATAAGCACCCTGCCCACTTGTTCCTCAACACAGCCTGCTCCAGGAGCCCTTACTGTTCATTTACAGACCCCACCACGTCTCCGGCCCTGTGCTAAGTGTGGGCTTCACATGCATTGTCCCATCTGACAGATGAGGAGAGAGGCCAAGAAACGTCAGGCTGGCCAGGGTTCAAATCCCAGCTCCTCCCTCTACTCTCTGTGTGACTTTGGCCTCCATTTGCATGTCTGTAAGATCGGAGCAATAAGGCCTACCTGGAAACTGGCTGCAAGGACTCAACAGACAGGCAGGAGTAAGAGCAGCACCAGCGATGTGTGCAGCAAGAGTCTGCGTCCCCCTGCACGCACACTGCTCGGTGAACCCATTCAGCCCAGAGCCCAGCACAGAGCCTGGAGTGTCAGGATTGCTCCACAGGTGGCAGCCTTAAAATATCCCCATAACACAAGGGCTCCGCAGCTGGGGAGTGGCAGAGCTGGCTCGACCTGGGTCCATGAGCTGAGCTACTGTCACCTGTGCACCCTGAGTCATGCTGGTGTCCCTCCTTCCTCTGCTCTCATCGTTCCCACCCTCCCTTCCCCATCGAGGCTGGTATCATCTCAGAAACTGGGCTGAAGGACGGGGGGTGACAAAGTCACCAAGAAGCCGTCCTTGCCCTCAAGAAGCTCCGGCTGCAGCAGGGTTGGGAGCCAGCTCTACACGTTCAAGGCCAAGGGTGGTCTGAGCCCAGGGGAAGAGAGAGACATATGCAGGACCCGCATCTTGGGGAAAGAGATCCTTTCCAGCTGTGGGGAGAGCACTGGGGGCATCATGCTGGAGCAGGCCGTGACATCATGACCAAGCATCCGCCCCTGTCTGGAACCCAGGCACAGGAACAGTACCTGTCTGTCACAGGCACCATGAGGTCAATGACAATGTGTACATGCCTGGCACTCAAGAGGCAGGCAGGAAAAGCTGACAATTTGATACAATTTTCCTGCACTGCTTTGCAGATTATAGAAAGCTTTTCTCTTTAACTTTTCTAACTGGCCCTGCTGCCAACAGCCTGGAAAGCCAGCTGGGCAATTTCCAATGTAGAGGGAGTCAAGGGAGGCGACAAGGGAAAATGGGCTTGGCCAAGGGCCCCAACAGAGCCGGGCCACAAGCCCAGGGCTCTAGACTCTGTGATCTAGGGTGGCAGATCCAGGTTTCTGCTTGACAGAAACCTGACACATGGAAAAACTCTACGTGTGCCAAATGAAGACCTGGGCATGGCGGGCAGGCAGGTGAGCGCCTCCCCTTGCCAAAGTCAGCTGGTCCTGAACTTAGAGCAGGAGCACTGTTCTGGGACCCATCCTGACCCTAACACCAGGAAGCATGTACACGGCGCTGGCTATTTTCCCGGCATCACTCTACTCATTTCACTCTCCTGACTGCAGCCCTGTGAGGGCAGTAGCATTACCATCTCCCCTCTGCAGATGAGGAGACTGAGGCACAGGGTCACACTGTCATTTGAAAGGTCAAGCTACAAGTGGCCAGCAGAGGCAGCCCAGCCCACTGCTGAGCTCCAGGGTGTCCCATGCCTTCTACCTCCCGAGGCCCTGCTGGGGACCCTGACTGACTTCTCCCTTCTGGCCTCCAGAAGGAACCAGCATAGCCAACACCTAAGCTCTGTACCCAGTGATTCTGGACTTCTGGCCTCTAGAGCTGCAGGAGAATAAGCATGTGCTGTGTTAAACCACTCAACGTGGTAACTTGTTACAGCGGCCATAGGAAACTAACACAAGCCCCACCTTCCATCCGTGAAGGCAGAGGCTGGGGAGGGCAGCGTGTGCCTGACCCTGAGCTGCTACTCACAGACAGCTCTCCCCAGCGCACCGCAGTGAGCAGCTGCAGGGACTCATGTGACTGACGACAGATGGTGGCTCTCCCACACAGCTCTGGGGAGGCCCAGGAGTATGACATTATAATTCAGTACTGGACAGAGAGATAAGGGTTAATCAAGTGCTTAGAGCATGGCGCAGAGAGTGGGATAAAAGTGTCCACTGCTCGAATAACCATAATGATTCAGCTTGTTCTTGTTTTATTGTTATTGCTTTAAACTACGGGACACACAACTCCACCATCTCTTCTCGACTGGTGCAAACTGGCAGAAGAAAAGGGCGATTTGCTCTGGGGCGATGCCACCCGATGGTGGTGTGACCCAAATGCAAGCTCCGCGTCAGCAGGGCCTTCGCCAGCCCCGCTCCCCCTGCACTGTGTCTGTGATGGCACCATGGCCAGGCACATGGTAGGTGCTGCTTAAGGATCCACTGAGCCGCCGGGCGCAGTGCTCACGCCTGTAATCCCAGCACTTTGGGAGGCCGAGGCTGGAGGATGGCTTGAGGCCAAGAGTTTGAGATCAGTCTGGCCAACAGAGTGAGATCATCTCTACTTTAAAAAATAAATAAATAAAGGGACTGCTGAAGGAATGGATGACTCAGGCAGGTTGGGCGCTGGGGTTTGCTATTTTTATCAAACAACCCGAGTCATAAAACGCAAAACCGAAACCACATTGGCCCAGAGTAGCCCCTTCCTGTGCTTTCACTGTGGGTTTCCGGGGAGGGCAAGTGTGGTTTCTTCTCTCAGGAGCTCCTGGCCCAGTGTGTTTTCCTCTCCTTCTCCCTCTTCCTTCCCCGCCCTCCTGCACTCTCCCCACTCTGCTCTCTCACCTCAATCTCTTTCTCATGGTTGCTTTTCATCCCTCTCCCTTTCTCCTCCCTCTGTGCTCCTCGGCCCCTCATTCCTTCTCATCCAGATTCCTTCTTGCTCTTTCTCCCCAACCTCTCCTGCTTTCTCTCCCGTTCTTGGGAGAAGCCAGAGTGCCTGCGTTCAAATCCCAGCTCTACAACTTCCAGGCTGTGTGCCTTTGGACAAGTAGCTTCCCCTCTCTGTGCCCCAGTTGTAGGATGGGGTAATATGGGTGCCTATCTCACAGTGTGGCTGGCAGCATTACATGAGTAAGACATAGAGAGTTCCCAAAGTGTCTGGCATGGGATCCTGCCTGTAATCCCAGCACTTTAGGAGGCTGAGGCGGGAGGATCGCTTGAGCCTGGGACGTTGAGGCTGCAGTGAGCCGTGACTGCACAACTGCACTCCAGCCTGACTGATGGAGCAAGACTCCATCTCTTAAAAATAAAAGTGCTGGCACAGGTGAGGGCTCCCTAGGTGTTAGCCATGGCCCTCTTTCCCTTGCTCCTGCTTGGTCTTGGTCACACTCTTTCCCCTCTCCGTCACCTTTCCTGGCCCTGCCTATCTGTCCCTGTTATTAACACTGCCTCCCTCTGCCTCGGAAGGACCCTGTACAGTTTTCCAAGTGCTTGGCCTCCATCTCCTATCATCATTTGAGCCAACAGCCCAAGGAGACAGGGGGCAAGGCTTCATCTCACTTTTCCAGTGGGGGACATCAAGGCATAGAGTGCCTGAGCTGTTCGCTGGGGCTCCCTCAGCGTGCTGGAGCCAAGTCAGGACTCAGATTCAGGGCTGTCTGAAACACCAGCTGTCCGTCCTGCCTGCCCGCCCATACTCCAAGGCAGGGAGGGCCAACGGAAGGCTCAAAATTGCCCACATGCTTGTGGGCACTTCCAAATCAAAGACTTCCTGTCGAAATCCAGGTTTCAAGCTTTTCCTAGAAAACCTGGAAGATTCTGGAGCCCAGAGCCTAGCTAATAATTCACACCTCTGGGATCCATGTTCTTCATGTATAAAATGGGGATAGGGATAGTACTGATACCCTAAGGCTGTGGTGAGAATGTAGCAAACCTCTGTCCATCAAATAACTTGTAAGCAAATACTCACGGCAGCGTTACTCATAACAGCCCACAGTGGAAACAACCCAAACGCCCATCAGCTGCTAAGTAGCTAAGCCACACGGGGTGCTCCCATACCGTGGAATATCACGCAGCCGTAAAAGGACTGTGGCAGTGACGCGCCATGGCATGGATGCACCTTGGGCACATGCTGCTGAGTGAGGGATGCCAGACACAAGAGGCCACACAGTGCAGGACTCCGCTTCTGTGAACACCCAGAAGGGGTAAATCCACAGAGGGAGAAAGGCAGTTAGTGGCTAATAGTGGATGGGAGGAGAGAAAAATGGGAGTGATGGCTCAAAGGTACTGAGTTTCTTTTTGTGGTGACAGAAACGTCCTGGAATTAGATAGTGATGATGGTTGCACAACACTGTGAATATCCTAAAGGCCACTCAGTTGCACCCTTTAAAAGAATGAATTTTCATGGTGGCTCACGCCTGTATTCTCAGCACTTTGGGAGGCCGAGGCAGGTGGATCACTTGAGGTCAGCAGTTCAAGACCAGCCTGGCCAACATGGTAACACCCTGTCTCTACCAAAAATACAAAAAAAAAAAAAAAAGAAAAAAAATTTAGCCAGGTGTGATGACATGTGTTTGTAATCTCAGCTACTCGAGAGGCTGACGCAGGAGAATTGCTTGAACTCAGGAGGTGGAGGTTATAATGAGCTAAGATCGCGCCACTGTACTCCAGTCTGGGTGACAGAGCAAGACTCTCTCAAAAATAAATAAATAAATAAATAAATAAATAAAATAATAACAAAAGAATAACTTTTTTTTTGAGACGGAGTCTCGCTGAATAACTTCTTTTTTTTTGAGACAGAGTCTCGCTCTGTCACACAGGATGGAGTGCAGGGGCGCAACCTCGGCTCACTGCAAGCTCCACCTCCCTCGTTCATGCCATTCTCCTGCCTCAGCCTCCCGAGTAGCTGGGACTACAGGTGCCTGCCACCTCGCCCGGCTAATTTTTGTATTTTTAGTAGAGACGGGGTTTCACTGCGTTAGCCAGGATGGTCTCTATCTCCTGACCTCGTGATCCGCCCATCTCGGCCTCCCAAAGTGCTGGGATTACAGGTGTGAGCCACTGCGCCCGGCCAATAAAAGAATAACTTTTATGTGAGTTTTATCTCAATTAAAAAGCTCCAAAAAGAAAAGAAAGGAAAAGAAAAACCCATGTAAAGTGCTTAGAACAGGCCTGGCCTTGCAGAAGCACTCAATATTTAGTACAGTTAATACTAACACTACTGCCATAATTATTTTCCTCATTGTATTTTTTTTATTTTTTATTTTTTATTTTTATTTATTTATTTTTTGAGGCGGAGTCTCGCTCTGTCGCCCGGACTGGAGTGCAGTGGCCGGATCTCAGCTCACTGCAAGCTCCGCCTGCCGGGTTTACGCCATTCTCCTGCCTCAGCCTCCGGAGTAGCTGGGACTACAGGCGCCCGCCACCTCGCCCGGCTAGTTATTTTCCTCATTGTAACAGAGGCTGGGATTTTCAGCCTCATGCCTCCCTCCTCCCCTTCCATTCCACACCTGGGCGAGCGGATGAGCAAGCCTGGGTGCTCCCTCCTTTGGGGTGTGCATCC
The DNA here is from genome assembly GCF_000951035.1 of Colobus angolensis palliatus. Taxonomy (NCBI): domain Eukaryota; kingdom Metazoa; phylum Chordata; class Mammalia; order Primates; family Cercopithecidae; genus Colobus; species Colobus angolensis. The sequence continues at coordinate 3,896,349 of NW_012115710.1, read as the reverse complement.
ACAAGACTCAAACCACGCGTGGTGTTGGCCCGTGTGGCGGAACCCTCAGCCCAGCCCCACCCCCAACTACGATGAAACACCTGGCCAGTCTCCCGTCCTCACTCTCAAGGCATCTCAGATCTGCATGGGAGGCCTGCCTGCTCTCCGCAGAGCCCGCCATTAGGTAAGCAATAAACCTCTCCTATCCTCTTGGTGTGTGTGTGACATCATCAGCCTCGATGTTTCAACCAAATCTTAGGTGGGGATCCATCCTCTCTCTGCACACTGGCCAGGAAACAATCATCCTTAGCACGCAGCCCCTGGGCCTCCCACATGCCAACAGCAGGCGGGCTGAGAAGGGACACACTTCACACAGGGCACACGCCTTCCAACTGGCCGCAGTCCCCACCACGCCCAACTGCCTTACTCCAGCCTGCTGCACTCACTCCCACTGTTGCCCGGCCCTGCTGGTGGGTAGGCGTAGAGTCCTAGGTCTAAGAGAAAGTTGCCTAGCGGCAGGTCTGCAGCTAGGGACATGACTTCCATTCCCATTCTCAGGAAGGGGTCCCCTCCCACTGTCCTAGCGCTGAGACGACCCAGTCCCTGGCCGCCCATGGACACAGCGTACCTTCATAGAGAATGCCCTGGTCGTCCCTGGTCTGGAGGAACTCCAGCTTCCACTGTCGCCCACTCTTGTCTGTCAGCACTGTCCCTGTGGGCAACGCTTCAAGTGAGGTGGTCACCCGGCTCCGCTTCAGCGTCTGAGGGCTCCGCTTCAGCGTCTGAGGGCTCTGCCTGGTCTTCTGAGGGTTGCAGCTGGTCTTCTGAGGGCTCCGCTTGGTCTTCTGAGGGCTGCAGCTGGTCTTCTGAGGGCTCTTCCTGGTCTTCTGAGGGCTGCTTTTGGGGGTTGGGGGTCTGCTCCCGGAGCCTGCAGGAGGATGGTAAGAATAAAGCAAAAGCACCATCCAGGAGAGAAAAGTTGGATGGGGAGTGAAACAGCACGCAAACTACTGTGCCTTTATGAATTCGTTCATTCAACAAACACTTCCTTGGACCTTCTATGAGTCAGGCCTTTGAGTGATGACATTGGGGTACAAGATAAAAATTGGACCTGCATCCTTCCCTCAGGAGTGCCCAGTTTGGTGGGCAAGTCTACTCTAGACACAGCCAGTCAGATGCGGGTCTGAGACAGGGCAGCACAGACAGATATTAGGGCCCAAAAGAGAAAGAGATCCTGCCTGGAGAAGTTAGGGTAGGCTTCCTGGAGGAAGGGATGTTAGAGTTGGGTCTTGTTGGATGAGTAGAAGTTTGCCAGGGAAAAAAGGACATTCTAGACATTTACGCAAAAACATCCTGAAAAAGGACTCAGTCCTGAGATAGAAAGGGGCCAAAAAATTTGTTAGACCAAAGCCCTGCCCTGGAAGGGTTCCTAGACTGGCAAGAGAATGGGGTGGGTGTAGGCCGGGTGTGGTGGCTCACGCCTGTAATCCCAGCACTTTGGGAGGCCGAGACGGGCGGATCTCGAGGTCAGGAGATCGAGAACATCCTGGCTAACACGGTGAAACCCCGTCTCTACTAAAAAATACAAAAAACTAGCCAGGCAAGGTGGCGGGCGCCTGTAGTCCCAGCTACTCGGGAGGCTGAGGCAGGAGAATGGCGTGAACCTGGGAGGCGGAGCTTGCAGTGAGCTGAGATCCGGCCACTGCACTCCAGCCTGGGCGACAGAGCGAGACTCCGTCTCAAAAAAAAAAAAAAGAGAGAGAGAGAATGGGGCGGGTGTGGTGGCAGACAGATTTGGACACAGGAAAAGACATCGTTTACTCTGTTCCTCCCACCCACCATCCCCTAAAGGCAAGTAATGGCAAGAGGCCTCCGAGCCCAGAGGATAATGAGGAGCAAAGGGGACACCTCACACTGCCACTGCGTCGGTGGCTTCAGATCCAAGGGCCCAGGGAACAGAAGGCACACAGTCCTCAGGCCTCCCGTGTCCTGGGCACTGGCTGGGCACAGGGAATATACACAAGTTGTGCTGGGTCCTTGCCTGCAAAGGGCCCCCAGTCCAGAAAGTGAGGCAGAAAGGCCCGTGGAGCCTAGAGTGACATGTGCTCCAATGAAGGCTGCAGCAGGCATGGGGGGTGCCAGACAAAGAGGCTGGAAAGAGGCTCTGGTGGACGATGAGGAGGTCTGGATGCGAGCCTACGGCACTCAAGAGAAGCTTCCTAGAGACCAGACCAGCGGAGTGGCAGTACACAAGGCCAAGACGGAAGGTGAGAGTGTCCTGCGCTGAGGGAACAGGCTTAGCAAAGACCAAGGTTAATCCCCAAAAGTGTTTTCTGGCCAAAGACTGTGTTGAGGGCTAAAGCAGGAACCAGGCCACACAGATGCCAGACTGAAGAGCTTGGTCTGAGGGTACCAGAAACAATAGGAGGCTGTGTGCAGGGAGGGGCCGGGGCAGCTCTGGGTGCCAAAAGACCCATCTGGGGCCATTCAGAGGCAGACTGGAGCAGGAGATGGGAAGCTGGAGTCAGAGAACAGGCAGGGATGGATGATGTTTGAGCCAGGACTGTGGTAGTTTTGTCCCAAAGATCATTAGACAACCCAACTTTGCTCCACTTAGAGTTAGGCCAGATGGACTTTAACTCTTACCTTTGGATCTCTCAGAGGAACTCAGAGCATCTTCAGACTCAGAACTGTCACCATCTGAGAAGAGGGATAATCGGGGAGAGGTGACGGTGCTGGACCATTTCACTTTCTTAGGAGAGGTTTCAAAACTGGAGTTCAGCCCTCTCTTTGAGCCTAAAGAAAGGCAGACAAAATGCAGACTGGAGTTACAAAGGCTCCTTTGCAGGCTCCACCGGACTGGGAGCCCCGAGGTTATATTCAGCTATGCTCTTCTCTTTGGCCCTCAATACCAATTCTTGCTTCTTCTATCACATAAATATCTAAGTAACTGTTCCTTTTAGTTGTTCTCTCCTTCTTAGGTCTTAGCCTTTCTCGTATCTTCCAGTACTTTGCCACTCTGTGTCCTTTCCACATAATTTCTTTATATGTACATATATTTCTTTATATGTACATATATTTGAGATGGAGTCTCACTCTGTCGCCCAGGCTGGAGTGCAGTGGTACGATCTTGGCTCACTGCAACCTATGCCTCCTGGGTTCAAGCAATTCTCCTGCCTCAGCCTCCCAAGTAGCTGGGATTACAGGCATGCATCAACATGCCCAGCTAATTTTTATAGTTTTAATAGAGACAGGGTTTCACCATGTTGACCAGACTGGTCATGAACTCCTGACCTCAAGTAATCCACCAGCCTCAGTCTTCCAAAGTATTGGGATTACAGGCATGAGCCACCATGCCCAGCCTCTTCCATGTAATTTCTTAAAATTTATCTTCCAGTTAACTAATTCTCCCTTCAGCTATGTCTAGTCTGCTGTTTAAACCACCCACTTAGGTTCTGATTACAACGATTATATACACACACACACACACACATATACACATATATACACATAAAATGATTGTGTATATATATATATGCACACATATACATATACACATATACAATCATTAGAGTTATTTGGTTCCTTCTCTTATTTGCCTGTGCAACTTTAACCTATTCCTTCATTATGCTTTCAATTTGTCATTTTATTTATTTAAATGTATTAAGCATGCTTTGTAAACATTCTCATCTATTAATTCTAAAGTCTGTGGTCTTGGCAGGTATGATTCTGTAGTTTGTTGTTTCTGCTGACTCTCAGGCTAGCTTATTTCCTGGTGTCTTTGTAAATCAACAGAGACTGGTGCTTATGTTCCTTGGACATTGACCTGTGGTAATTCCCTGAAGTTTGTCTTTAAAGGATGTTTTCCAAGAGAAGATTTGTTTATATCAGGCAGGGAGTGGTACCCACATCTCATCACTTTAAGTTAAATGTTCAGCTTGCATTTTGGGGGACCACACAGATCAGTGTGAATTCTGGCCCCAAACTGGTGAGAATGTAAATTCTTGATTAGGAATTCTCAAAGAAGGCTGGGCGTGGTGGCTCATGCCTGTAATCCCAGCACTTTGGGAGGCTGGGGCGGGTGGATTGCCTGAGGTCAGGAGTTTGAGGCCAGCCTGTCCAACATGGTGAAACCCTGTCTCTACTAAAAATATAAAAATTAGCTGGGTGTGGTGGCAGGTGCCTGTAAACCCAGCTACTTGAGAAGCTGAGGCAGGAGAATCGCTTGAACATGGGAGGTTGAGGTTGCAGTGAGCCAAGATTACACCACTGCACTCCAGCCTGGGTGACAGAGCAAGACTGTCTCAAAAAAAAAAAAAAAAGGAATTATCAAAGAAGACATTCCTCCTTTTTTTACCCACCACCAAAGCTGACAAATGTCTCTACCAATTTTCTCAGTGGAACAATTACTTTTGCTGTAGTTCACCCACTGAGTAGCCCCAGATTTAAGAGGAGGTAAAGAACGTGTCCTTTCTTTTTAGTTGACACGGACTAACTCAGCCAGCATGGTTGGTCCCTGGGCTACCGGAATGGCCTCCTAACTGGTTTCCATACCTCGAATCCATTTTCCACACAGAGAAGCCACAGAAGTCTTTTCAAAATGCAAAGCCTATCGTGTTGCCTACTTGGCAGAAGCTCTTTCGCAGCTCTCCACATCACCAACAGTTAAAACCAAACTCCTTCCCGTCGCCCTGCCTGTCTTCCCCCAGGCGGAAATGTTCCTTACTTCTCCAGTGTGCCTGGCTCCCTTCACCTCACATCTGCTCCCCATATCACATCCCAGTGCCTGGAACACATGTGCCAACTCTCACCTTGCTCATTCTTTTTTTTTTTTTTTTTGAGACGGAGTTTTGCTCTTGTTGCCCAGGCTGGAGTGCAATGGCACAATCTCGGCTCACCGCAACCTCTCCCTCCCGGGTTCAAGTGATTCTCCTGCCTCAGCCTCCCAAGTGAGCAGCTGGGATTACAGGCACGCGCCACCTCGCCCGGCTAATTTTCTATTTTTAGTAGAGACGGAATTTCTCCATGTTGGTGAGGCTGGTCTCAAACTCCTGACCTCAGGTGATCAGGCTGCCTCAGCCTCACAAAGTGCCACCATGCCCGGCCCATTCTTTTTCATCCCTAGCTCAGTTCAAACTTTACCCACTTAGGGAGGTTTTCCCTGATCCCCCAAAAAACATGTTCCCTTATATGTGTTCCAGGGTCCATTCAGTTCCCCTCTGTTATCATGCAACCTACTGATAATCATTTACTCAATGTCTGTCACCTTACTGAGCGGTAAAAACTATGAGAGAACAGAAACCATGGCTGCTGTCTCGTTTCTTACCATAATCCTCAGGACAAATACAGCACCTCAGCACATGGCCAGTTACTCATACATATTTGCCATCTGATGACTGAAGGAGTGAATAACGAACTGGGCTCTAGGTTAGCATTAGGAAAGGCAGAGGTTGGGTTAAGAACTGACTCTGGCCAGGCACAGTGGCTCATGCCTGTAATCCCAACACTTTGGGAGGCCAGATGGGTGGATCACCTGAGGTCAGGAGTTCAAGACCAGCCTGGCCAACATTGTGAAACCTGGTTTCTACTAAAAATACAAAAATTAGCCAGGTGTGGTGTTGCACGGCTGTAATACCAGCTACTAGGGAGGCTGAGGCAGGAGAATCGCTTGAAGCTGGGAGGTGGAGGTTGCAGTGAGCTGAGATTGTGCCACTGTACTCTAGCCTGGGTGACAGAGGAAGACGCTGTCTTAAAAAAACGAAGGCCGGGGCCGGGCGCGGTGGCTCAAGCCTGTAATCCCAGCACTTTGGGAGGCCGA
>NW_012115710.1:3884609-3890272 GCF_000951035.1 Colobus angolensis palliatus | reverse complement strand
AAACGAAGGCCGGGCGCGATGGCTCACGTCTGTAATCCCAGCACTTTGGGAGGCCGAGGCGGGTGGATCACGAGGTCAGGAGATGGAGACCATCCTGAGTAACACAGTAAAACCCCGTCTCTACTAAAAATACAAAAAATTAGCTGGGCGTGGTGGCGGGTGCCTGTAGTCCCAGCCACTCAGGAGGCTGAAGCAGGAGAACAGCGAGAACCTGGGAGGTGGAGCTTACAGTGAGCCGAGATTGCGCTACTGCACTCCAGCCTGTGCGACAGACAGAGTAAGACTCCGTCTCAAACAAAACAAAACACAACACAACAAAAAAAACACTCTGACTCTCAAGTTGGGCCAAGGCCAATGCTATTCACATTTGCCTGGAACTGTGGAGATGAAGAAGTCAACTTGAGACCTCAAGGCAGTAAGCATGGGAACAAAAGCCATATGCTGAGGATGGCTCAGTAGAAAGACAGAGGAGCCTGGGTCCCTTAGGGCATCATAGGGACACCATCCCAACACTCACTGTCTCCTTTTTTCAGTAAGAAAAATATTGCTCTACATACTTGCCTGTGAAAGAAAAGAAAAATAAACCCAATCATTTGTTTAAACCCTTGTCATAGCATTTTCTGTTATTTGCAGCTAAATACACTCCCAAATGATAAAACGAATGTCACTCAACTCCCCGCCATGTATGCTGACTGCCTTCTGCACAACTGTCCAATGGGTAAACCCTCTTTGATTTACCAATATTGTACCTGGGCTTGGGCCTTCCAGTGAGCAAGACCGACTACTGATATTTAATTCATTCAACCAGTCAGTAAGATTTCTCAGCACCTGATACCGTGCCACGCACAGACCCAGGTGCTGTGCTAACAGCAGGTTACAAAACCACAATCAACACAGGTTACAGAAACACAAAAAGTTTCTGTCCTTATGGTGCTTACAGAAGAAGCAATATAAGTAAAATACTGTATTTAATAGGGTTGAGACAAGTACCAAAAACAAATACACAGCAAGGAAGGGGGACAGGATCATTGCACAGAGGAAAGATGCAACTTTAATTAGCAGTGGCAGGGAAAGTGTCTCTGAGAAAGTGACAACTGAATAAATACCTGAAGGCATGGATGGGCGCAGTGGCTCATGTAATCCCAACACTTTGGGAGGCCGAGGCTGGTGGATCACTTCAGGCCAGGAGTTCAAGACCAGCCTGGCCAACGTGGTGAAACCCCATCTCCACTGAAAATACAGAAATGAGCCGGGCGTGGTGGTACATACCTGTGATCCCAGCTACTCAGGAGGCTGAGGCACAAGAATCACTTGAACCTGGGAGGCGGAGGTTGCAGTGAGCTGAGATTGTGCCAAGCACCCCAGCCTGGGCGACAGAGCAAGACTCAGTCTCAAAAACAAAAACAACAAAAACAAAACCTGAAGGCAGTGAAAGAAAGAGTGGGGCATACAGGCCCGTAAGGGAAGAGGCATCCAGGAGGGAGCGGCAAGCGCACAGGCTGAGGCCCAGGCATGCTGAGGTGTGGAGGGACAGCCAGGAGGCCGGTGCAGCCGGAACGGAGCAGGCAACAGCAGGAGGGTCGGGAGGTGGGGTCTGAGGGGAAATAGGGACCTGGTCCCGTCGCCTCACGTGGGAAAGTATGAGCAGAGGAATGATGGGCTCTGACTCTGTATTCATAGGATCCCTCTGGCGGCTGTGTGAAGATGACTACAGGGACAAGAGAGGGGAGCCAAGGGCAAAAAGGCTTCTGCACAAGAGAGGTGAGGGCAAGGGATGTGGGAGGTGCGGGGAAGGAATTGGGCTGATACTGCACTGATTGTAAAGAGGCAGCCAACAAGATTTGCTGAAGGGGTGGGTGGGTCATGGAGTGGGAGACAAAGAGAACTCATGGATGACCCCCAGGGCCCGGCCTGAGAAACTGGATGGAGTGCTATTCACGGCCGTGGGGAAGTCTATGGCAGGGCAGGCGGCACGAACACCAGGAGCTCGGGTGAAAGCAAGTTCAGACTGAGATGTGATCAGGACATCCAACACAGGTTAAGCATCCCAAATCCAGAAATCTGAAATGCAAAATGCTCCAAAATCTGAAACTTTGACTGCCAACAGGATGCTCAAAGGAAATTTCACTGGGCTACTGTGGAGTTCAGTTTTTTTTTTTTTTTTAATCGAGTCTCACTCTGTTGCCCAGGCTGCAGTGCAGTGGTGCAATCTCAGCTCACTGCGACCTCCGCCTCCTGGGTTCAAGCGATTCTCCTGCCTCAGACTCCCAAGTAGGTGGAATTACAGGTGTGCGTCACTATGCCAGCTAATTTTTGTATTTTTAGTAGAGATGGGATTTCAGGATGTTGGCCAGGCTGGTCTCGAACTCCTGACCTCAAGTGCTGTGCCTGCCTCAGTCTCCCAAAGTGCTAGGATTACAGGCATGAGCCACTGTGCCCAGCCAGATTTCAGATTTTTGAATCAGGATGCTCAACCAGTAAATACAATGCAAATATTCCAAAATCTGAAAAAATCCAAAATGAGAACACTTCCGGTCTCCAACATTTCGGATAAGGGATACTCAACCTGCAGGTGCCAAGGAGGCAGGCTGCACATATATCTCCTCCAAGCAGGGGAGTCCAGGCTGGCTGGAGATAGAAATGAAGGAATTGTTAACATGGAGACAGTGTCCAAAGCCATGAGGCCAATAAGAGGCCAAGGGACTGAGGGTAGCCAGAGGGGTCCAGTCCTGAGGCCTGGGCTTCTCCAGGATCAGGACAAGGTCAGACAGGCTGCAAAGGCATCCTCCCTCCCCACCTCCCCAGACACACACGCATGCACCTCATCCCCACTGCAGAAATGGGCTCAAAGCTCTGGTTCTTACCTTGGAAGGATGACACATGCGGACTGACAGAGGTTTCGGACCCCACATGCTCCTCTATGGGCAGAGAATTTCCACAGTAGGGGCAGAACTTGAATGCCACTTGGATACTTTTGCCACAGTCTGGACAGAAGGAGATCATGCTACAAAACAGAATGAACAAATGCAAAGTCAAACGGGCTGGCTGAAGGTCAGTGGAAGTATTGTTGGAGAACTGCTCTTAATCACAGGGTGAGTGTGCAGGAGGCATAGCCAGGGTCTTCAACTATGTTTGTGATGTTCACTTTTTAAAACATGCAATGGGAATGGGAGTGACAGTCAATGTTCCCCAAATATCGATATGCTCTCCTATACTTCCCAGGTTCCCTGGCAGTAAGGCAGAGGCCACATGACTAATTCTGGCCAATGGGGTGTAAGTAGAGTCATCTCATGGCCGAGGCAGTTAGGAGTCAGAATACCTCCTCTGCCTCCCTCTCCACCTGCAGGGATGACCCTGGCTCCCAACTGACATAGCAACATGATGAAGGAGGGCTGCCGGGTCCACACTGGAACCTCATGATCAACAAATACACTTCTGCTGTATTGAGCCAGTAAGATTTCAGGGTTTATTTGTCATAGCAGCATAACCTACTCTATCCTGACTAATTTAGTAGAATGAGGAGTGTTCACTAAATTACTCTCTATGCTTTGCATCTGAGCTAATTCCTGATACTTTTTAAAAGTCCAAATTGCACACTGAGCCTATGACAAATGAGGATATAGAAGAGTTTTAAGCCAGTTAAGTGAAGAAGGGAAATTAACAAGGATGAAGTACAACAGGCAGTTTGTATTGCCCTTCATTATGGCAGTGCTGTTTGTAATGAGCATCTAACACATAGCAGCAACAGGCTGGGTGTGGTGGCTCACGCCTGTAATCCCAGGACTTTGGGAGGCCAATGCAGGCAGATCATCTGAGGTCAGGAGTTCAAGACCAACCTGATCAACATAGAGAAACCCCATCTCTATTAAAAATACAAAATTAGACAGGTGTGGTGGTGCATGCCTGTAATCCCAGCTACTTGGGAGGCTGAGGCAGGAGACTCGCCTGAATCTGGGAGGCAGAGGTTGTGGTGAGCCGAGATCATGCCATTGCACTCCAGCCTGGGCAACAAGAGTGAAACTCCACCTCAAAAAAACAAAAAACAAAGCAGAAACTATCGAAATAGAAGTTAATATAAACATGTGCTTGTGATTTAATTTCACTTTGAAACAGAATATTCTTTTCTAAATTTTTTTAGAGATGGGGTCTCACTCTGTCACCAGGTATGAGTGCAGCGGCACAGTCATGGCTCACTGCAGCCTCAAATTCCTGGGCTCAAGCAATCTTTCCAGGTAGCTGGAACTATAGGTGTGTGCCACCACAATTGACTAATTTTTTTTTTTTTTTGATACAGAGTCTCACTCTGTTGCCCAGGCTGGACTACAGTGGCGTGATCTCGGCTCACTGCAAGCTCTGCCTCCCAGGTTCACACCATTCTCCTGCCTCAGTCTCCTAAGTAGCTGGGACTACAGGCACCCACCACCACGCCCAGCTAATTTTTTGTATTTTTAGTAGAGACAGGGTTTCACCATGTTAGCCAGGATGGTCTCGATCTCTTGACCTTGTGATCTGCCCGTCTCGGCCTCCCAAAGTGCTGGGATTACAGGGGTGAGCCATCGCACCCAGCCACAACTAATTTTTAATTTTTTTTTTGTAGAGACGGTGTCTCACTATGTTGCCCAGGTTGGTCTGGAACTCCTGGCCTCCAGTAACCCTCCTGCCTCAGCCTCCCAAAGTGCTGGGATTACAAGCATGAGCTACCATCCTGGTTGCAAGAGACCATTCTGATCAAACCCTTTTCCTTCATTGACTGTAAAGGCTGGCTTCTGTTGCAAATGCAAACAGTGGGGTCCTTAAAATCACAGGTTTGGCCCCAGGCTGCCAGATTTCAATCCCAGATCCGCTACATGCTGGCCAAGCTACTTAACCTCTCTGTGCCACAGTCCACCCCATTGTAAAACAGGGCTTCTCCCAGCACCTATCTGATAGAATGGTTGATGAGGTCTAAATGAATACATTTATATGAGGTGCTGAGAACAGGGCCTGGCCCACAGAAAGCCTTTTATGTACGTGCTTGCTGTGACCATATCATGCCTTGTACCCAAGTTACTACATTCCAGTCATTAACATTTCTCTTCTTCCCCTTCTTCTTCGATAGGAAGTTCTGAGCTTCTCAGGCCTGTCTATTTCCTCTAGGTACAAACTTCTGAAATTCTAGAGCTTGTCCTTAAAAACCATAGGCCATTCCATCCCCTGGTGAAATAAATCTCAGTCACATGGGGAGAGAAGGGGTCCTGGATTCCTCTTCCTCAGGCTGCAGAAAAGCAGAAACACTCTGTGGCGTAAATCTGCCCTTCTGCTTTTTTCAAACAAAGGAGTCGTGTAAGACATCTGGACTGCAAAGGCTGTCAATCAAGTATCTTTTACCCTCTAGAAAGCCAGTCATTCTGACTAGTTGTCTAACTTAGTGATTTGTTGTCCTGCTAACAATATGTAAAAGAATATCTCTGTCTTCTCAAAGGCATAAATACCAGTGAGCATTTTTGTTAAGGCAGAGGTCTCACTGCCTCTTCCCTCTCCCCCAGGTACACCTGGGTGTTTGACACTGGCGTCACAAGACCAAATTGACTAGATGTACCCAATAAATATATATACCTACTATGTACCCCGGTAAATTAAAAATTTTAAAAAATATATATATATTTTTGAGATGGAGTCTCTCT
>NW_012115710.1:3847989-3883049 GCF_000951035.1 Colobus angolensis palliatus | reverse complement strand
TTTTATTTATTTATTTATTTTGAGACAGAGTTTCACTCTGTCACCGAGGCTGGAGTGCAGTGGCACGATCTTGGCTCACTACAACCTCCGTCTCCCAGGTTCAAGAGATTTTCCTGTTAGTGTCCTGTGTGGCTGGGACTACAGGTGTGCCCTACCACACCCAGCTGATTTTTTTTTCTTTTTTGAGATGGAGTTTTGCTGTTGTCGCCCAGGCTGGAGTGTAGCGATGCGGTCTCGGCTCACTACAACCTCTGCCTCCTAGGTTCAAGCGATTCTCCTGCCTTAGCATCCTGAGTAGCTGGGACTACAGGTATGCACCACCACACCTGGCTAATTTTTATATACAGGTACGTGCCACCACACCTAGCTAATTTTTGTATACAGGTATGTGCCACCACACCCAGCTAATTTTTATATTTTTAGTACAGATGGGGTTTCACCATGTTGGCCGGGATGGTCTGGAACTCCTGACCTCAAGTGATCCACCTGCCTCAGCCTCCCAAAGTGCTGGAATTATAGGTGTGAGCCTCCACACCTGGCAGAAATCTGTGATAGTTTTAAATGGCTTCATGTTACGTAGAATTTCCCCAGATGCTGGCCGCCCTCCAGGAAGGATGCCTCCAGGATGCAGCAAGTGCCTAAGCAGGTGAGCCCTGCCATACCCACCACAACGTTCCTTCTGGGAGTAAAGCTGGCCAGCAGCAACCCAGAGGAGACAAGCAGGAGCCAGCTGCTGGTGGGAAAAAGGAAAAAGGCCTTGAGAGGCTATGCCCAAGGGATAATACCTTTATGAGGTCACGGTCTGGCCCTTGGATTTACTGGGCTGGAAACTCCATTTTGACAGCGACCTGTAAGTGAACAAAAGTGCAGTGGCTGACTCATGCTTTCACATAGAAAGGAAAGATAATAGCTAATGTTTACTGAGCACTGGTCATGTCACCAGCATGTGCCAAATCCATTCGTTCGTTTATTCACTCATTCATTCACTCGATAATTATTCACCGAGTTTCCTGTTTATGCCGGTCACTGGGGAAACAGCAGCAAAGGAAACAACACAGCCCCTGCCTTCAGGATGCTCAAGTTCTGGTGGGGAAGAGAAGCTAACAAACAAATGAGCAAGGAACCGCTGAACAGGTCAGATGGAGAAAGTGCTATGGAGGACAACAAAGTACCACAGAAGAAAACAGGATGCCACAGAGGTTGATGGGTCACTATTCACACGGGGTGGCCAAGGAGGGACTCACCCAGAGGGAGGCATCTGAGCTGAGACCCAAAGGAAACCAGGGAGCGAGTTGTCAATATCTGGGAAGGAGTCCTCCAGGCAGAGAGCTTTCTATGCATTACGCTATTTAGTCTATACAACAGCCCAGGACGCCGGTTCCAGAATGATCACTTCTTAGGAGAGTGGCACTCGTATTTTCCAAAGCAGGTCACAGCAATATTTCTGGTCTTGTGTGCTCTTTGGAACCTTGTAACCCCTCTTCCCAGGAGTCAGGGTCTCTGTTCCCCCCCTTTGGATCTAGGCAGAGCTGTGGCTGCTCCTACCAACAGAGGACTGGCAGCAGTAAGGCCATGAGACTTCCAAGTCTGGGTCATAAAAAACAACTTGCACCCAGCTGGCTCACTCAGGATGCTCACCCACGGAAGCCAGTTTCCATGGCATGTGGCAGCCTAAAGTAGCCCAGGCAGAGAAACCACATGGAGAGGCTCAGGCGGAGAGGAACTGAGGCCCCAGGCCAACAGCCAGCATCAGCTGCTGGGTGAGTGGGCAAGTCCTCAGACCACTTAAATCCCGGCCTTCAAATCTTCCTGCTAAGGCACAGGCACTGGGGAGCAGAAACAGGCCACTCTGCTGTGCTCACTCTGAATGCCTGGCCCACAGGTTCCATGGGCACAAGGAATGGCGCTTCTACACCAGTGAATTGTGGGATAATTTGTTCTCTAGACACAGTAACCAGAACAGGGAGTCCCTGCTGCACAGAGAGGTTAAGTCACTCACTTAAGACGGTTCTCATTTCATGACAGTTCAGTATGTGCAGATCACTGTGCTAAGTTCTCGGGAGGTATTATCTACAGAACCTTCCCAATCACCCTTTTCAAGGTAAGAATGATTTCCCCTTTGCGGAGATGAGAAGCAGAGGCTCAGGGAGAAAATGACTTGCCCAGGGCCACATAGCTCTTCAGTGGCAAGCCAGACACATGATTTTGTTTACTCTTCCCCTCCATTCTGTGAGGTAGGGATGATCATCCCATCTTTGAAACCTGCAAAATGATGCTCAAAGGGTGACAATTCTCCTTCCCCCAGATCTGACTCCACTCACCTAAAAAACAGTGGGCACGCAGCTGGAATCCAGAACCTAAAAGCCCATGTTCTTAACCTGGTGCCAGTTTATACAACGAAAATGCAAAACCGGACTGGGATCTTGGGGCAGCAGGTCAGAACATTCTTGTAGATTTAAATCTGGAAGCTGATGCTGGGTGTAGAATCAGGGTAAGAGAGTCTTTTAACCATGTGCCATCCCCGGTTCTGACACTGTCACCAGCCTGGTCTAGGCCACCATCTTTCCCTTGTGCTACTGCAGCAGCCTCCTAACTAGACTTCCGGCTTCTACACTTGTCCCTACATCGATTTTCAACCCAGTAGCTAGAGGGGTCCACTTAAAATCTAAATCAGACCCTGCCCCTGTTCCTGCCCTGGCCCATATGGTGGGTCGGACACGGTGGCTCACGCATGTAATCCTAGCACTTTGGGAGGCCAAGGTGGGCAGATCACGTGAGGTCAGGAGTTCCAGACCAGCCTGGACACCACGGTGAAACCCCGTCTCTACTAAAAACACATACACACACACATCAGCCAGGTGTGGTGACAGGTGCCTGTAATCCCAGTTACTTGGATTCCTACCATGGCCCAGGAGCCCCTGTATAATCTGCCACTTCCCTGTTCCCTCTGACCTCTCCCACCATCTCCCCTTGCTCACGCTGAGTCAGTCACACTGGCTTCGGTGTTTTTCCCCAATTGTGACAAGAATGTTTCTTCCCCAAGACCTTTGCACCTGCTCTCCCGTCTGCCTGGAACACTGTCCGCGCAAGAGTGCACACACGTCACTTCTTCATCACCTTCTTTAGCTCTCTGTTCAAATGTCACCTTCTCAGAGATCTTCTTGGACACGATTTTACTGTGTTTTTTCTTTTCTTTTTTTTGAGATGGAGTTTCGCTCTTTTGGCCCAGGCTGGAGCGCAACGGTGTGATCCTGGCTTACTGCAACCTCTGCCTCCTGGGTTCAAGTGATTCTCCTGCCTCAGCCTCCCATGTAGCTGGGATTACAGGTGCGTGCCACCATGCCTGGCTAATTTTGTATTTTTAGTAGAGATGGGGTTTCACCATGTTGGCCAGGCTGGCCTTGAACTCCTGACCTCAGGTGATCCCCCTGCCTCGGCCTCCCAAAGTCCTGGGATTACAGGCTCGAGCCACCATGCCTGGTCCTGGACACAATTTTACTAATAGCATGTTTTATCCTCCTTACCTTGCTTTATTTTTCTTCACAGTGCTTGTCACCACCTGACATATTCTGAGTTACTAGAATTTAAGCTTCATAATGGCAGGGACTTTTCCCTGTCTGGTTTGCCATAGTATGTCCAGAGCCTCACACAGGCCTGACACAGAGCAAATGTTGGGTCTGTTTGCTGAGTGAATAAATCATTGTCTCCTTTGCAGAAGAAAACGTGCCAAGAAGGCAGGGGGGTTCCCTGCTATGTCACACACATTCATCTTTCAGGCAAGTCTAGACATCTAGCCAGAGACTCAAAGCTCAGGGCCAGAATTATCTAGCTGGATGGTCCTTAAAAAAGACCTGCCACTTAGAAACAGATCTGTATAGGGGTTAAGAGGATAAACTTGGGACATAATCTGCCTGGGTTTGGATCTTGCTTCTGCCATGTATTACATGATGGTGGGCAAAAAATATATATTATTTTTTCCCTTTGGGACAGAGTTTTGCTATGTCACCGAGGTTGGAGTGCAGTGGCACAATCTCGGCTCACTTGCAACCTCCGCTTCCTGGATTCAAGCGATTCTCCCTGCCTCAATCTCCTGAGTAGCTGGGATTATAGGTGCATGTCACCACGCCTGGCTAATTTTTTAATTTTTAGTAGAGACGGGGGTTTCACCATGTTGGCCAGGCTGGTCTCGAACTCCTGACCCCAGGTGATCCGCCCGCCTTGGTCTCCTAAAGTGCTGCGATTACAGGCGGGAGCCACCATGCCCAGTCAAATTTTTTGGATTTTAGAACCTATTACATATTACAACGCCGGCGAGATCCAGGGGCAACTCTCCATAAGCAAGTATATGATTTGCACAACAAAATCTTTAAAAATTCTAAATAGTCACACATCAGTTCAGAGTGGGTACTGCCAGCAAACAAGTTCAAAGCCAGGTGAGGTTGGGCTACCAGGTAAGTTGCAAAACAGAGAAAAAGATCTTTCAGTTTTTACAACATTTTGGATTTTAAAGTTATAGATAAAGGATTGCAGACCTGTAAATATTCTTTAACATTTCTTTTTTAGTGTCTAGCATCCCCAACCACCCTGAAAATGTGAATTAGCTGGGCAGGATTTTTGTTTTAGACACTGCTATAATAACGTGGCCTTGAGCAGTGCCTATTAGACTAGCACCGTTCAAGCCCCGGTTATAGTAGTGTAATATCGGTTGCACAGAGCCTTCCATATAGTAAACACTCAGTAAAAGTGGATGTGCTGAAGTCACCTATGCAACGGCCAGGTCAGGACTTGAAACCCCAAGACTCCAACCCTCAGGCCAGTCTTTATCTTAATTTATTTGACTTACTCAACAAATGTTTAGTGAACAGCTGCTATGTGTCAACTATACAGCATAGTATAGTGTTCCTCCTAGAAACTTTAGGAGACGACACAGCAAAAAGGCTAAAGGTCAGACCCCACCCTAGCGCAGGTGGGCGGTTGCCTAGGCGACAGAGACTCTCTTCGGCCGCATCCTCCATAGAAACCATGACTTAGATGCCAAGTTTGACAGCGGAGGAGCTGTCAAATTTCCCACAACTTCCGCCCATCTCCGCCTTAGCCATGCCCAACACGGAGCCAAAGGTGGCTTCGGAAGCTGAAGAGGAAGCCAGTGAACCCCGCGACCGGGAGCTGCTCTCATTCCGAACCCCGACCGCCGGGGCGCCCGCCTCTCACAAAGGGCCGTGCTGACGTCACGGACACCCCAGCCGCGCTGCGGCTAGGGGGTCGGGGGACGTACGGCCATTCCGCCTCACTTCCCCTCACCTCTTTACTTAGGGACGGGGTTGGGATTCTAGGCTTCTGCAGCCTGACCCTCGGATCCTCCGCAGTTACCGGGACTCACCTTCTCTGTAGCCCCGCGAAAACTTCCGCTGGGCGGAGAGCGCTGCGCGCGCATCCTGAGTCTGTGGCGTCCGCGCAGGCGCCGCGGACTTCCCGACGGCCCCGGGGCTTCGCCTACCTGGGAACTCCGTTTCCCAGAGGCCTCCGCGGCAGGCCCGCCCTCTGATTCCAGACGGAATGGGGATTATTCCGTCATTGCTCATCCCCCTCCCCTCCTTTCTAGCCTCTTTGGAAGGCCTTCTTGTTCTACTGCGCATGTGTCAGTGTGAAACCAATCGGAATACACCGTGAGGCATTGCTCCACCAATCAGAGGTCACATTACCACTTCTCCCGCCTCAACTCCGCCCCTTACTTCCGTGCGTTTTCTCAGAAACCCCGTCTCAACGCGTTTCCATGGCAACCTACCGCTAGCTCTTCTGAAGAGGGGAAGACTCCCAATCTTCTAATAAAGGCAAGAAGCTAATTAGATGATTATTTAACAAGGTAAAAATCTGGACTACAAACCCTGATGCCGCCTGGTCCTGATTCTGTTTCTACTCCACTCCCAGAGTGCTAAGGCTGAAGAAGCGGGAGGAGATGGGAAGGCGAACGAGGTCGCCCGCACAGCCCTCTGGGAAATAGAGTCCTGGCGCTGGCGCGGAGGATCCTGGGTGCAGCCGCTCAGAGAAGCTTCTCGCGCGCAGGAAGTTGCTGCGAGTAGGCTCGTGTGCGAGGAGTTGAAACTCCCGGTCCCTCGAGGCTGGGGTTGCGTCTGTTGACGCGGCGGATTACAATCCCGAGGTACGGACATGCTGGGGCTGAGGGTCTTGCGGGCTCGGTCCTTCCTGAGAGGTGACGGAATGCAAGTGGGGGCGACTTCGGCAAAGGGTGCGTCGTCTTGGGCAGCGGTTGTCTGGGTGGAGGTGTGAACCGTCTTTCACAGTCTGTTAGGAAAACCGCTCAAGGACCGGGCACAGTGGATCACTCCTGTAATCCCAGCACTTTGGAAAGCCTTGGCGGGGGATCACTTGCGTTCAGGAGTTCCTCGAACCCCCTTTCTCTACTGAAAATACAAAAATTAGCTGAGCGTGGTGGCGGGCGCCTGTAATCCCAGCTACTCGGGAGGCTGAGGCAGGAGAATGGCGTGAACCCGGGAGGCGGAGCTTGCAGTGAGCTGAGATCCGGCCACTGCACTCCAGCCTGGGTGACAGAGCGAGACTCCGTCTCAAAAAAAAAAAAAAAAAAAAGAAAGAAAGGAAGAAAAGCACCTTGGGAGGCCAAGGCAGGCGGATCACTTGAGCCCAGGATTTCGAGGCTAGCCTGGGCCACGTGGTGAAACCCTGTCTCTACAAAAAAAGAAAAAATATAAAAATTAGCCTGGCGTGGTGGCGCGCGCTTGTAGTCGTAGCTAATTGGGAGAACGAGGTGGGAGGATTGCTTGAACCCGGGAGGTAGAGGTTGCAGTGAGCCGAGATGGCACCACTACACTCCAGCCTGGGCGACAGGGCAAGACCCTGTCTCAAAAAGAAAAAGAAAAAAGAAAACCGCTAAAGGGGTTTCCAGCCCTCCCTGACGGCCCTGAGAGGAGTGATTCTGTTTTATTTTGGTTTTGGTTGGGGAAGGAAGGAAATGAGTTACGTGAAGTTGGCAGAATGAGTTACCTGAAGTTGGCAGATTTAGGCAGAATCTTGCTGGAGGATGCATGAGAGTTCTTGGGGAAGTTGAAGTACTTAACATTTTTACTATTTGAGCGCTTTCTGTGTGCCAGGCGCCCTGCTGGAGTCCCTTTTCCTCTCCCGATCCCCACAGCAGCACTGAGACAGAAATGCAGATCCCCTTGGCCACAAGGCAATCTTGGGAATCAGAATTTTTCATATTTTAGAAAGCTAATAGGGTGTGCATTTTATAATTAGGCAGCACCCCCCGACCCCGAGGAATCTGGGCCAGTTCTTGGTCATAAAATGTTTCTGTGGGTCAAGGAGTGGATGTTCACACTTAGGGAAATATTAAGACCCTACATGGCCTGTGGCGATCCAGGTGAAGTTTTGCGGTCAGTTTATAAATCAAGTTACGTTCTTTGGAGCATTTAAAGGACCGTGGATCTGTTGTATTTGTTCCATTTGGTACATGTAGAAACTGAGGCTTAGAGAAGGTAAATGATCTGGAAGGAGAGTCAAGACTCTCGGGCCCAAGGTTTTCAGCCTGATAATTGTTTGGCTTAAGTCACTCTGGGCTGGATGACCTTGGGCTCCACCTCTGGGCCCTCATTTCTTTCCTCCCAGGGCTAAGAGTATATGAGATGTGGACAGAATGCGATTTGGTAACTGCAGTCAGGGGTCTCAAGCGCAGCTGTCTGTGAGGGCCAGGCAGATAACATACAGGAAAGAAGAGAAGTGGTCCAGGTGAGGCTGCGGGGCCTTGGGGAGCATTTGCCTCATATAAAGGGGAGAGTGGTGTTTGGTTTTTTTTTTGTTGCTGTTTGTTTGTTTTGGAGACAGAGTCTCGCTCCGTCACCCAGGCTGGAGTGCGGTCTCATTGGAACCTCCACCTCGGGTTGAAGCAATTCTCCTGCCTCAGCCTCCCAAGTAACTGGAATTACAGCCATGCACCACCATGGCTAATTTTAGTATTTTTGGTAGAGACGAAGGTTTCACCATGTTGACCAGGCTGGTCTCGGACTCCAAACTTCAGGTGATCCGCCCACCTCGGCCTCCCAAAGTGCTGGGATTACAGGCATGAGCCACTGCACCCAGCCGCTTTTTAAACTTAAATTTATTTATTTATGTTTTTGGAGGCGGGATCTTTCTCTGTCACCCAGGCTGGAGTACAGTGGCACAATCATAGCTCACTGAAGCCTTGTGATCCTCCTACCTCAGCCTCCCAAGTAGCTGGGACTGCAGGCATGTGCCACCACAACTTGCTTATTTTTAAATTTTTTTGTAGAAACAAGGTCTTGTTACGTTGTCCAGGCTGGTCTCGAATCCCCTTCAGCCTCCTAAAGTGCTGGGATTATAAGCATCCCGCACTTGCCTAGCACTGGTCGGAGAGCTTTAAATGGGCTCCAGTGAACTAACTTCGTGGGATGTAGACCCAGTGTTGCCAAACCCTAGGATGTTTCAGCAGTTGGAAACCTAATTTTTAGGTGAAATTTTCCAGTTTTCAAGTTTGAGACTAGTGAGCCATGCTTGAATTTTCTTTCAAAACATTCTGTCTGCCAACAAACATTATGGACCAAATATCTGTCAACTGAGTTATAGATTGAGGGTTAACCTCTGACATGTAGAAAAACTCATTGTTCAGTAGAATTAGCATTTATTGTAGGTCTACCATATTCCCATATCTGTAGTCTCAAAAATCTGGAAAACTCAGAACAAATATTTTTTTTCGTAAATTTAGTATTCATGCCTTACCTGAACTACGACAGGGCATTTTTTAAAATATAACTTTAAATTATTCTACCTAGAATGAATGATTATACCTTTCTCTAGAAATGGTAAAGTGTTCAATTATGAAGTGCAGCCTGATCCACGCTGTGCCGGGATTTTGTTTTGTTTTGTTTTTGTTTTTGAGACCGAGTCTCGCTCTGTGGCCCAGGCTGGAGCGCAGTGGCACAATCTTGGCTCACTGCAAGCTCCGCCTCTTGGGTTCACGCCATTCTCTCACCTCAGCCTCCCGAGTAGCTGGGACTACAGGCGCCCGCCGCCACACCTGGCTAATTTTGTTTTTGTATTTTTAGTAGGGACGGGGTTTCACCGTGTTTGTTAGCCAGGGTGGTCTCGATCTGACTTCATGATCCGCCCGCCTCAGCCTCCCAAAGTGCTGGAATTACAGGCATGAGGCACCACGGCCAGCCTTGCACTGGGATTTTAATGAAATATGCCATATATATGCCATATCACCTTTTTAAAATAAAAGTTGAATGTCAAAGCACATCTGGTATCGGAGTTTGAAGAATCTGTGGACTTGTGTCATTGTTAAGTGATCCGTGCTGTTTTGTGATATGAAGTGCTTTCAGCACTCCATAGATATATGCCACTTGGTCCACACAATGGATACAAATGGGTAAAGATGTCTGTGGTACAATGTTTTGCATATTATGGGTCATGAAAATAACTGGGTGGGCAGTGACTATGTTTTTTTTTTTTTTTTTAGACGGAGTCTCGCTGTGTTGCCCAGGCTGCAGTGCAGTGGCGTGACCTCGGGTCACTGCAAGCTCTGCCTCCCAGGTTCATGCCATTCTCCTGCCTTAGCCTCCCGAGTAGCTGGGACTACAGGCGCCAGTCACCATGCCCAGCTAATTTTTTGTATTTTTGGTAGAGACGGGGTTTCACCGTGTAAGCCAGGATAGTCTTGATCTCCTGACCTCGTGATCTGCCGGCCTCAGCCTCCCAAAGTGCTGGGATTACAGGCGTGAGCCACTGCGCCCAGCCGATTTTTTTTTTTTTTAATGAATGAGAATCAAGACTAGAATAGAAAATATCCCAGTACATCTTACATTGCAGAGTAAGTATTGCTTCATGAAACTTTTGTTTAGTTACACTGTGTATTTGAGTAGTCATGATACTTTTTTTTTTCTTTTTTTTTGAGATGGAGTCTCACTGTGTTGCCCAGGCTGGAATGCAGTGGCACCATCTCGGTTCACTGCAGCCTCCGCCTCCCGGGTTCAAGTGATTCTTTGCCTCAGCCTCTCGAGTAGCTGGGATTACAGACATGCGCCACCAAGCCCAGCTAATTTTTGTATTCTTAGTACAGACGGGGTTTCAGCATATTGGCCAGGCTGATCTTGAACTCCTGACCTCAGGTAATCTGCCCACCTTGGCCTCCCAAAGTACTGAGATTACAGGCGTGAGCCACTGTCCCAGGCTTGACTACATATTGGTGGTGTTACTGTGGGTAATGGTTAAAACAAAAGTTGAAATACTTTTTTTTTTTTTTTTTTGAGACGGAATCTCGCTCTGTTGCCCAGGCTGGAGTGCAGTGGCCAGATCTCAGCTCAGTGCAAGCTCTACCTCCCAGGTTTACGCCATTCTCCTGCCTCAGCCTCCCGAGTAGCTGCGAGGCGCCCGCCATCTCACCCAGCTAGTTTTTTGTATTTTTTAGTAGAGATGGGGTTTCACCGTGTTAGCCAGGATGGTCTCGATCTCCTGACCTTGTGATCCGCCCGCCTCGGCCTCCCAAAGTGCTGGGATTACAGGCTTGAGCCACCACGCCCGGCCAAGTTGAAATATTTCTGTTGTAGAGATAGCGGCCAGGTGCAGTGGCTCACACCTGTAATCCTGGCACTTTTGGTGGCCGATGAGGGCGGCTTACTTGAGGTCAAGAGTTTGAGAACAACCTGGGCAACAGGTGAGATCCTGGCCCTACAAAAAGTGAAAAAGATTAGCTGGACGTGGTGGCACATGCTTGTAGTCCCAGTTACTTGAGAGGCTGATGTTGGAGGATTGCTTAAGCCCAGGAGATTACAGCTGCAGTGAGCCATGATTGTGCCGCTGTAGTACTCCAGCCTGGCAGCAGAGCAAGACCTTGTCTCAAAAAAACAAAAAGGAACCGTTTTGGAGGCCGATTTACCTGAACCCAAATTCTAGAGATGATAATCAGAAATCCCAGAAGCGTTGTTCCATTGGTTCTTTAGACACCTTCATTCTGTCAACAACTGTAGGTGCTTTTACACCGACTGTGAAAGCACCTGCTGTACACTAAGCGACACAGCAGTGAGCAAGACAGAAGTTCCCACTGCGGCCATAGACTTTCCTCACCAAATCTCCTAAGCATGTTTTTACTGACTGTGTGAGGTGCTAACGGTGGTGACGCTGTTCTGTAGGTTCTGAAGCACAGTGGAGATGTGGGGCTGGGGTAGCTTCAGTAAATACAGTTGTTGTTGTCCCCTGCAGGGAGACTCACACTGGGACTTGTCTTCCTCCTCCTGGACATTTTGGGGGCTCGGCAGCATGGACAGCGAGTCAGCCATGGGCGGAAGGGAGACTTTCTCACAGCTCCCTTGTGCTTCCCACAGCCCTGCCAGCCGGGAACACGGAGGGGAAGGAGGAGGAGCTTAAAAGAGGCTACTGAAGCCCAGTTGGCCATGACTGAGGTGGGTTGAATGTCGCTCTGTCTTAATCGGTCACCCCCAAAGGCAGGAAAGTTGGCTTTCCTTTGTGGCCGAGGTGAGTTGAAGGCCGCTCTGTGTTCATCAGTCACCCCCAAAGGCAGGAAAGTTGGCCTGTCTTTGTTTGGGCCTCCCTGTCCCACGGTGGCTCCCATGTGATTTTTAAAGGAAAGCTCACATGCTGTTCTTTTCTGCTTGAACTCTTCTAGGAACCCCTATTGCTTATAGGATAAATTCCAGGTTTTTCAGCCTTCCTGTGTGTTCTAGGTTCTACCCACCTTTGTACCATCTTCTCCCATTTCTCTAGATGACCAGTACTCCCTTTGGCCTAGTAGTAAAACTTGATTGTGTACTTTCCAGCAGCTTCCTTGCCTTTGCTCAGGCTGGGTCCTCTGCTGGAATCCCCTGTCCCTTTTCCATCTGGTAATGTCTCACACAGCCTTTAAGACCCGGCTCAGTTCCCCAGCTCTTCCCTAGGCACTCAGCACTTTTCCACTCTGACCTTCCATAGCGCCCCCTGCTGCCTCCACTGTAGCACAGATCCACCTAGATACGGATGTTCCTGCGCGTTATGTGTCATCCCGACCAGACTAGATGCTCCTTGGGGACACGAACTGATGGGGATTCATCTCTGGATCCCCAGGGCCCAGCACAGGCCAGGCACACAGGAAGCCTCATGAGGTATCAGGTGAATGTATGAATGAATCAATGAATGATGCGTGAAACCATCTCTCTGTCTGGTAAATATCTGTTCATCCTTAGTGATCCAGCTTTAATGACCTCTCCTCCAGGAAGCTTTCCCTGACCTCAAGGCAGTGGCCTCCCTCCTTCCTCTGGCCCACACAGCCCTCGATATGTCCCTGTGCCACAGACCTCCCTCCCTCATGTCTCTTCATCAGACCATGAGCTCCATGAGGCCGGGAACCAGGTCTGACACACATCCGTGCCCCTAGTGCCCACCGTGTGGTCTGGCACACAGGGTAAATGGTTGCCACATATGTGCTCTGACCTTTCACTTTCCTGTGGCTCCCCAGTGCCTCAGGGATCAAGTCTGCCCTGTCTTCCCACCTCCTGCATCGCTGAGACCAGGGGCCCTTGTCCAGCACAGTCTGGGAGTATGAGGAAAGGAAGCCCCTCAAAGGTCCTCTGTGATCTGGCTCCTGCTGAAAAAACTGCTTGACTGGTGCTCTTGACAGGATATAGACAGCAACAGTTTCTATTATAAGTGTCAGAAATCGACTTACGCAGTCAGGAGACTACTAATTATATAACCAAAAGTCCAGAGGTAGGGCTGTCATCATCTGCAAGTGTGATTGGGACTCAGTTTGTTGTCCCCATCTTGAACCTCGCTTAGTATGGGTTCCATCCTTGATGAGCTCCTTCCCTTGTCCCAAAACAGCTATCAGGACCACGTGCTGCTTTGCCTCCTTCGACAAGTATGTACTCTGTGCCTGCCACGTGTGGGCTTTGTTCTGAGTCTGGACTAGGGGAACAGTTTAGGCGGTTCCTGTCCTCATGAAGCTCACGTTATTGCGAGTGACAGTGTATGAGTTTGCTAGGGCTGCTGTCACAAAGTACCACACACTGGGTGGCTGAAAACAACAGAAATGGATGGTCTCGCAGTCCTGGAGGCCAGAAGTCTGAGATCGGGGTGTTGTCAGGGCTGGATCCTTCTGAGGCTGCGGGCCAGGCCTCTCCCTGAGCTTCTGGCGGTTGGCTGGCCAGCTCCCGCGTTGCTTGGCCTAGAGAGGCCCCGCCCCAGTCTCTGCCCTCATCTTCCCAGGTGTTCTCCTCGCATCTTCACATTGTTTTCCCTCAGCCTGGGTTTGTCTTTTTGTCCCCATTTCTCCTGTTTGTAACAACTTCAGTCATGGTGGATTAGGACCCAGCCTGGTGACCTCATCTCAGCTTGATCACCTCTGTAAAGACCCCATTTCCAAATAAGGGCAAATTCTGGGGTACTGGGAATTAGAACTTCATTGTATCTTTTTGGAGGGTTACAGTTCAACCCATACCACACAGTCAAATGCATTCAGTAAATCACATAGCATGCAGGCAGTATTAAGGATTGTGGAAGAAAGGGATAGGGAGACCCCGGGTGGATTTGCTGTTTTATACAGAGGGGTCGGAGAAGGCCTCGTGGAGAAGAGGCATGTAAGCAGAGAACTGAGGGACACAATCTTGACTCTAAGATGGGAGCTGGCAGGTGTGTTCGGGGAGCAGCAAGGAAGCTGGTGTGGCTGGAGCAGAGTGGATGAGCAGGAATGGGGGAGAAGGTGAGCCCTGAGGGATAGCTGGGGCCTGATCTTTAGGGCCCTGGAGATCATTGTATGGCCTTTGTCTTTAAATGAGATGAATCCGGAGGCCATTGGAGGGTTTGGAGCAGAGGATGGACAGGATCTATTGTAAGTAGTAACAGGATTCCCGTGGCTCGTCTACCCAATTCCTGCTTAGCATCACATTGGGACGACTGTTTCAGGATCTTGCTGCTGCTGTAACAAATAACACAAACCTGGGGGCTTAAAAACAACACAAATTTATTATTTCACAGCCTCTAGAACTATAGGAAATAAATTTCTTTTCTTTATAAATTACCCAGTTAGAGCAACAGAAGATGGACTAATACACTGTGTGACTTGGAGAAAGTGACTATTTGGGCCTTGATTTTGTTTTCTATAAATTGGGGATAATCCTGCCTCAGAAAGGAGTCAGGCGGTTTAGTGAGTCACTGCATCTAAAGCATTGAACCATTGTGGGCATGCAGAAAGCTCTTGGCCAAAGAAGGGCTTTTGCAGTCAGATGCCTGGAGGGTTGGGCTGGGCAGTGTGAGCCAGAGTGGAATTGCCCCTTTGTGGAGCTCTTCCTTTGTGCTAAGTACTGTGCAGTCACCTCCCAGCAGTATTTCAGTTGCTTCCTGTAGCAGCCCTGATGAGATGGGACTCATTGGTCCCATTTCACTAGGGGAGCAGGAATTGGGGTCACAAGAGACATGCAGCTTACTTGCCACTGGTCACCCATAAGTGAAGGTAGTAGGGCCAAACCTCAAAGCCAAACTAAAGAGAGGTGGTTTTCATTCTTCCTTAAAATGTGCCTGTGTGTGCGCATGCGCATGTGTGCCTGTGCCCACATTGATGGAGATTTGGAAGAGACACAGCAGTCATGGTTTCACCTAGAGATGGGGTGTGTGGGGGCAGCTTTCACGTTTTACCGTCGGTACTTCTCAAGTATTTGAATTTTTATCCTAAACACCCATTAACTGGCCAGGTACAGTGGCTCATGCCTGTAATCCCAACACTTGAGGAGGCAGGGGCAGGAGGATCGCTTGAGGCCAAGAGTTTGAGACCAGCCTGGGCAACATGGCAAGACTCTTACTCTACCAAACAAACAAACAAACAAAAAATTAGCTGGGTCTGGTGGCACATGCCTATAGTTCTGGCTACTTGGAGGCTGAGGCAGGAGGATTGCTTGAGCCCAGGAGATCGAGGCTATAATCGTGGCACTGCACTCCAGCCTGGGCAACACTGACACTCTCTCTCTTTCTGTCTCTCTCTCTATATATATAATATAAGTTATATATATAATTTACAAATTACCAGATTTATAAATTACCATAATTTATAAATGATAGAAGGAAACCAATTCCTTATAGCGAAAACTAGCAAATAAAAGGAGAGTCAAGCATTTACCCTACCTGTCCTATGTGAACTCTACCACTGACTAGCCAAATAATAGAAAATTTTTTTTTTTTTTTTTAGGCAGGGTCTCACTGTCACCCAGGCTGGAGTGCAGTGATGCAATCACAGCTCACTGTAGCCTTGACTTCCTTGGGCTCCTGTGATACTCTCACCTCAGCCTCCTGAGTAGCTGGGACTACAGGTGCATATGTAAATTATAATATAAAAGTATATGTAATTATATATAAAATTACATATAATACATATCTATACTATGTATACATTATATGATGTATGTATACACGCACACACGCACATAAATAATAATAAACACTTATTAACTAGGACAGTTTTAAAATGAAAGATGGCATCACTGAAAGTTGGACAACCAGCTAGGAGCCTTAGGTAGTCGTGGGGCCTAAAGTGGACCTGGTACCACCTGTGAGTGGGTCTTTGCCCCAGAGGCTGTACTGACTCAGTCAGGCCTCTGCTCCCCTGACCAAGCTCACAGGAAATGCGCAGCCAGGGGAGCAGCCAGGTGATACTGCATAGAAACAGCTCGCCACATTCAGAACGTGGGATCCCAAATCAGGAGCATGGAGGATGAAGAAGGCACAGGGGTACAGCTGTAGATTTTAAAATCTCAGAGCCACATCAGTTACATGCAGGGTATGGGCTCCCCTGGATTCTGATTGAGACAAGCTAGCTATAAAGACACACCACTAGGCTGGGCATGGTGTCTTATGCCTGTAATCCCAGCACTTTGGGAGGCCGAGATGGGCAGATCACGAGGTCAGGAGTTCAAGACTAGCCTTGCTCACATGGTGAAATCCTGTCTCTACTTAAAAATGCAAAATTAAAATTAGCTGGGCGTGGTGGTGTGCACCTGTAATCCCAGCTACTCAGGAGGCTGAGGCAGGAGAATCGGTTGAACCCGGGAGGCAGAGGTTGCAGTGAGCCGAGATCGTGCCATTGGGCTCCAGCCTGGGCAATAGAGTGAGACTTCGTCTCAAAAAAAAAAAGGGACACACCACTGAGATGTCAGCCTAATCTGTATACAGATTTCGAATGTGGTCTAGGTGTTCAGTGATTAAGGAGTTACTGCTCATACTGAAGTATTCACAGGTGAAATCAGATGACCCCTGGTGATGGGTTCTTGGTTGTTAATTATATACATCTCTCTACTTGTATGTATGTTTGAAAATTTCCAAAATTTTGAATGAACACTAAAACGAAAGTGTGAAATAAACAGATTTTTAGGGCCAGACAGACCTGGGTTCAGTCTCACCTGTGTTAACCTTGGTTGACATTCTGTCCCCTGCTCAAGACTCCTTTTCTTTGCCTACAAAATACAGGGGTTTCCAATCTCTTACGTCTCAAGATTCTTGTGAGGCTGAGGATGGGATGGTTTTTGCCAAAGGCCTGGCAGATTGAGGCCTGGGGGTGCCCTGAGTGAGCTGTTGGGCTCCTCCCTGACCCCAGCCTCTGAGTGACCAATAGTGTATTGTGTTTCAGGAATTTGTGACCCTCAAGGACGTCGGCATGGACTTCACCTTGGAAGACTGGGAGCAGCTCGGGCTGGAACAGGGGGACATGTTCTGGGACTCAGCGTTGGACAACTGCCAGGACCTCTTCCTGCTGGGTGAGTGTTCCCTGTCCCCAGGGGCCTACTCACTGTCCTGCTTGGTGATCACCTGTGCTCTCCCCCAGCCACAGGGTGAAATCCTGGGCTCCTCTGAATCCACGTGACCTAACCCAGCAGTTCTCAGCTGGCCAAGGAGACACTGGCAATGTGTGGAGACATTTTTGATTGTTACTTCTTGGGCCAGCAGCGTGCTGCTAACATCTAGCTGGTGGAACCCAGGGAGGCTGCCACACATCCTGCAGTGCACAGGAGAGCCCCACAACCAAGGACTGGCCTATGCTAGTGTCAGTAGTGCTAAGCCTGGGAAACCCTGCTCTGGCCCCATCTGCCTCCCCAGCCTCGTCTTCACCACTTTCCTGCTTATAGTCAGTCATTCTTCAAGCTGAGACTTCAGGGTCTTCCAGTTGCCCTCCCCTCTGCCTAAGTGGCTCTCAGGGCTTACCTTCTTCAAGTCTGACCTGGGACCCTGTGAGAACTCCGTATCTCCTCTCCTACTCATCTTGGCCATCGCTCTATCACATTCTAACTACCATTTTATCATCAGAGCGGGAGCTGTGTGAGGACAGGGGCGTGTCCACAGTGTTTGGAACAAACAGTTCCTGCTCCAGGGCCCAGCGGACAGCTCTAAATGAACGAGCGATTGAGTAGCAGCTCTTCGGACTTGCACGTTCAATCCTCCAGCCACCCTGTGAGGAAGCTGGGTTGTCCCTCTTGTGCCGAATGGTCTGGAACTGAGGTTGAAAGAGAGGCAGTCACCTTCCCAGCTATGCCAGTGTCCCCAGGACACCCACAGCTCCAGTGATTGACTAGGATTCCCAGGACTCATCCTGTAGTCAGACTCATGGCTAAGACTGACTACAGTGAAAAGAGTCAGAGCAGTCAGCAAAGGGAGGAGGTACATGGGGCAAAGTCCAAGGGAGCCAGGCACAAGTTTCCAGAATTCTCTCTCAGGGGAGTCAAATGGGAAATGCTTAATTCCCCCAGCAATATTGTAGAATGTGATATCACGTGTGAAATGCTGTCCACCAGGGAAGCTCATCAGAGCCTCAGTGCCAGGGTTTTTACTGGGGTCTGGTCACGTGGGCCCCTTTGCCTGGCACATACCAAAATTGCAGACTCCCAGAAGGAAAGCAGGTGTAAGCCACAGTGTTTGCAGCGTTTAGGTCCAGGGAGCGTGTCTCTTCTGTTCTGGAGACACGGGGTACCCCCCTGAAATCCAGCCTTGCCAGCAGGCCTTTCCCAGGAGAGCAGCCAGCCTGCTGTGTTGCCCTCTTCTGCACACCAGTGTCACACAGTGAGAGAGCGGCCGGGCCCAGACTCTAGCTAAGGTCTGTGCAGCCCCAAGGCCACATCACCCCAGCTCCCCATCAGTGTCACCTCATTAGCTCCTTTTCCCTCTCTGTTGCCTCAGTTCTTTCTTTTTGAAGAACCAGAAAAATAATTTACTTCAAAAGATGAAAGCAGTAAAAGATAACACGCTGTGGAAACTGTCATTTGATAGAATCTCATCACAGGCCGGGCGCGGTGGCTCAAGCCTGTAATCCCAGCACTTTGGGAGGCCGAGACGGGCGGATCACGAGGTCAGGAGATCGAGACCACCCTGGCTAACACAGTGAAACCCCGTCTCTACTAAAAACTACAAAAAACTAGCCGGGTGAGGTGGCAGCGCCTGTAGTCCCAGCTACCCGGGAGGCTGAGGCAGGAGAATGGCGTGAACCCGGGAGGCGGAGCTTGCAGTGAGCTCAGAGCCGGCCACAGCACTCCAGCCTGGGTGACAGAGCGAGACTCCGTCTCAAAAAAAAAAAAAAAGAATCTCATCACATTGGGGCAGACTTTCTCCAGACTGACCAGTGTGTGCTAAGAAGCATCTAATGGGAGGTCCTACCTCAGTGTCGTTTTGAATTTTTAAACTACAGCCCACAGTAAGAAGTGTGTTTACCTCGACTGCCCCTTCACCCATTTGCGTGTATGTATGAGTAGTGTATCCACTTCCTATTGCTGTTGTTACCCACAGCACAAATGCAGTGGCTTCCACCGGCACGCTTGTTTTATGTTATAGTCCTGGAGGCCAGGAGTTCCAAATGCATGTGGCTGGGCTGGAGGCGAGGTGTTGGCAGGGCCATGTTCCTTCTAGAGGCTCCAGCACATACAGTCCTCTCCTGGCCCGTTGCCAGCTTCTGGAGGTCACCTGTATTGCTTGACTCATGGCCTCTCAGTCTTCAAAGCCAGCAGTGGCGTTTTCCCTGCTGTAGCCTGTGTCCCTCCTGGATGACTCTGGTCCCTTACTTGGGGAAGCTTGTAGAGGGTAGGGCTCAGGACTGCTTGGACCCTGGGACCCTGACATCTTCTGTCCTTGGCCCATGGAGGCCTCAGGCGTTGTGTGACCCATGGGTCAGCGAGTGAATCATGAATGGCTAAGGAAGTGCGTGCCTCTCCACCTGGCAGATTCTGCCCATTAAAGAGCTGTCACAAGTCCTTTGTGTCCCCAGCCCCAGCTGTCACAGCTTTGATCACCCTGGATTGTGATTGTTTGGCTCCCTCTCTATCACTGGACTGGGAACCCTACAGGACAGGCATCCCCAGAGTCACCCAGGCAGCACCTGGCCCACAGGAGCCATGTGCAGGATAAAGCATAGAAAAGTCAGGAGAGCCAGGAGGTTCTCACTGAGTGTCTGGATGACCCTTCATGTCCTGGTTAGATGACAATGCTGTTCTCTCCCTGCAGACCCCCCAAGACCCAACCTGACCTCCCACGCAGATGGCGTTGAAGATCTGGAGCCTCTGCCAGGAGGAAGCCCAGAAGCAACGGGCCCTGGTGAGTGGATGGAGAGGGGCCCCCTGTGTACCTTCTGTCCTCCAGACCTCCATCCTGGGGCTGCCGCCAGCTCTCCCACAGGTCTACCCAGACATTACAACGCTCAGTTTCAGGACTTCACTCGCCACTCGCTGGCTTCCACCCCCTCATCCTGGGAGCTGGGGGCGATCCGGACATTTTTATAGACCCTGACTCTGGTGTCTCTCCACCTTGCCCTTCAGCACAGGGCTATCCTGGTGCCTCTCTGCAGCTCCTCTTCTTCCTTCCAGAATCAACAAGGAGACGCCCTCCACTCTCTGAGTTGGTCTCTGCTTTCCTGCCTTGTGCTTCCTGGGTGTGTTGACCCTCATTCTACTTCTTTTACCTCCTTTCCTTCAGGTCCCTTTTTCCTTCCTATCCCTGGGGCACAGCAAATGGCCACATTAGGGAGTAACTTAAGCCTAGGCCTGAATGCTGCCAAGAGCATCTGCCCTGCCATCTCCCAAGCCCGGGTTCCTCCAGGTGGCTCGGGTTAGGTGGTGAGGATTCCTGGGGTGTTACCCACGGCAGAGACATCCCCAGCAGGAGAAAGCAGAGGAAAGCAGAGGAAAGCAGAGGCAAGCAGAGGAAAGCAGAGGAAAGCAGAGGCGGCTGCCTTGCCTGGCATGGGAGGCTTCTCTCATTGTTTCTTTATCTGCATGAGAAGCAGGGCCCTGAACCAGAGACCACAGGAGTCTCAGGCTGTACCCAACCCAGTCAGTCTGTAGCTCCCTTCTTGGCTCACCACACTCAAGCTCGTGTACATGAGGCCCCTGCAGCCTCCTGTTCAGCACATCAGTGTCCCTCGTAGGTGACTGACGCATGCACAGGCTCTCACAACCTCTGCTTTCTGTTTCTGTCACCTCAGCATATTGGCTGTTTCCAAGCATGGGTAGCCATGCCTTTACTAACAAATATACCTCCATATCCTCTAGTAGTGACACTCGAGTTGCATAGTTACCACGTAAGCATCTTTCCCCTTTAACGGTGTGCCTCTCTTGGAAGCAGGGCTTAGCTGATTCACCCTGTATTCCCAGCTCCTGGCATCATGCTTGGCACATAAGGGGTGCCTATTATATGTCTGTCGGTGCATTTGAGGCAGAGGGAACAACATGAGCACCGGTGTGGTGAGGAGAGTGAGCTGGATATCTGTGGGAGAGATGAGCAGAGGCAGAGGTGACAATTCAGAACAAGGTGTGATTTCAGAAAGCTTTCATTTGCAAGTTTTACTTCCAGGTGGAGAGACTTTAAGCAGTCTCATAGATACTCAGAAGGTGAGCCAAGAACTGCAGAAGGGATAGGCTGGAAAAGGTACGATGATGGAGGAGAAGAGAGATGGGGAGACTGGAGGCATACAGCAGAGCAGGGACATTCATGTTTTGTGAAGGATCCCAGAGAGCATACAGCTTGGTAGTTAAGAATATGGGGGCCAGGCATGGTGGCTCATACCTGTAATCCCAGCACTTTGGGAGGGCAAGGCAGGCACATCACTTGAGGTCAGGAGTTCGAGACCAGACTGGCCAACATACTGAAACTCTGTCTCTACTAAAAATACAAAAATTAGCTGGGTGTGGTAGTGGGCACCTGCAGTCCCAGCTATGCAGGAGGCTGAGGCAGGAGAATCACTTGAACCCGGGAGGCAGAGGTTGCATTGAGCTGAGATCGTGCAGCACTTCAGCCTGGGCAACTGAGCAAGACTCAATCTCCCAAAAAAAAAAAAAATATATATATATATATATACACACACACACACACACACACACACACACACATACACACACACAGATATACATACATATATGGGGTCAGAGGGGTTTAAATCCTCACTCTGCTGCCCACTTAGCTTTAAGAAGCAGAAATGTGCCTACCTTATGGGAGGTTGTCGAGTATAACAGAGTGCCTGAGGCACTCCTGCCTGTAAGCAAGCATGCCATGAATGGGATTTACTGTCTGTGAATCTGTCCCATGGCTGCCGCTGTGGCAGTGGATGGATGAGCAGTGGAAGGTCCCCGTTAAAGAGCTTACCTTCTGGTAAGGGTCAGGGGTCAGACCCTTTCATAACCTGTCAAGGTAGAGGATGGTAAGTGCTCAGCTGTTTTTCAAATACAGGGCAGGGGACTTAAAGCAGAATG
Source organism: Colobus angolensis palliatus (assembly GCF_000951035.1). Taxonomy (NCBI): domain Eukaryota; kingdom Metazoa; phylum Chordata; class Mammalia; order Primates; family Cercopithecidae; genus Colobus; species Colobus angolensis. The sequence goes on along the minus strand of NW_012115710.1, from coordinate 3,861,300 downwards.
GGGATGGGGTTGTCAGGGAAGCCTTTCAGAGGAGGGTGATACTCAAGCTGGGTATTAAAAGACTTAGAGGAGTTAGCCCAGGAAGTGCCATCCAGCATGAGGGACCATTAAAAGCACAGAGGAGAAAGTCTGGTAGATTTAGGGAACCGCAAGAGTTCTATGAGGTCAGCACAAAGAGCGCTGGGCTAATACACTCATTTCTCTTCTCCAGGCAGGAAGCCATGGAAGAGTTTAATCAGAGGAGTGATATAAGTCAGATCCATTTATTACAAAACCCTTTAGGGCTAGTGTGGAAGACTGGAGAGAGAGACAGACAGACAGAGACAGGAGACCAATGAGCAGCCTGGGGGTCAGATGGAGTCAGTGATAAAGAGAGGAGAGGAAGGGAGTTGAGACATTTCGATAGAGACCAAATGAAAATAGTGCCAAGTTGAGGGAGAGGTAGGGAGGAGGTTGACTCCTAGGATTCTAGCATGGAGAACTGGATGGATGGTGGAGTGGGGGGAGTGGGGTGCTGTCTGGGATACAGGATGCAGGATATGAGGAGGAAGATTTTGGTGACAGTGCAGGATAGAGTGGAGAGTAGAAGCAGGTGAGTACAGGTGACTTTTGAGGGAACTTGGTCAGTCACCTAGTTGTGAAGGTAATGGTCGAATCTCCCTCCTTGTTGAACCCCTGTGGTTTCCCAGCTCCCCTGTTGACCCTCCTGGGAATGGGCTCTCTGTTTTCTGTGATGCCAGTTCCACATGGGTCACCCCTTTAGGTCCCTTAATGGATAGGCTGGACTCAAGATCCATCACCCCTACTTGCTCTTGTCTGTGTTCTTACCCTTGGTGAACAGGAGACATTTGCACTTACTCTTTCAGATGTGACTGAGACCAAGAACTCTCCTCTGGTGGAGGATTTCTTGGAAGAAGGATTCTCCCAGGAGATTATAGAGATGTTATCCAAGGATGGCTTCTGGAACTCCAATTTCAGAGAGGCCTGTGTAGAGGACACCTGGTTAGATAGTTTGCTAGGCGATCCAGAAAGTCTTCTGAGGTCTGATGTTGCCACCAATGGGGAAAGTCCCACAGAATGTAAGAGTTACGAATTAAAGAGAGGCCTCAGTCCTGTGTCCACCCTTTCCACGGGAGAAGATTCCATGATACATAATGTTTCTGAAAAGACCCTCACACCAGCTGAGTCTAAGGAATATGGGAGTGAGTTTGACTCCTACTCGGACCACAGCCAGCAGGATTCTGTTCAGGAAGGGGAGAAACCATATAAATGTAGTGAATGTGGGAAAAGCTTCAGTGGGAGTTACCATCTTACCCAGCACTGGATTACTCATACTGAGGAGAAACCCATTGTCCATCAAGAGTGTGAGCAAGGTTTTGACCAGAATGCTTCCTTTTCTGTGTATCCGAAAACTCACATGGGCTACAAATCCTATGTGTGTAATGAATATGGGACAACTTTTAGTCAGAGTGCATACCTGTGGCATCAGAAAACTCTCACTGGAGAAAAACCATGTAAGAGTCAATACAGTGACCACCCACCCAGTCATGACACACAGCCTGGTGAGCATCAGAAAACTCACACAGATAGTAAGTCCTACAACTGTAATGAATGTGGCAAGGCTTTCACCCGGATCTTGCATCTTATTCGGCACCAGAAGACCCACACTCGGAAACGCTATGAATGTTCCAAGTGCCAGGTGATCTTCAGCTTGAGAAAACACCTCATCCAACATCAGAAAACTCATACTGCAAAAACTACCTCTGAGTGTCGGGAGTGCGGGAAGACTTTTCGGCAGAGTTCGCTGCTCATTAAGCACCAGGCTCTTCATACTGGAGAGAAGCCTTATAAGTGTAACGAATGTGGGAAATCCTTCAGCCATAACTCTACCTTAAAGATCCATCAGCGGGTTCACAGTGGAGAGAAGCCTTACAAATGCAGTGAGTGTGGGAAGGCCTTCCACCGGCACACTCACCTTAATGAACATCGGCGAATTCATACGGGCTACAGACCCCACAAATGTCAGGCATGCATCAAGAGTTTCAGCCGGCCCTCGCATCTGATGCGACATCAGGCCATTCACACTGCAGAAAGGCCCTATCGCTGTGCTGAATGCAAGGAGACTTTCAGCGATAACAGTCACCTTGTGCAACACCAGAAAATGCACACTGTCAAAACCCTGTATGAATGCCAGGAGTGCGGAGAACGCTTCATTTGCAGCTCAACCCTGAAGTGCCACCAGAGTGTTCACACAAGAGAAAAACAAAGATTTGTTGTGAGTGGGAAGATCTTGGATCAGAACCCAGAACAGAAAGAGAAGTGCTTTAAGTGTGACAAATGTGAGAAAACCTTTACCTGCAGCAAATACCTAACTCAGCACGAGAGGATTCACACCAGTGGGGTGAAGCCCTTTGAGTGTGACCAGTGTGGGAGAGCCTTTGGCCAAAGTACTCAGCTCATTCACCATCAAAGAATCCACTCTAGAGTGAGGCTGTATAAATGGGGTGAGCAAGGGAAAGCCATCAGCAGTGCCTCCCTTCTCAGACTTCAGCCCTCCCACACAAAGGAGCACCCTTTTAAATGTAACGAATGCGGAAAGACCTTCAGCCAAAGTGCACACCTCTCAAAACATCAGTTAGCTCATGCTGGAGGGAATCCCTTTAAATGTAGTAAGTGTGACAGAGTCTTCACCCAGAGAAACTACCTTGTTCAGCATGAGCGAACTCATGCCAGAAAGAAGCCCTTGGTGTGTAATGAATGCGGGAAAACGTTCCGTCAGAGCTCGTGCCTTTCTAAGCATCAGAGAATTCACTCAGGTGAGAAGCCCTATGTATGCGACTACTGCGGGAAGGCCTTCGGCCTGAATGCGGAGCTTGTCCGCCACCAGAGAATTCACACTGGAGAAAAGCCTTATGTTTGTCAGGAGTGCGGGAAAGCCTTCACCCAGAGCTCATGCCTTTCTATTCACCGGAGAGTTCACACTGGGGAGAAGCCCTACATATGTGGTGAATGTGGGAAAGCCTTTGCCCAGAAAGCAAATCTAACACAGCACCAGAGAGTTCACACTGGGGAGAAGCCTTACTCCTGTAATGTGTGTGGCAAAGCTTTTGGCCTCAGTGCCCATCTCAACCAGCACCTGAGAGTTCACACCCAGGAGACACTTTATCAGTGTCAACGTTGTCAGAAAGCCTTTCGGTGCCACTCGAGCCTCACCCGCCATCAGCGTGTACACAACAAGCAGCAATACTGGCTGTAGCCATTGGGTGGCAGCAGAGTCCCAGAATATGAGACTTCATCCGCTGTCGAAAGTTGGAAACCATCCATCCCATTGCAAGTTTCTCTCCAAATAAATACATCTAAAGATTGATTAGAAAGTTTGTGCACATGTGTTTCATTATAACAGTGAAAACACAAAAATGGAGAAGCTGTACGTCAGGATACAGAGGTAGGCTCTGGAGCCAGTCTACCTGAGTTAAATCCCACCTCTGCCATCTACTACCTAAGTGACCTTGGGAAAGTCAGAAAAATCTCTCAGGGCCTCGGTGTCCTCATCTGTAAAATGGGCATCACCTACCTCAGAGGGCTTTTCTGAGGATTAAATACATAAATGTGAAGCACTTAGAACTGATGGCCAGCACATGAGGGCTCACCAAGTGTAAGCCACAAATACACATCAGCCATAGCACAAATACACTCGTGTTACAAGAAAGGAATTGGTAATCTCTGTGTTTACTGTAGTTAATATTCTTATAATGTATCACTTTTAATGTAAGTTTTCCTTTTTTAAAGTTTTTCTCCAGCACCTTACTCTTCTTAAATGCCTGGCCTTTTTTGTCCCTTTATCTCTCTTTCCTGGTTTTTTCTCCTTAACCCCCAGAAAGCCAAAAAGAACATGTAAACTCCTAACCTCAACTAGCTACAACCTTCCACTCCTAACCTCCCAAGCCTCTCACTCAGAGAGGACTCCCTATCCCACAAACACATGCTTCCTCTTCCCATGACCTTCCTCTGTTTAACAGTGTTGGCTATGCAGTAAGACACCCAATTTGTCATGGGAGTTGACACCAAAACACAGCTAGATTCCTTCAGGAAAGCTGTGTTGACCAAGGTGTTAACCGCATATGAAACAAAACCCATATGGAAGATATGCTTGGGGGTCAAACCTGTGGTGCGTGGAAGTGACCACTGGGATGTCATCATTCACCATTTATCCAAGACAGCCGCTCACCAGGCAATTTGCTAGGCTCGGGGGCGGGCAGTATCAATACACTATGTACTGCTACTGCTCTGAAGCTTCTGGAATCAGAGAAATGAATGAACTCATTTTCACAGACGATTGCTGTTAGTTGACAAGTGACATCTTAAAAATGCCCCATTCCCTCATGTCACAGGAAGTTCTGGGATCACCAAGGATTGTTGGAGAGTCCAGTGAGATGGACCCACACAACCAGTTCCCTCCTGACAGAGTCTTGTCAGCTCTGGGCGTTTGTGCCCTACCACGAAGTGGCTCAGTCACACATTTGTTGAAACACAGTAGTCTTAGGAAAAGCACTGGACACATACTTTCAATACCTTTCCGATTTTAGGTGCTTAAAATGGTTAGGGGGTAAGTGCTCTGTACCCTTGGGCTCTTCAAGTCTTGCACCTGGAGTTCTGCTGGTTAAGTTTGTTAAACTTAGTTGAAACTGGGAACCTGTTGGCTAACCATTGGGCCCTTACGCTGTTTTTCAAATGGCTGCAACATTTAACTTCTAGCACATGGTTCCTGTCCTCTGGAGCTCTGTCTTGCCTGGGAGATGGGCATGTTATATACTGAAAGAGTGGACAAAGTGTTGCAGGGCTGGAACACAATGGGGACTCTGGAAAACTGGCAGCCACTGGGGGTGGGGGACAGTCTATAAAGTCACCTGTGTTGCTGCAGGCCAGGGTAGAAATGCCTTCCATGTGTGCATATTTGTTGGTTCTCTGATTAAAGTTTTGAATCTGAAAGCATTGATTCCTTCTCTCAGCCTCCTGCCATGCAGCCACGCATCAGTCCCTGCCTGCCAGGCCTCACGTCTTTGTGGGGGAGGGCTTCTGATGGTGATCATGGCCCAGTAAGAAACAGCTTTTTTCCCCACTGTCTGGGTGGGGCATGCACCACTGAGGAGGCACACAAGTTCACCTGGTCCTTGGATGCATCATCAAACAACACTTGTCATTCTTTGTGTAAGCCCAAGTAATGAAGGAGAGAGCACAGGCAGCCTGCAGTTCACTCTTCACAGACATGTCAGGCCCCAGGCTTGGGGAGTGTTTCTAATTAGCATCCAGTAATACACATAACTGCTTAGTGCTTTAATTTTGTCCCCACCTTTTTCCTTTAGTGACAAGAGACACTAGTTTCCTGCTCATGGTAGTACTAGAAAGTTATTTTTTTTGATAAAGTGAGCTGATCGGGCTGAGTGTGGTGGCTCATGCCTGTAATCCCAGCACTTTGGGAGGCCTAGGTGGAAAGATGACTTGAGCCCAGGAGTTTGAGACCAGCCTGAACATGATGCAACCCGGTCTCTACAAAAGACATATGCAAATTAGCTGGGTGGTGACCACAGATCACTTAAAAATGATTAAAATGGCAAATTGTATATTTTTACCGCAATTTAAAAGCATTTAGATAAAGTACTACATTTTTAAAGTTTGTGTGGTAGGCTGGGTGTGGTGGCTCACGCCTGTAATCCCAGCACTCTGGGAGGCTGAGATGGGTGGATTGCTTGAGCTCAGGAGTTTGAGACCAGCCTGGGCAGCATGGTGAAACGCCGTGTCTACGAAAAATACAAACAGCCGGGTGTGGTGGCACACGCCTGCACTCAAGCTACTAGGGAGACTGAAGTGGCAGAATTGCAAGCCTGGGAGGTTGAGGCTGCAGGATGCTGTCATCACGCCACTGCACTCCAGCTTGGGCGGCAGAACAAGACCCTGTCTCCGAATAAAGGAAAAAAATGTGACTGGAAAAAGAAATGAGCTACAGGAGCCTAAACCAAGCAAGGCAAAACCCAGCACCTCTGAGGCTGATGCGAAGACAAGCTCAAACGAGGTCAAGGTATAAAGCAGCAGCAGAGTCTTCTAGGGCCAAGGTCTTCCCCCAACATTTCAGAGGTGGGGATCCCTTGTCAGAACTGATACCCCAGCTAAATTCCAGCTTGACCTCTGGAAGGGCTGGAGACTAAGGTCAGTCAAGGTGATCAGCCTTGTCAACATAACCAACCTCATAACCCTGGGTACCAAGGCGTGGGTGAGCTTCTCTGGCAACACTTGGTGTGTTGTCACACGTTATTGTTGAGTGCATTAAGTGCTCTCCATATGACTCTACTGGCAGAAGACACCTGGAAGCTCACGCCTGGTCTCTCCTAGACTCCATCCTATGCATCTTTTCCCATTGCTGATTTTAATCTCTATTTTTAGCTGTAATAAATGCAACCAAGTATAACAGCTTTGCTGAGTTTTGTGAGCCCTTCTAATGAATTACTGAACCTGAGGGTCCACTGCCCTCTCTGAGCCTCAGTTTCTCCAGTGGACTCCAGAATGATACTCGGTTTAAGGGTTCTCAAAACGAGCATCAGCGGGTTCTGCCCACGCCGGCCCCATGGGCTAAATTCTCTAATAACCACCTCCCTTCCCCGCCTACTCCAGCCAATCATTGCGCTGACTCGGCTCCTGGCCACGCCCTAACCCCGCCTCCGCTGCTTCGAAACCCGTCCCAAGCCCTGCAGCCCATGGGCTGCCACCAGATTCTCGAGCCCCTTTACCTCTTGGTGGCCTAAATCCCTGACTGCTCGGGGCCACTCTTCAGGCCAAACTGGGCCCAAAATCGGGAGGGCAACTGATGAATGTCACTAGACAGTCGGGCCCTCAGGGACCTGGCAACTGGGAGCTTGGACCTCGGGTCGGCCTCCCACGCGAAGCTTGCTCCCCACCAGCATCTGCACCTTGGTGGCGACGCTGCCCCGGCCCCACGGATGCTTCTGCGCCTGTTCCCAGAATCCCTCGGGAGCTGCTTAGGTCCGCTGATGGCCAATGAGGGAGAAACCCTGGCTTCAGGCGGCTCTCGAGTGGGGCACACGAAGTCGTGGCTTATTCTGGCTTCAGTATGCGGGGTGGAGAAGGCGATCCAGGAGGCTGCCTCTGTTTCCTATGGATAAATCGGAGAAATCGTTCTGTAAGCCCCGCCCCCACTGCGTGCGGACGGCTTTTGTCTCCATGGCAACCGTCAACTCTGGAAACGCCTGTCTTTCTCCATGGCAACTGTCTACGCCGCAGGGTGGGGCCGCCCATTACCGGAGCCTTTAAGCAGTATGGGTGCTGGACAAACAGCGTGATCGGGTCGTAAAACTTGATGGAATGAATATTAGAGCACAAGGAAGAAAAAACCGGGCTAGGCGGGACTGAAATAGTTGATGTGAGGGAAGATTTCTCAAAGGAGGAAGCCTATTTTTTTGTTGTTTTTTACTTTTAGTTTTTCAAGACGGGGTCTCTCTCTGTTGCCCAAGCTGGAGCACAGTGGCACGATCTTGGCTCACTGCAACCTCTGCCTTCCGGATTCAAGCGATTCTCCTGCTTCAGCCTCCCCAGTGGCTGGGATTACAGGCGCCCGCCACCAGGCCTGGCTAATCTTTTGTATTTTTAGTAGTGTGAGAAATGGGAAAGTTCTTCTTCAAAGATTATAAAAAGTCACAATTTCTTACTATAAGATTGCTATCCACTATCATATATTCCAAATCAGCTGTCCTAGCTTGCTCCGGCATGCCTAGACAGAACTAGACAAGCCCCAGCCCATAGTGCATAGTTAAGGAAGCATCCTTAACTATCCTTGGGTAACTTCCTTTTCTTTCTTTGTTCTGTTCCCTTACCCAATTAAAAAAGTTTTAAACTAACAGCCAAATGGGTAAAGTGTAAAATGTGAGGTCCCATTCCAGCCAATGGAAACTGGATACAACAGTAGGGTGGATGCCTCAGGTTATAAATAACTCTGTCTCCTTTGTTCGGTGGGGTCTCATGGCTGGACAGCTATTGACTAGCACCCTTTCTGCAAAAAGTAAAGCTTGCCTTGCTGAGACATCATTTGTTCCCGCATTCTTTCTTTTTTTTTTTTTTTTTTTTTTTGCGACACCAAAAACTTCATTCCCAACAGCAGAGACGGGATTTCACCATGTTGCCCAGGCTGGTCGCCAACTCCTGACCTCAGGTGATCCACCCGCCTTGGCTTCCTCAAGTGCTGGGATTACAGGCATGAGCCACCACTCCTGGCCCAGGAGGCGACCTTTGAATAAGGCTTTGAGGGATGAGCAGGAGGTTGCCTGGAAGAGAAGGGAAAATATAGTATATCTAGAGATCTGGCCAAAATTAAGTCTTAACGAGGGTGTGGGGAAACCGCCATTCTCCTACCCTGCTGGTAGGGAAAGGAATGTCTTCAGCCTTTGAGGAAGTAAATCAGTCAGTCAGTGGGTGACTGCTGAGAACCTACTGTATACTGGGCAGTGCTCCAGGCACTAGGGATACAGCGGGGAAAGATATACAGGGGGGCAGGCAGTAACCACGAGACATATGATTGGAAATTATAAGTGCTGTGAAGTAGGCCAGGTGTGATGGCTCACACCTGCAATTCCAGCACTTTGGGAGGCCGAGGTGGGTGGAGCACTTGAGGCCAGGAGTTCGAGACCAGCCTGTCCAACATGGTGAAACCCCACCTCTACTAAAAATACAAAAATTAGCCAGGCGTGGTGGCCGGTGCCTGTAATCCCAGTTACTCAGGAGGCTGAGGCAGGGGAATCACTTGAACGTGGGAGGCAGAGGTTGTAACCGAGACACTCCAGCCTGGGTCACAGAATGAGACTCCATCTCAAAAAAAAAAAAAAAGTGCTGTGAAGTAAACAGGCAGAGGCTGAGATGGGAATGAAGGAGGGACTGTGGGATCAAGAAACAGAATTCTTTGAGAACATAGTGTGAAATAACATAAATAATATCAACCTCAAGAGAAATGTAGAGGAATACTATGAATTGTAGCTGGAATCTGCCCTAAATGTGTATTTCTTCTTCCTGGTGTCTGTGACACTTTGAGTTGGGGTTTGCTTTTAGTTTCTTGAGTGTCTTGCTTTTGATGCTTTTAGCTACTCAAGCCAGTAAATTATCGTTCTTGTTTGAGCTGTGTGAGAGGTGGTCAGGTTCAACATTTGAAGGAAGAAGAGATTCACTGAATGGGAGAGAGGGATAGGAAAAACATACCTTCTTTCTGTTTAGGTTTCTAAGGTGATAGGAGATAAGCCTGGAGCTGCTGGTGGCCACCTTGCCACCATGGGGGGAGAACCTGCCAGAAAATGAACCTAACCAAAAAAGAAGCTAAACTAAGAGGAGTGGCTAGATTACTGACATGTCACTTAAGCACCTGGATCTATCTGTTCCTGAAGGCAAAACTGTTCAGTTACATAGGCTAATAAATTCCCTTTCTTCCTTAAGCAAGCAGAATACTCTTGGCTGGAAATGAATCTCTACCAGAAATTATTTAAAAATCCAGATGGATCGACGGCTGGGCGCGGTGGTTCACACCTGTAATCCCAGCACTTTGGGAGGCTGAGGCGGGCGGATCACGAGGTCAGGAGTTCGAGACCATCCTGGCTAACACGGTGAAACCCCGTCTCTACTAAAAATACAAAAAAACTAGCCGGGCGATGTGGCGGGCGCCTGTAGTCCTAGCTACTCAGGAGGGTGAGGCAGGAGAATGGCGTAAACCCGGGAGGCGGAGCTTGCAGTGAGCTGAGATCGTGCCACTGCATTCCAGCCTGGGCGACAGAGCCAGACTCCGTCTCAAAAAAAAAAAAAAAAAAAAAAAAAAATCCAGATAGATCAAAGTTTTCATTGCGAAAAAAATCATAAAAGTACTAGATTAAAATATAGCAGAACTTTTTTTTCATAATCCTGGGGGTGAGGAAAGCCTTTGTTAGCATGATAGTAGATCCAAGAACTATAAAAGAAAATAGAGATAGATTTAAAAATTTAAATTTAAATCTAAAAATTAAAAACTCTGTATGACAAACGTAAACAAAATTGAAGAGAAACTCGGAGAAAATATTAGTCACTTATACACCAAAGTGTTAATATGTGTAATATATAAGGACTTGTCATTATAAATCAATACAAAAAGGCTTCTCAATTAAAAATGAGCAAAATACATAAATAGGCAATTCACAGAATACAAAACATCAATTAATGCATAAAAAGATAATCTCACAACCAAGAGGACATTTTTACCTATCAGATTAAAATTGCTTTAAAAAATGACTAATACCAAGTATTTGAGAAGGAAGTAAAGGAACAGAGAAATAGTCACTCATATACACTTCCAGGAGTTATGCAAATTGTTTCACCCCTTTTGGAGGACTACTTAGTAATAACTATGAAAAATTAAAATATAGGTGTTCTGTGATCCCACAAGTACACTTGTAGGAATTTGTTTTGTACATAAGTCAAATAATAAATATCCAATGATGGAAAAGAAAATGAAAACAACTTAAATATCCATCAATAGGGATTGCTTAAACAAATTAAAGAAACCCTAGCATGAAATATTAGGCAGCTGTGAAAAATGAAGATACCTATGTATATATATATTTTTGTGTAATATGTACAGTATGTATATATTTTGCATTATGGGAAAGTATCCACATTATATCAAGTGAGAAAAGCAACTTCTTAAAATTATGTTTGCATGTGGTTATGCCATATATACCATACGTATGTGAACATATATACATATAAAATCAGCTTCATAAAAACAGAAAGGGAGATTTCATATTTATAGAAAAAGTAGGAGGTCTTTGGAAGGAAGGGTTTTTTTTTTTTTTTTTTGAAATAGATTTTGCTCGTTGCCCAGGCTGGAGTGCAATGGCACAATCTCAGCTCACTGCAACCCCTGTCTCCCGGGTTCAAGCAATTCTCCTACCTCAGCCTCCCAGGTAGCTGAGATTACAGGCATGCACCACCACACCCAGCTAATTTTTTATTTTTAGTTTTAGAAGAGACAGAGTTACACCATGTTAATCAGGATGGTCGCGATCTCCTGACCTCAGGTGATCCACACGCCTCGGCCTCCCAAAGTGTTGGGATGACAGGCGTGAGCCACCACACTCGGCCTGGAACAAAGATTTACACGGCACTAAAGATTTCTTCATTTTTGTATCATCTGAATTATTCACAATGAATATTACTTCAATCATTAAAAAAGCCACAAAGGCCGGGCGCAGTGGCTCAAGCCTGTAATCCCAGCACTTTGGGAGGCCGAGACGGGCGGATCACGAGGTCAGGAGATCGAGACCATCCTGGCTAACACGGTGAAACCCCGTCTCTACTAAAAATACAAAAAAACTAGCCGGGCGATGTGGCGGGCGCCTGTAGTCCCAGCTACTCAGGAGGGTGAGGCAGGAGAATGGCGTAAACCCGGGAGGCGGAGCTTGCAGTGAGCTGAGATCTGGCCACTGCACTCCAGCCTGGGCGACAGAGCGAGACTCCGTCTCAACAACAACAACAACAAAAAGCCACAAAAGATTAGGAGAAATACCTGGGCAATGACTTTAAAATACAATAATAGCACAGAAGACGGCTAGTGAGACACAGCCCCATATATTCACAGAAGTTCCAGCTGATACAGAACTTCTGGCAACCCTTTGGCAACATACTCGAGGTCACAGAAATCCTCTCCCTATGGCCCCATGACCTCTCTGCCAGGATTTCACCTGGGAAATGGGTAGGCACTCATCCCTTTCATAAAAGGCATGTTCCATACTATATATATATGAGTCAAAAGTGGCCGGGCGCAGTGGCTCACGCCTGTAATCCCAGCACATTGGGAGGCCGAGGCGGGCAGATCACGAGGTCAGCAGATTGAGACCATCCGGTTAACACGGTGAAACCCTGTCTCTACTAAAAATACAAAAATTAGCCGGGCGTGGTGGCAGGTGCCTGTAGTCCCAGCTACTCAGGAGGCTGGGGCGGGAGAATGGCGTGAACCCGGGAGGCGCAGGTTTGCAGTGAGCCGAGATCGCGCCACTGCACTCCAGCCTGGGCAACAGAGCGAGACTCCTTCTCTAAATAAATAAATAAATAAATAAATAAATAAATAAATAAATAGTCAAAAGCTAGAAACAACTGAAATGTCCAACAAGGGACTGGATAATATGTTGACTGAATATGCATAAGCTACGTGAAACAGCAAAACATCAGGTCGTTAAAGGTGACTTAATGATATGTTAAATAGCTGACACTCGTTGCTATAAAAACGTATTGCATCCATGGTCCGCATGCCCAGCCGCGGCAGGTAGGTCAAGTTCAGCCCTTTGGACAGCAATATGGCAACACGTGTGGGGAAGCAGGAAAATGGCTGGAGCCTTGGTTCCCATCATTGCCATTGTGGGAATTTTACTTTGAGGAATAATCACCTCAAAGGGAGGGAGGAGGTGAGCACGCACAGACATGTTCATTATAACATTATTTGTAATTGGGATAACTGGTGAACAACCCATCAGTCAAAAGCTTAAAGAACAATCTAAATGGAGAATGGATTTGTAAATTACACCTTCTCAATGGCATATCATTATCCTTAGTAATGATAAAAGTGTATGGGACAGTGACAATGCTCATGGTATAATGATGGCAAAAATGGTCTCTACATGGTGATTACAATGAAATAAACTTATATTTGCTTAAAAGATTAGAAAGGAAATATAAAAAATAAAAACAATATGACTTCTAAGGATGGCCAAATTGTCCGTGATGGCTTTTATGTTTTTGACCCAAAATTTCTGACAACTAAACCTATGGATATGGGATATAGATTTAAAAAACCATAAAGAGGATGGGTGCAATGGCTCTCGCCTGTAATCCCAACACTTTGGGAGGCCGAGGCGGGTGGATCACGCAGGTGTTCAAGACCAGCCTGGCCAGGATGGTGAAACCCCATCTCTACTAAACCTACAAAAATTAGCTTGGTGTGGTGGCAGGTGCCTATAATCCCAGCTACTTGGGAGGCTGAGGCAGGAGAATCACTCGAACCTGGGTGGCAGAGGTTGCAGTAGAGATCATGCCACTGCACTCCAACCTGGGTGACAGTGAGACTCCATCTCAAAAAACAAAAAACATAAAGAAACACACCCAAGAATGACTGGTGAGTCTCTCTGAGATGCAAAATTACAGGGAATTTGTCTTTTATTTCATACTTCTTTACACTTTCCAAATTATCCTTAATGATAAGCATATGGTATTTCACTAAAATTTTTTCTGTTATAAAAA
>NW_012115710.1:3843818-3847298 GCF_000951035.1 Colobus angolensis palliatus | reverse complement strand
ACACATACATACACATACACACACATATATATATAATTATTAAATTAGAAATAAAACTATGTTTTAAAAATATGATTAAAAGTCTCCCCTTGGGAGGCGGGGCCTGCAGTGAGCCAAGATCATGCCACTGCACTCCAGTCTGGGTGACAGAGCGAGACTCCATCTCAAAAAAATAATAATAAAAAATCTCTCCTTGGTCATGAATAAATAGTGATGCTTAAGAACATGACGCTTAATAGAACAATCACTTTGTAGGCCAGGCACGGGAGCTCACACCTGTAATCCCAACACTTTCAGAGGCCGACGGAGGAGGATCACATGAGGCCAGGTGTTTGAGACCAGCCTGACCAACATGGTGAAACCCCACCTCTACCAAAAATACAAAAATTAGCTGGGAGTGGTGGCAGATGCCTGTAATCCCAGCTTCTTGGGAGGCTAATGTAGGAGAATCGCTTAAACCCTGGAGGTGGAGACTGCAGTGAGCTGAGATCACGCCACTGCACTCCAGCCTGGTAACAGAGCAAGATTCTGTCTCTCTCTCTCTCTCTCTCTATATATATATATATATAAATAGAACAATAGCTTTGTAAAGCGTAGATCCCGGAAACATAATAAACAGAAACAATAGGACATTAAAAATGTCTATAAATATGTGAAACATATTTATATTTATATCCATATTTATATGAAACATTTATTGTTTAAGCCAACTGCAGATTCTGATATTTGTACCTTAAAGTTTTAAAGGAAACTAAAAATGTTACTTTAAAGGATTAATCTTCACAGCTGTCTTCCCCCACTGAATATTCAGGCTCCAATTTAAGGAAGGATGTATCAGTTTAAAAAGCTTGGAGAGGCCAGGCGCGGTGGCTCACGCGTGTAATCCCAGCACTTTGGGAGGCTGAGGCGGGCGGATCACGAGGTCAGGAGTTCGTGACCATCCTGGCTAACACGGTGAAACCCCGTCTCTACTAAAAACACAAAAAATTAGCCAAGTGTGGTGGTGGGCACCTGTAGTCCCAGCTACTAGGGAGGCTGAGGCAGGAGAATGGCATAAACCTGGGAGGCAGAGGTTGCAGTGAGCCGAGATTGCGCCACTGCACTCCAGCCTGGGCGACAGAGCGAGACTCTGTCTCAGAAAAAAAAAGCTTGGAGAGAGCTGTTGTTGGTGAAGGTCCCAGATGAAATGGCTTCCCTTTTGGACCACCCCCTAACTATACCATGACCTCGGGACATGGCAGCATGGAGGAAATATGCAAGGGAAGCCCCTGGAATGATCAGAACCTGTCCCAGTTAGTGAAAAACTGTGCCACCTTCCCTCTAGGGAACAAAGGAACAAACCATCTCAACATACGGCACCAGCATCCTTCTCTGGGGAGTTCCTAGTGTTGATGAAGAGCAGATTGCCGAAAGACCGTTTATGCACCTGGATCCATCTGTTCCTGAAGGCAACATTTTTCCTAGGGTTCCTAGTGTTGATGAAGGTGGGATGGAACTCAACAGCAGGACAGCCGGCTCATTACACACTCAGGTTGTCTCATCAGCATGAGTTCTCTGATGATCGGCAAGCTGTGTGCCCCAAGCAAAGGCTTTCTCAAAATCATCACAGATGTAGGCATCCTGGCCAGTGTGAAGCCTCCGGTGTTCAGTCAGGTGTGAACTCCAACTGAAACCCTCTCCACACTCCTCACATGCGTAGCGTTTGCTGCCATTGTGGACCTTCTGATGTTGGAGAAGGTGTGAGATCTGGGTGTAGGTTCTCCCACAGTCGCTACACTTGTAAGGCTTCTCTCCAGTGTGAATCCTTTGGTGTTGGATTAAGTGGATGCTCTGGTTGAAGGCCTTCCCGCATTCCTTGCAGGCGTAGGGCTTCTCGCCGGTGTGAATCCTCTGATGTTGAGTGAGGGAGGAGTTGTGACTGAAGGTTTTCCCGCACTCCTTACACTTATAGGGCTTCTCGCCAGTGTGGATCTTCTGGTGCTCAATGAGGTGCGTGCTCCGGCTGAAGGTTTTCCCACAGTCGCTGCACTCGTAGGGCCTCTCTCCAGTGTGAATCCTCTGGTGTTGAATGAGGTGGGAGATCTGGGTATAGGCTTTCCCACACACTTTACATTCGTAGGGTTTCTCCCCTGTGTGAATCCTCTGGTGGCGTGTGAGGGAGGAGTTCTGGCTGAAGGTTTTCCCACACTCGGTACATTTGTAGGGCTTCTCACCGGTGTGGATGGTCTGGTGCTGAGTGAAGGATGAGGTGTGGCTGAAAGCCTTCCCACATTCATTGCATACGTAGGGCTTCTCCCCTACGTGAGTGCTCTGATGCCTCATGAGGTGGGAAATCTGCGTGTAAGCCTTCCCGCACTCGTGACAGGCGTAGGGCTTCTCGCCGGTATGAATGCGCTGGTGCTGAGCCAGGGATGAGCTGTGGCTGAAGGCTTTGCCACACTCAGTGCACTCATAGGGTTTTTCTCCAGTGTGGACTCGCTGGTGCTGAGTCAGGGACGAGCTGTGGCTGAAGGTTTTCCCACACTCGTTACATTTGTAGGGTTTCTCCCCGGTGTGGATGGTCTGGTGTTGGGTCAGGGAGGAGGTGTGACAGAAGGCCTTGCCGCACTCTCTGCATTGGTAGGGCTTCTCCCCCGTGTGGATTTTCTGGTGGCGGGTGAGATGGGAGACCTGTGAGTAGAACTTCCCACACTGGCCGCATTTGTAGGGCTTCTCCCCGGTGTGGCACCGCTGGTGTTTGATGAGGGATGAGCTCTGTGTGAAGGCCTTCCCGCAGTCCTTGCATTTGTAGGGCTTCTCTCCGGTGTGAATCCTCTGATGCTCAGTAAGCGAAGAGCTCTGAGTGAAGGTCTTGCCACATGCGTGGCAGGCATAGGGCTTCTCGCCTGTGTGGATGATGTGGTGCTGAATGAAATACGAGCTGTTGCTGAACGCCTTCCCGCAGTCATGGCACTTGTAGGGCTTCTCCCCGGTGTGAAGTCGCTGATGGAGAATATAGTCCGAATGGTAAATGAAGGCTTTCCCACATTCCATGCAGTTAAATGGTTTCTTCTCCACGAAGGTCCTTTGGCATTTCAAGCTCTTCCAGGGCCTGCCCCACTTCCGGGGCCTGTCTCCACGGGGCACTCGTTGCTTCCTGATGAGGGCAGAGGCCTGCCAGAGGCTTCTCTCAAGCTCGTTACACCCAAGGCCTCTCTCCCATGAGGTGTCTCCCTTGGAAGTAGCAAATAAACACATCAGATGCCTCTCCTGCTTTCTTGGGTCCTCCAATGGATAGTGACATGCCAAGGGTTTCCCCACCTGGGCATCTGCAAGCACAGCCCTTGAAGGTCCCTCTACTGGGGAAGCCGAATCTTCAGAAATGCTCTTTTTTCGAGGTGTCTCTCGAATAGTCACAGAACTCGTCTCCAAGTCTGAAAGAAATGGAAAATACCAACACCATCTATCCCAGGACAAAGCAAGCTGATTACTTGGAAGTGG
>NW_012115710.1:3841225-3842641 GCF_000951035.1 Colobus angolensis palliatus | reverse complement strand
AGACAGAGTCTCACTCTGTCGCCCAGACTGGAGGGCAATGGCATGATCTCAGCTCACTGCAACCTCCATCTCCCAGGTTCAAGCCATTCTCCTGCCTCAGCCTCCCAGGTAGCTGGGACTACAGGCATGTGCCACCACACCTGGAAAATGTCTTTTTTGTTGTTGTTGTATTTTTAGTAGAGATGAGGTTTCACCATGCTGGCCAGGCTGGTCTCGAACTCCTGACCTCAAGTCATCTGCCTCCCTCGGCGTCCCAAAGTGCTAGGATTACAGACATGAGCCACTGCGCCCAGCCCATCTCACTCAGTCTTTGTTTGTCTCTGCAGACATGGCAATGACCCTTGGCCAATCTCTGGGAACTAAAGTCCAGGGATGTTTACAAAGGTGCTGGGTCAGATGTTCTTCCATATGCTCAAGACCACGGGTCAAGATGTAGTAGGTTGTCAGCATTGTTGACTGTAAATAGGAAGATGCATGATGGGTACCTGGTACCTGGATTGGGGTCCTCACCATGGCTGGTCATGTAGCAGGTATGTGTGTACGTGACCAACTCTCTTCAAGAACTCTGGACTGTAAGTGAGCTTCCCCGGGTGGAGACACCTCATACATGTGTCTGTGGTTTTGCATTGGTAGAAAAAAGTACATCCGTGTGACCCGCACAGGGAAAGGGAGGGCTGGAAACCTGTGTATGACCTCTCTTGCCTTTGTTAGTTCCTACTGTTCCTGTGTTACAAACTTTGCTGTAAACCGTCAATACAACTTGCCAAGTTATGTCACTCCTTCCAGAAAATCACCCCAAACCAGTGGCTGGTTGTGGGACCCCCAAAACAGAGACATGACAACTAAATGCTATGTGAGATTCCTGAAATTATCCTCTTATCATTGGATTAGGTAATGTTATCTTAGATATGATGTCAAAATCACAAAGCAACACAAGCAAAATAGATAAACTGGACACTGTCAAAATTAAAACCTAGGCCAGGCACATTGGCTCACACCTGTAATCCCAGCACTTTGGGAGGCCCAGGTGGGTGGATCACTTGAGCTCAGGAGTTCAAGAACAGCCTGGGTAACATGGCTGAACCCTGTCTCTACCAAAAATACAAGAATTAGGTAGTGATGGCACATGCCTGTGGTCCCAGCTACTTGGGAGGCTGAGGTGGGAGGATCATCGAAGCCCTGGAGGTTGAGGCTGCGGTGAGCCATGACTGCACCACTGCACTCCACCCTGGGTGACAGTGTGAGACCCTGTCTCAAAAATAATAATAATTAAAAAATGTAAACCTTTGTGCTTCAAAGACACTAACAAGAAGTAAAAAGACAACTAATAGAATGGGAGAAAAGTTTTTCCAATCATATGTCTGATAAAGAACTTGTTTCTAGAATATATCAAGCATACTTACAACTCTCTCTCTC
>NW_012115710.1:3838878-3839455 GCF_000951035.1 Colobus angolensis palliatus | reverse complement strand
AAAGAAAAAAATCTATCTATCTATGAAGAAGGAAAGAACATACTTGAAGGAATTCCATTAAAATGTCAAAAGTTAATTTTTGGGAGACATGAGAATTATGGGGGATTTTCATTTTTGCTTTATTGTTATTTAGATGTTCAAAGTTTCATTTATTCCTCCCAACCCTAGATACTCATGTCACCCCCTTTTCACAGACGAAAAAAATCAAAGCACAGAGAGGCTAAGTGACTTGCCCAAGGCCACACAGCCAGGAAGCAATCAGCTGGGATTTGAACCACACAACCCGACTCTAGAGCCCATGATGATCACCCATGTGTTCCACTGCCTCACCCCTGACTGAACCTCACTGACCATGAGAGATGGGGTGGGAAGAGGGCTCACACCTGCTGGATATCAGCACCCACCTGGACAGGTAACTCGCCAGGCCTCTCTCTCCTCTGGCCTCGGCTCTTCCCCTCGCTCCAGACGGGAGATCACGTCAGGTTTGGACCCAGGCAGCCCTGCCCCTGGGGAAAGATACAAGAGTTGGCTGTGGGTGCCAGGATCACAGGGAGGTCTGCAGGGAAGGTGCACGCAT
>NW_012115710.1:3832484-3837508 GCF_000951035.1 Colobus angolensis palliatus | reverse complement strand
GGATTACAGGCGTGAGCCACTGCACCCGGCCTGAATGTTTTCATTTTGATGAAACTGTCTTGAATCACTGTAGACAAACCTACCATCCCTGATTATAACATGAGATAATTACAACAATAGTTAGGGTGATACTAAAAAGCAAATGTCGATTAAGTGCAGACTACCTACGTGCCAGGCATGTTTCTAAGCTGGTTAAATGTATTAGCTCATTTTCACCCTTCAGGCAGGAAACTGAGGCATAGTCTAGTGTTGTGTGAGCAGGAATGGAAGAAACACACAACACTGCAGGAAGTCACAGAGGGTGGAGAAATCAAAGGAAACTTCCTGGAGGAGGCGAGCCAAGAGGTGACTAGACTAGGGGTGAGGAGGAGACGAATTTTGGTTCAACAAACATACCCGGCCAGGCACGGTGGCTCACGCCTGTAATCCCAGCACTTAGGGAGGCTGAGGCGGGTGGATCATGAGGTCAAGAGTTCAAGACCAGCCTGGCCAAGATGATGAAACCCTGTCTCTACTAAAAATACAAAAATTAGCCGGGCATGGTGACGGGTGCCTGTAATCCCAGCTACTCGGGAAGCTGAGGCAGAGAATTGCTGGAACCCAGGAGGCGGAGGTTGCAGTAAGCCAAGATTGCGCCACTGCATTCTAGCCTGCGTGACACAGCAAGACTCTGTCTAAAAACAAACAAACAAACGAAAACAAACATGCCCAAGGACCTCCCAGTCTCCCTGTGCTAGTCCCTGGCATTGCTGGAGATACAGAAATGATCTGGACACTCCCCTGTGCTTGAGGGGGTCTCCGGCTGAAGGGGGAGGCAGACCTGGACACAATCTGGGTGTCAGACACCCCCTCCCACCTCCCAGCCTCCCAGGGACTTTCTCCAGTATACTTTATCTTATTCTTTTAATTTTATTTTTTGAGGCAGGATCTATCTCAAAAAATAAGACTCAAGACTCAAGAGAAGTCTTGAGATGGAAGCTTTTGAGACAGGATCTAGCAACTCCAGCTCTGTTGCCCAGGCTGGAGTGAAGTTGCACAGTCACCACTCACTGCAGGCTTGGCCTCCTGGGCTCAAGCCATCCTCCCACCTCAGCCTCCCGAGTAGCTGGGACTACAGGTGCGTGCCACCACATCTGGCTAATTTTTAGTTTTATTGAAGAGACAAGGTCTTGCTATGTGGCCCAGGCTAGTCTCGAACTCCTGATCTCAAGCAATCCTCCCACCTCAGCCTCCCCAAGTGCAGGGATTACAGGCATGAACCACCGTGCCTGATCTTTCTCCACTTCTTGACTCCAGCTATCCTTCTGTGGACAAGGAGGGTGCCCTAGAGCCTGGCTTGGTGGCTGGGTGAACCATGGGGTCTGTCTCTAACTGCTGCAACCAGAGGATAGAGGAGCAGGGACCCAGGACAGCTAACCCTCTGATACTGAGGCCCCCCTCACCATGCATGGCCCCCCATGACTTTACCTTCCACTCCCCAGAGTGGCATTTACCACCCATCCCTGTAACCATTCCCCTGCCTGCACCCCTACCTGCCCTGTCCCTCTCGGCCTGCACTGAGCTCAGCAGGTAACAGCCCTGCCATGGTTAGAACCAAACAGCCTCCGACCTGGGTGCTGGCACCCAAGAAGCCTAAGGACATTGCCGCTAGGCTTTTTTTTTTTCAGAATGTCTCTCTCTGTTGTCCAGGCTGGAGTGCAGTGGCATGATCTCAGCCGCCTGCAACCTCCACCTCTCGGGGTCAAGATTCTCCCGCTTCAACCTCCCGAGTAGCAGGAACTATTTGAAAAGGGTAGAAACTGAGGCTCCGAGAGGTGACAAGGATTATCTGGGCGTCGAGATGGCGCTGCTGAGGGAATGAAGAGGACAACACAGCTGGAATGAGAGCCAGAGAGGCGGCAGTTAGACACGAAGTCTCAGCAGCCTGGGAACGGACGGCAGAGGGCGCACTGCTCCCTCCTACCCAGAGGACCTCGAGGCTGCTGGTCCCAGGTATGCGGCGGACGAATGTCCCCTTAGACCTCAAATACCTTCCAGATCCTTCCTCCCTTCATTTTCTCTCCCCTCCTCTCTCCTTCCTCTCTTCTCTCTTCTCCTCCCTCCTTCCTTCCTTCCTTCCTTTCTTCCTTTTTTTCTTTTTTTTGAGTCTGGAGTCTCTGTCACTCAGGCTGGAGTGCAATGGCGTGATTTCAGCTCACTGCAATCTCTGCCTCCTGGATTCAAGCGATTCCCCTGCCTCAGCCTCCCGAGTAGCTGGGACTACAGGTGTGCACCACCACACCCGGCTAATTTTTCATATTTTAATAGAGACGGGGTTTCACCATGTTGGCCAGGCTGGTCTCAAACTCCTGACCTCAAGTGATCTGCCCTCTTCGGCCGCCCAAAGTGCTGGGATTACAGGTGTGAGCCACCACCCCCGGCCTCCACTAGGGGCTTACTCAGAACTTGGATCCAGAATTTGCAACAGACAACAGTAGGTTTTCTCCCCACTCTCCAAAATGATCGTTTTGTCATTTCTTCCTGCTCTGTGCTACACCTCACCCTCTCTTTTCAGCTGTGGCTCTCCCTTGTCACTCAAAGAAGCCATTGGTGTAAGAAGCTCCACCTTCCACCTTCCACCATGAATCCAGGCAACGAACCCACATCTCTATCCTACATCCTGCCTCTGCTCTGGGTATCTTGGAAACCGTCCCTGCTCCAGGCCTGGGCCTGCTCTTCTGCTGGCGCCTGAGCTCACCGCCCCCCCCCCCCAACAGGCAAGGCCTTGGCTCCTCCTACCAGCCCTGCTGTCTATGGAATCGCTAATTTCTCCCCTCCTATCTCGGGCTGAATGACGTTCCACAAAAATTACGCCCATCCAGAACAGCAGAACGTGCCCTTATTTGGAACTGGGGTCTTTGCTGATGTAATTAGCTAAGATGAAATCCTACTGGATTAGGGCAAGTCCTAAATCCAGAGACTGGTGTCCTTTATTTGAGACAGAGTCTTACTCTGTCACTCAGGCTGGAGTGTAGTGCTGCGATTTCAGCTCACTGCAGCCTCTGCCTCCTGGGTTCAAGTGATTCTTGTGCCTCAGCTTCCCCAGTAGCTGGGATTACAGGCGTGCGTCACCACCACGCCTCACTAATTTTTGTATTTTTAGTAGAGCTAGGGTTTCGTCATCTTGGCCAGGCTGGTCTCGAACTCCTGACCTCAAGTGAGCCTCCCGCCTCAGCCTCCCTGTCTCCACTAAAAATGCAAAAATTAGCTGGCACGGTGGTGTGTGCCTGTAATCCCACTACTCGGGAGGCTGAGACAGGAGAATTGCTTGAACCCAGGAGGAGGAGGTTGCAGTGAGCTGAGATCGCGCTACTGCCTTTCTGCCTAGGTGACAGAGTGAGACTGTCTCAAAAACAAAAAAAAAAAGAAGCTGGGGGCACAGGTTGAAGAGTGTGTGGGATCCACATTTTACAGGGCAGGCCAAGAGACTTGGGCCTTCCTGGCTGCTGGGACTCCAGGATCAGCTGGCAGAAAGAGAGGAAGGGAGAGACCAGGCATGAGGGACCAGTGAGAGGAGCACAGAGGCCCCCAGATGGCAGGGGATGGACATGAATGAGAAGAGGGTGCCAGAGGGCATCAGAGAGAATGCTGGGGGCATCAGAGAGGGTTCCAGGGGGCATCAGGCCTCCCCTAGGGGGAGGGCAGGAGGAGGGTTCTCACCCAGGGAGAGAAGGTTCCGGTAGTTCTCTAGCATCACATCTCGATACAGCTCCCTCTGGCCAGGCTCCAGCCAGCCCCACTCCTCCAGGGTGAAGTCCACGGCCACATCCTTGAAAGTCACTGATTCCTGCAAGGGCCAATTTCATTCCGTGGAGGGGCACGTCCTTCTGGCACTCGGGGGCAGAAGTGTCAGGGGTCAAGAGCCCACAACAGCCCCCTGGGCTGGAACATTCTGATTGTGCAGAATCGGGATGCCTGAATCCAACTGGCCTATGGGAACCCAACGAGGGCAGAAACTGGCCCATAGGCACCTTGGTAGAAAGTAGAACAAGGAGCCCTCTCACGTGACTCTTTACTGCCATCTGTTGGGAAGTCATTGTAATATGCCAATTAATTTAGTGTATGACAGTTTACCACACTGTCTGAAAACTGCCACCAAGATGTGAGTCCTGCCCGGGATGAGGCATCCTTGTGCAGTGCATAACCTGCACAGCTCTAAGTGACAGTCCTAAGAAATACTTACAGAAAAAACTGTCAAGCCGTTGTGTGCAGGAGATATTCGCAAGTCCTATTCTATCCCAGACCCCATCCCTGATCCTGACCCCCATTCCTGACTCCAGGGATGAGGCTCAGGGGTGAAACAAAACCATCCAGTGCCCACTTTGCCTGGTACCCGAAAGGCTGCCGGGTTAGATGAAAAACTTTTAGACTGCGTGATGCGGTCCCAGCTCAGATCATTCTGCCTCGGCCCCCCGCTCTTCTGCACTGCCCAGCTCCCCTCTCCTCATACCCCCTTTCCCAGTATTGGAAGAGTCAGGAGACCTTGAGATCATGAACAGGGATGAAGAGGGCCCACTGGAGTCCACAAAGTCATCTTGGGGAAGAGGAAGCCCAGACTCACCTGGCCCTCGGCCATCAGGATCCCATTGGCCATTGCTGGGTCCTGGGCATGTGCCTCTGGGAGAAGGGTCCAGGCCAGGGCCTGAAGAGCTGGAGGAGGAGACCACAGCAGAAAAGGGGTGATTCGTGACCCTGACAGACAGACGCTTTCCCCAAGACTCCTGGTCACAGAAGGGGCCACGGTCCCCTATGAGTCAAAGCAAAGACCCAGGACAGGCCACCTGAGGCCCCCATTCCACACCAGTGACAACAGCCAGCAACCATGAGGCTGTCTCACCTCCCCAACACAACAGCTCTCAGACACAGGAACTATGGTGATCCCTAAATGAGGACATTGAGGCACAAGAGGTCAAGACTTGCTTGTTAATGGAGACAAAAAGTATCAGAGAACTCTAGCCACAGGGTCACCCCTATGTTTTTTCTTA
>NW_012115710.1:3826911-3831114 GCF_000951035.1 Colobus angolensis palliatus | reverse complement strand
AAAAAAAAAAAAAAACAAAAAACAAAAACAAAAACAAAAAAAAGAAAAGAAAAAAAGAAAAAGAAAAAAAGACAAAAAGACATTATTGGAAGAATCATCAAAAATTTGAATAAAGTCTACAGATTAGCTATTAGTATTACATCAGTATTTCCTCATTGTGATCGTGGTGCTATGGTTATGTAAGAAAATGACCTTGTCTTTGGAAAACACAGAGATTCGCTAGGAGGGCTGGGGAGTGGGAGGGCGCAGAGACCGAGAGCGACAGAGACCCCCAGAGACGGGGACAGAGAGGCAGAGAGACGGGGCACAGAGATTCAGCGAAAGGGGGACAGGACCTGGGGCGGCGAGGGTGAGGGGAAGATCAGAGAGAGATGGGAGACCCAGACAGAGAAGAACAGATGCTCAAGATAAGGGGAGCCAAGACCGAGTCTGCGCCGTGCAGTGCTGCTCTCGGGCTCTGGGGTCAGAATCGGGGTTGCAGCTCTACCAGCCTGAGAGAAATTGCGGAGTCTCCCCGAGTCTCAGTTTCTTCAGCTGCAAAGTGAGGAAAGGTAGGTTCCCCTTCCTCGAAGAGCGCAGCAGTCCCAAGCTCCGCTGGACTCCTGGCAAACAGCAGGCGCCCAATTCCTGCGCGCTGAGCCGTCTGAGCCGCGCTGATACTAGGACTCAGGGAATGACAAGAGGGAGCGGGGCGTCACACACAGCGCCCTCCCCCCTTCCACCCAGACCCAACTCGGGCCCGCCCCCGGAGCTTCTGCTAGCCTGTCTGTTCCGGCCCGCACCCACCTGCTCCGGTCGGGTCCGCGAGGTCCGTGCGTTCAGGATTTCGCTGGACAGCCAGGCCTTTCCTTCCTCCCACGGGCCCCAGAACGCGCCTGCGCGCTCGCTGTCTCGGAACTGTAAGTCCCGGTACTTTAAACTCGGCATCGCGACTGGACTACATTTCCCAGAAACCATTGAGGCTCAGACTCCTCCCGGCCTAAGGGCTTCTGACTGCGGGGGAATGCTGGGAAATGGAGTCTGGGAGCAGGATGCGGAGCGGGAGTAAGAGGACTGTGTTTGGATACATACACAACTTTTGGAGGAAAACTGGTATTTGGGACATGCCTGACTGTACTGGCACGCGAATATCCCTGTTTTAGGCAGAGGCGATGCCACAGTCCATTTAATCCAAATTTCTCCTACTATGGTTGAAGTCTTCAGGACAGATAGAAGTTGGCCCCATGTAAACTGATGGTGAATGAATCAAACCACTGTTATTCAATTTCCCTGGGCATCTGCCTTCCTATTTGCTCAGTTTCACCCATCACTTCTTAAAGGGCAGTGTGGTAAAGGCAATGGAGCCTATTCTGGGAACTTGGAGATGTGTATTCAGGAGTGCAAGGATGGTTTGATATTAGGACATTACACAATTTATCTTTTGACTTTTCCAAATATATCAATATGCAACCAAACCATATCTATAGATACAAAAAAAACCTTTGATAACATTCAGTAACCCTAGATGCTGAGAAAGCTTACCAGAAAAAATTCTGTAAGCAGTCATTTCTAGATAAGCTGAATAAATTGAGCATATATTCATATTGAACAACAGTAGCGACAATGTTAAAGAATTACTGGCCTCTTCTTGTGTTTATGTCCATATAATCAAAACCTCATATCAGGCTTTATCATAAAACACTAAAAGAATTGCCAGGCTGGGTGCAGTGGTTCACACCTGAAATCCCAGCACTTTGGGATTTCAAAGAGGGAAGCTAAAGAGGGAGAATCACTTGCAATCAGAAGTTTGAGACCAGCCTGGGCAACATAGCGATACCCCCATCTCTACAGAAAATACAAAAGCTAGCCAAGCATAGCGGTGAGCACCTGTAGACCCAGCTACTCAGAAGGCTAAGGTAGGACGATCAATTGAACACAGGAGGGCAAGGCTGCAGTGAGCTGTGATGGTGCCAGCCTGGGCAAGAGACCAAGACTCTGTCTCAAAAAAAAAAAAAAAGTGTAAACCATATATGTGCTCATGAGCAAAAGCTAGATGGCCCATTGCCAAAATGAAATAATAATAGGTGTTACTTATTAACAACACGTTGTGAGCTTTACTAGTTGACTGAGCTGGCACCAATACCCTATGAAGAAGGCATTGCTCTCCCTATTTTACAGACAAGGACACTGAGATAGAGGATTTATGTCATCCCCCCAAGCTCCCAGAGCTAGTTGAGGATGGAGGCAGGATTTGAATCCAGGTCCAGCCCATATTTGCAACCACTTCATTTTACTGCTGCCAAGTTTGCTCCTTTTTCCTTGCATCCTGATAACCAAATGCTCCAAGCACAGGTTGTACTGTCAGCTGAGGCTCTAGCGTCAGGGTGGCATGGAGCAGAGCCTCAGCTAATCTATAATAGGCATGTCACATTGTGGAGACAAAGGTGACTCCATCTTGGATGATAATCCACCTTGTTGACTTCTGATTAGTCCCAGTCCTGGGAATGCCTTCTGATTTCTACGTTACTTACTGTCCCTAGTGTAAGAACATGTCAACCTTGATGTTGTCACACAAATTATAGGCTATGATTCTTGCCTGTTCTGGAGGGTTGTCTTAACCCTTGTCTTGCTAAAGCAAGTATTCCCCTTCCATATGTTAGATAAGCCTTGGGATTAGGGAGTAACTGTGTGGAGACAGATCTGTCCTGCTGCCACCCAAGACCCCATGCTTCCCTTTGTAAGTTCCCCAAATAAATCACCCCTTACCAACAGACGGGGTTTGTCTCCTTCTTTTTTGGTTTATTGGATCCTTCCACATTTGGGGGTTATTTTGCATAAATAGTCCTTATATGGAACACACATGAACAAGGAGTAAGCCTTCATCGCTATAAGCCATGAAGGAGGTTGTGGGGGTGTTACTGAAGCATAACTACTTATCCTGGTGGATACAACTGTCTCCAAAGGCTTTGATGAAGCTGAAATTTGATATTAAATACAAGTTATTATCAGAGCTTTGCAAGTCATTAACCGCTCTGTGCCTCAGTTTCCTCATTGTACATGGGGCGATAATAAGTACCCTCTTTATCAGGTTATGAGATTTGAATAGGTAGATAGAAGTAAAGCCATTAGAACAGTATGTGACAGATAGAAAATACCATGTAAGTGTTCGCTATTATTAAAAACGCGTTAGGCCAGGCACAGTGGCTCAAGATGGAGTCTCACTCTATCGCCAAGCTGGAGTGCAGTGGCACGATCTCGGCTCACTGAAACCTCTGCCTCCCGGGTTCAAGCGATTTTCCTGCCTCAGCCTCCATAGACGTGCACCACCACGCCCTACTAACTTTTGTATTTTTACTAGAGATGGGGTTTCACCAACACGCCCTGCTAACTTTTGTATTTTTACTAGAGACGGGGTTTCACCGTGTTGGCCAGGATGGTCTTGATCTCTTGACCTGGTGATCTGCCCGCCTCGGCCTCCCAAAGTGCTGGGATTACAGGCGTGAGCCACCGCGCCCGACCCCAACTGTGACTATTTGCTCTTCCTTCCACCTTTTCCCAAGACTGCTTTCGGAAAACACCTACTTTTCTTACAAGAACAAGTTCTTACAGCCTCTCCTGCAGTAAACTTTCTCTGATTTCCACTGAGCTCAGCCGGAGCTGGCAACTCGCTCTCTTGGGTTCGCACAGGAACATTCCAGTATCTTAGATCCTGTAGGGCTATGTGCTAACGGCCGTGTTGTAATTCTTTGTAACTGTCCGTCTCTCTCGCTCCAGTCTCATCACACTATAATTTATGTAAGTCTTAATTACCTGTTTATTCCGCACTTCTCCCAGGAAATTTCCAGGAATTTGAGGAAATGTCTGGACCTGCAGCATGAAGACGTTAAAACAAACAAACCCATAACACTGCTCACTACTGGCCAAGCAAAAAGCATTTTCGGACCACTAGTTTGCGACCCTCAAACTTGAGTTTTTCCCAGGTGCTGCAGTCCGGCTACCAGTTCAGAGGCGCGCGTGAAGTCAAGGTTTACCTCTGACGCATCTGCGGTAGCCACGTCCCCGGCCAGCGCACAGGTGACGGTGACGTAGCGCGCACCAGGAAGAGAGTCGTCATGGCAACCAGCGTTCTGTCGCCCGGCCACGTCCCCAGGAGACTGCAGCCGGCTCCCTGCGGAGGCGTGGAGTCGAGAAAAAGAGGAGGGAGCAGTTCTCAGATATAGAGAG
>NW_012115710.1:3824952-3825447 GCF_000951035.1 Colobus angolensis palliatus | reverse complement strand
AGGAAGAGACAGGGTATAGTGGAAGCAGCTATAGTGGGCTACACTGTGTCACCCACCCCAAAGATATATCCAAGTCCCAACTCCTAGTATCTAGGAATGCGACCTTAATTGGAAACACGATCTTTGCAGATGTAATTAAGTTAAGGTGACATGAGATTTAGGATGGGCCCTACATCTAAAGACAGGTGTCCTTAGAAGAGAAAGGAGAGGGAGATTTGAGACGGACACACAGGAAACAAA
This sequence comes from Colobus angolensis palliatus, assembly GCF_000951035.1. Classification (NCBI taxonomy): domain Eukaryota; kingdom Metazoa; phylum Chordata; class Mammalia; order Primates; family Cercopithecidae; genus Colobus; species Colobus angolensis. The sequence continues at coordinate 3,825,207 of NW_012115710.1, read as the reverse complement.
GCCATGTGAAGACAGAGGCAGGGATTAGAAGGGAGCCAAGGAATGCCAGCAGCCACCAGCAGCTAGGACACAGGCATGGGGTGGATTCACTCTCAGAGGCTCCGGAAGGAACCAACTTTGCCAACCCCCTGATTTCAGACTTCTGCTTTCAGAACCCAGAGAATACATTTCTTTTGCTTTAAGTCACCCAGTTGGTGGTGATGTTACAGCAGCAATAGGAAATGAATACACAGGGAGGCAGAGAAATGAGGAGAG
>NW_012115710.1:3822295-3823897 GCF_000951035.1 Colobus angolensis palliatus | reverse complement strand
AGAGACTAAAGTGACTGAAGAGGAGACTCCCAAAATACACAGTGACCCATCCAGGGAGTTGCCATTGTTGCGGGGCCCACGGGGTCCCACAGGGGACTGAGGAGGGGGCAAGGATGACTCACGAGACCACGATGACCATGAACATAAAGACAGCCAGAGACACAGAAATGAGGATGCCCAACAGCGCCTGGTTCCTCAGGTATTTATTGTCCATCTGGTACTGCAGGGCCACGCGGGGTTGCCGGTCGACTGGGGCGGGTAGGGGAACAGCCCCGACCTCCAAGTCACCACCCCTCCTTAGCCTCGTACCCACCCCACCTGTTCATTCAGCAGCCTGGAGCAGGGGTGGGGGTGGGGCGCTCTCTCTTCCTATTTGTTCCCTGCCCTCTGCTGGGATCTGACTCTCCATTTATCCATTCCTCTAATGCTCTGTCTCAGACACCATTGTAGGCACTTGGCATACAGCCGGGAACCAAGCTGGCAAACTGGCCTCATGGAGTTGACAGTCCAGCCTGCATATCACAGTTATCACAGCTACAGTGAGAGGCTAGTTCTAAAATCATTTCATTTGATGGGATGGGGTGGGGTGAGGACTTGGGAAGTTTGACTCAAAACCAAAAGATACAGATACAATGGCCAGGCGTGGTGAGTTTGCGCCTATAATCCCAGTACTTTGGGAGGCTGAGGCAGGAGGATCACTTGAGCCCAGGAGTTCAGGTCAGCGTGGGCTGTGAGATCCTATCTCTACAAAAAAGAAAAAATTAGCTAGGTATGGTGGCACGTGCCTGTAGTCCCAGCAGTTCAGGAGGCTGAGGAGGGAGAACTGCTAGAACACAGGAGGTTGAGGCTCCTGTGAGCCATGACTGTGTCACTGCACCCCAGCCTGGGGGACGAACCAAGACCTTGTCTCAGAAAAGAAAACAAAAACGAAAACAAAACAAAACAAACAAACCAACCAGAGACACCATGCACATGAGAGGGAGGTGCAAAATGCGAACAGTTTCACAAGATGAAAGTCTTAGTTGCTACATCTTAGCTGTTGACCGTGAAGGTGGCCTTGGGAGTTGCTTTCTGCATCTTCCACTTACCACCTACCACCAACTCTTTCCTTCTACCAGCAAAGCATCTTGGCTTAACCTTCAAACTGTAGGCAGAATCCAATCTACCTCCATGGCTACCAAGCGGGTCCAACCCCAGCCCAAGGCTTCTCTTAGGGGGCTCCCTTGACTCCTCCTCCCACAGTTCCTCACATGGCCTCCGGGAGGCGCTGTTAAAACCTAAGTCGGCTCCCTCTGCTCAGAGTCTTCCTGCTACTCCGTGGCCCCCCATCTCAGAATAAAAGCTCAAGTTCTCACCATGCTCTCTAGCAAGCCCTGCAGCATCTGGTTCCCACGTGACCTGGCCATTGCCACCCTACTATTCTCTTTCATTCACTGGGCTCTGGCCACGCTGGCCTTCTCCTACTTGTTGCTTAATCATGTTGGATCTTTGCATGTGCTGTTCCCTCCGTCATTGACACTGTTCCCGTCACTTGCTTACTTCCTTCAGCTTTCAAAAGTCACCTCTTTAGAGGGACCCTACATCTGTACTTTCTTTTTTTTT
>NW_012115710.1:3817894-3819880 GCF_000951035.1 Colobus angolensis palliatus | reverse complement strand
TCCAGCCTGTCAACAAGAGCGAAACTCTGTCTCAAAAAAAAAAAAAAGAATGAATGTTTTTTAGATTTATGAATGAATGAATGAGTGAATTCAGCACAGCCTTCCAAATTCCCCAGGTACAGCAATGGCTAAGAAGAAAATGTTTTTCTGGCACCTGCCATTCTGGTTCTAGGGGCATTCTAAAGTTCCGGGGAGTCTTTCCCTTTACCAGATGGAGGAAAGTGAATTTCAGAATACAGAAGCAACTTCTGGGCCACACTCTAAGTAAATGGTTAGGGCAGGATTCGAGGCTGCACGTGGGAGCCTCAAAACCCATATTTAGTGGGTCATGGCTGTCTTAATCTCTCGCACGCCTGTCCCATGTCTTCCCCCACCCCCAGAAGCTTACCAAAGCAGTACTTTTTGTGGATACACTGGGGTCTGATCCTCTGGCAATGTAAACAGTCCAACACCTCTTCTTTTAGCCAGCCTAGGCAAGGGGAAAGGGAGAAGTAAGACAAGGGCAGATACCAGAGGACTGGCAAGGGTGGGAAGGAAGAAGGAGAAAGAGGAGATGGGGTCCCTTGGCTCTCCTAAATTTCAGAGATTCCACCGCCCAGCAGAGGAACTGAGCAAAATGCACTGACAATTCGCATAAAAAATAATTGTTATATAATCATTGAAGAGTTCAATTCAGTTGCAGTCATCCAGTAGATTCAGCATTCTGTTTGTGGACATTTAATTAAACATTTGTAAATTCTGAGTTTGCACTTTTCTTTTTCTAATTTGGAGCCACCTTTGCAGACACTGGTGAAATGTTCCCTCTTTGGGCACACTGTGTCCTCCTCTACTGGTGCATACAGGAGGACTACATTTCCCAGGGTGCCTTTCAGTAAATTGTGACCTTGGGACCTAGTCCTGGACAATGGAAAGTCAGCAGGATCATGTGTGTCTCTTCCAGGCTTGGCTATAAAACTCTCAGTGTGATTTCTATTGCTTTTCCGTTTGAAGCATGCTTAGAAGCTGCCACGTGTGTATAGCCTGGATCCCTGAGTCACCACCTGGACTGCCACTCAACTCTCAGTGAAATTTGGGTGAAAGAAAAATAAAGCTTTGTTGTATTAAACCACTGAGATGTGAGGGTTTATTTGTTAATACAACATAGCCTATCTTATTGTGACTTACATACCTTCAAAATGTTGTTTTGCAGATAGTCGTTATTTTCATAAACCTTTAAAAAGCAAATCTCCCTAGGTTCCATGGCTTTGGGGTAAGGGAACTGCCAAATGGAGTAAGGAGTGGTAGCCAGGCTTGATTTGGGGAGACAGGGCGAAGGGGGTTAGGAGGGTAAAGAAGGGAGAGAGCGATGATCCAGAACTCACGGCAAAGTTTGGGGTTACAGGCTGCAAGAGAAAATTGCTGAGGTGAGTTAAATTGGGATGGTAACTTGATAATTTAATTGGCGAGGGATCAGGAGAGCAGGTAAGGAGTGAGGCTGGGAAAGGACAGAACGGGAAGATTGGGGAGAGATGAAGAAGGCTGAGTTATAGGAGAGGTGAAGAAGGAGTTTGGTTTGGGAGAAAAAAGTGGTAAAAGTGGATCAAGAGCTCAAGGGAGAAGGGGAGAGGGGATTGGTGGAGAGATAGGCTGCACCTTTTAATTGATGTGAAATTAAAACTTTCTTGAGTTCCTTGATCACATTCGCCCTGAGGGTCACCAACTCTTCCAGCAAAGGCTCATCTGAGGAGAGGAAGAGATCTTTGTGGGGTGGGAGGCACCCAGAAAGCCCACCCCACTACCTGCAGCTTCCAGGAGAAGATATGAGGAAGCTCCTCTTCATTTATAAGGGGTAACCAAGACCAGGATTACTAAGGGTCTCCTGGGCAAATCTATGGCCGGGGAGATCCTGCATCTATATTCTGATTCACTGTGGGGCCTAGGCAAAGCCACCCTTCCTTGGCCTCACCTTCCTCATCTGGCAAGTGGATTTGATCTCTCTTCTCCTCT
>NW_012115710.1:3806330-3817844 GCF_000951035.1 Colobus angolensis palliatus | reverse complement strand
AAATTTGGGTGAAAGAAAAATAAAGCTTTGTTGTATTAAACCACTGAGATGTGAGGGTTTATTTGTTAATACAACATAGCCTATCTTATTGTGACTTACATACCTTCAAAATGTTGTTTTGCAGATAGTCGTTATTTTCATAAACTTTTAAAAAGCAAATCTCCCTAGGTTCCATGGCTTTGGGGTAAGGGAACTGCCAACTGGAGTAAGGAGTGGTAGCCAGGCTTGATTTGGGGAGACAGGGCGAAGGGGGTTAGGAGGGTAAAGAAGGGAGAGAGCGATGATCCAGAACTCACGGCAAAGTTTGGGGTTGCAGGCTGCAAGAGAAAATTGCTGAGGTGAGTTAAATTGGGATGGTAACTTGATAATTTAATTGGCGAGGGATCAGGAGAGCAGGTAAGGAGTGAGGCTGGGAAAGGACAGAACGGGAAGATTGGGGAGAGATGAAGAAGGCTGAGTTATAGGAGAGGTGAAGAAGGAGTTTGGTTTGGGAGAAAAAAGTGGTAAAAGTGGATCAAGAGCTCAAGGGAGAAGGGGAGAGGGGATTGGTGGAGAGATAGGCTGCACCTTTTAATTGATGTGAAATTAAAACTTTCTTGAGTTCCTTGATCACATTCGCCCTGAGGGTCACCAACTCTTCCAGCAAAGGCTCATCTGAGGAGAGGAAGAGATCTTTGTGGGGTGGGAGGCACCCAGAAAGCCCACCCCACTACCTGCAGCTTCCAGGAGAAGATATGAGGAAGCTCCTCTTCATTTATAAGGGGTAACCAAGACCAGGATTACTAAGGGTCTCCTGGGCAAATCTATGGCCGGGGAGATCCTGCATCTATATTCTGATTCACTGTGGGGCCTAGGCAAAGCCACCCTTCCTTGGCCTCACCTTCCTCATCTGGCAAGTGGATTTGATCTCTCTTCTCCTCTGTTTTTTTTTTTGAAACGGAATCTCACTCTGTTGCCCAGGCTGGAGTGTAGTGGTCTGATCTCGGCTCACTACAACCTCCACCTACCAAGTTCAAGTGATTCTCCTGCCTCAGCCTCCCAAGTAGCTGGGATTACAGGCATGTGCCACCACGCCCGGCTAATTTTTTGTGTTTTTAGTAGAGATTGGTTTTTGCCATGTTGGCCAGGCTGGTTTCAAACTCCTGACCTCAGGTGATCCTCCCACCTCGGCCTCCCAAAGTGCTGCAATTACAGGCGTGAGCCACCATGCCTGGCCTCTTCTTTTTTGTGTCTACATTCACTCCTTCATGATTTCAATCCATATGGCTTTAATATATTACCTAGCCTTGCACTGTCCAGTGTGGTAGCCACTAGCCACACATGGCTACTGAACACTTGAAATGGGCTAGTCTGAATTGAGGTGTGCTGTAGGTGTAAAATGTACACTGGATTGTAAAGATATCGTGCAAAAAACCTGTAAAATATATTGATAATTCCTATGTGGATTATGTGTTGAAATGGTGATATTTTATATATTGGATTAACTAAAATATATTATCAAAATTAATTTCATCTGTTTCTGTTTACCTTTTTAAAAACGCAGCTACTAGAATTTTTATTTTATTTTATTTTATTTTATTTTTGTTTCTGAGACGGAGTTTCGCTCTTGTTGCCCAGGCTGGAGTGCAATGGCGTGATCTCTGCTCACTGCAAACTCCGCCTCTGGGTTCAAGTGATTCTCCTGCCTCAGCCTCCTGAGTAGCTGGGATTACAGGCACCCACCACCACACCTGACTAATTTTTGTATTTTTAGTAGAGATGGGGTTTTACCATGTTGGCCAGGCTAGTCTTGAACTCCTGACCTCAGGCGATCCACCTGCCTCAGCCTCCCAAAGTGCTGGGATTAGAGGTGTGAGCCACCACGCTACTAGAAAATTTAAAATTTAAATTTAAAATTGCATATGTGACTCCTATTTGTGGCTGACATTCTATTTCTATTGGATGGTGCTGTTCTATACACAGATGCCCCCCCACATTTATATTACTAGCCCAGAGGGCTCACCGAAGGTGGGATTTATATATCCAGCTATCTGGTCAAGATCTCCAATTGGATGTCTAAGAGGCATCTCAAACCCACTAAGTCCAAAACTGAACCCTGGTTATTCTCCTCCAGACCTACTCCCAACCTCCCAGTCTACTCCATCTTAGTAAATAGGTATGTCATGATTCTAATTGCCCAATTCAGAATCCTTGGTGCTATCTTTGACGACTTTCTCTTTTTCTTTTCTTTTCTTTTTTTTTTTTTTGTGAGACGGAGTTTTGCTCTTGTGGCCCAGGCTGGAGTGCAATGGGGCGATCTCAGCTCACCACAACCTCTGCCTCCCGGGTTCAAGCGATTCTTCTGTCTCAACCTCCTGAGTAGCTGGGATTACAGGAATGTGCCACCACAGCCGGCTAATTTTGTATTTTTAGTAGAGACTGGGTTTCACCGTGTTAGCCAGGATGGTCTCAATCTCCTGCTCGTGATCCGCCCGCCTTGGCCTCCCAAAGTGCTGGGATTACAGGCGTGAGCCACCACACCCAGCTGACGCCTTTCTTTTTCTTATATCCCAGTGCAGTTTGTCAGTATGACTGGCAACAAATCCTGTTTGTTCAATATTCAAAACACCCATTCCCTCCCCTTAACTCTAAGATCTCATCTTCTACAGAGACAATGTCGCCTTCTCACTCCACTCTGGCCTTCTTGGATGTTCTGTGAATATGCCAAACATAGTCCCATCTCAGAGATTCCACCAGCTGTTCTTTCTGCCTGCACCCTTCTACCCCCAGACCCCGTCATGGCTGCTTCCCTCTCCCCTTCAGGTCTTTTCTCACATGCTTCCTTTTCAGGGACATCTTTCTCGGATGCCCTACTTTAAGCTGCAATCCCCACCCCTACTCACAGCACTTGCTATTCCGTGGTCCTTGCTTTGTTTTTTTCCTCCTTAGTATTTCCCTCCATTTGACATATTTTATTGGGCAATAAAGGATTAACGGAACAGGCCTGGGTTGTCCCAACCCTGCACATTCCCACCCCGCGCTCCCCCCCACACACACAAATTTCGCTCTTGCCTGGCTCACAGAAGGTAACCTCTATGTCCTTGGAATATCCTGCCTATTAAGAGTATCTTGGTTGTTTGGCTGGCACAGTGGCTCATGCCTATAATTCCAGCACTTTTGGGAGGCCGAGGCGGGCAGATCACTTGAGGTCAGAAGTTTGAGAACAGCCTGGCCAACATGGTGAAACCCCGTCTCTACTAAAAATATAAAAATTAGCCAGGCATGGTGGTGGGTGCCTGTAACCCCAGCTACTTGGGAGGCTGAGGCAGGAAAATCGCTTGAACCCGGCAGGCGGAAGCTACAGTGAGCAGAGATTGTGGCACTGCACTCCAGCCTGGAAGACAGGGCCAGACTGTCTTAAAAAAAAAAAAAAAAAAAAAGAGTGTCTTGGATTACGATCAGGTGCAGCGGCTCACACCTGTAATCCCAGCACTTTGGGAGGCTGAGGCAGGAGGATTTATTGAGGCCAGGAGTTTGAGACCAGCCTGGGCAATATAATGAGACCCCGTCTCTACAAAAAATTAAAAAATAGAAAATTAGCCAGGTGTGGTGGCACAGGCCTGTGGTTCCAGCTACTTGGGAGGCTGAGGCGGCAGGATTGCTGGAGCCCTGGAGGTCGAGGCTGCAGTGAGCTGTGATGGCGCCACTACTCCAGCCAGAGCGACAGTGAGGCTCTGAGCCTTAAAAAAAAAAAAAGCAAGGCTACATTACATGCGTGTTTCCTCTTATTTTTATATTCAAGGGAAGTGGTGCAGACCGGCCGAAAGGAGAGGGATGCTGGAGCAGGCGTTCCCTCCGCTCTCCTACCTTTCAGAGACCTATCCGTTAAGTGCTGCGTTTGGTTCTTGACAAAGGACGCCACAAGGTCCAGTTGATTTGTCTCTGGGGGAGAAGGGAGAGGACACTCCAGTGGGCCCCCCAGAGAGTCAAGTGACCTCGCCCCCTCCAGGCCTGGCCCCGACCCCTCTGGGGGGCGTAGTCTCCGGCATCCCTCGCCCAGCCCCGCTGCCCAACTTCCAGCACGCACCCACTCTCCCCACAAACGCGTTCAGCGCGTAGTCCTGGAAGAAAGGCCCCTCCATGCCCATCAGCACGGCCCCGGCGCGGGCCTGCAGCTGCTCCAACTGGAAGCGACTGGGGATGAGGGCGGAGCGCAGGTGACTCAGGGCCTCCAGCACCGAGGGGACGCACTGCAGGCAGCCCCAGCCTCCGGGGGCGCCCAGGCCCGAGAGCAGCAGAAGGGTCAAGGCCAGAGGCATGGCGGGGCCTTTGTGACGTCACAGAGAGCGCCCGGCCGGCCCCGCCTCCCAGTCCAGGGCGCGGTCAGGAGGCCCAGGGAGCATCAGGGTGTTACAGGTCCGTGTTTGCTGAGCACCTACTGTGTGCCAGACATGGTTCTAGAACCTAGAGAGAGAGTCAAGAAAAAACAGAAAGCCTCTGCTCTACGCCTCTTAGAACTTACTAATTCCTCTTAAATTTATTCATTCAACACATATTGTTTTATTTTATTTATTTATTTATTTTTTCCCGACACGGAGTCTCACTCTGTCTCCCAGGCTGGAGTACAGTGGTGTGATCTCGGTTAACTGCAACCTCCGCCTCCCGGGTTCAAGCGATTCTCCTGCCTCAGCCTCCCAAGTAGCTGGGACTACAGGCAGGCGGCACCAGGTCCAGCTAATTTTTTATTTTTAGTAGAGACGGGTTTCATCATGTTGGCCAGGCTGGTCTCGAACTCCTGACCTCAGGCGATCTGCCCTCCTCGGCCTCCCAAAGTGCTAGAATTATAGGCATGAGCCGCTGCGCCCGGCCCACATATTGTTTGTTTGTTTGTTTGTTTGTTTGTTTTGAGACAGAGTCTTGCTCTGTCGCCCAGGCTGGAGTGCAGTGGTACGATCCTGGGTCATGGCAAGCTCTACCTCCCAGGTTCAACCTATTTTTGTGCCTCTGCCTACCAAGTAGCTGGGATTACCATGCCACCACACCGGTATAATTTATGTATGTATATATATATATATAGAGAGAGAGAGATGGAGTCTCGCTCTGTGTCACAGGCTGGAGCTCAGTGGTGCAATCTCAGCTCACTGCAACCTCTGCCTCCCAGGTTCAAGAGATTCTCCTACCTCAGCCCCCATGTAGCTGGGATTACAGGCATGCGCCACCACACCCAGCTAATTTTAGTATTTTCAGTAGAAACGGGGTTTCACCTTGTCGGTCAGGCTGGTCTGGAACTCCTGACCTCAAGTGATTCACCCGCCTCAGCCTCCCAAAGTGCTGGGATTACAGGCCACTGCGTCCAACCTACACGCAACACATATTTATTCAACACCTACTATGTGCCAGGTACTGTTCAAGGCCCCCAGAGCTAGAACTGAGAAAAACAAGAGGTTCTTGCCCTTGCAGTACTTAAATTCATTAACTCAACAAATATTTATTGAGCAGCTACTATGTGCCAGGCGCCAGAGATTGACATAAGATGAACACAATCTCTACTCATCGAGTTCAGGCTCGCAGGGGTGGGAGGGAGTGGGAGGAAGAGAAACGTAAAATCTGGTACACAGATGAGTAACTGAAATAGTGACAAACTGCATTACTTGCTGGGAAGCAAATAGCCTGATATGGTTAAGAGAGTTCCTTGAGGCCAGGAGGTGAGGTGGGGTCTGGTTCCCTGCTGTAGTCCAGTGCCTAGCATGTACTAGGTGCTCAATAGATATTTAGCAAATCAATGAATCCACAAGAGGGTATGTTGAGGGAAGGGTACTTTCTTTTCCCCTGAAATTTTCATCTTGAAAATTTTAAAATCTAGAGAACAGTTGCAAGAATGACCCAATAAACACTCAGATATGACTTCACATTTTGCATTCCCTGTATCTCTCTATATATGTAGATGAATTAAATATCAATGTAATCATAGAGATTCAACTAAAAGACATTATAATAGTATACACGGAGATATAGCAAATGTGAAATTAATATATGATATATTAATATATAGTTACTATTAATTCATAGAGATTAAATTAAGATTAAATATTACTGCGTGGAGGGAGAGAGGAGGAGAGAGAGACAGAGTAGGAGAGGCGAGTTGTCTTATTAATAGTTTAGGTGCTATAACAAAACACCATAGACTGGGTGGCTTATAAACAACAGAATTTATTTCTTGCAGTTCTAGAGGCTGGAAATCCAAGATCAGAGCGCCAACAAGATGTGGTTCTGGTGGAGGTCTCTTCTTGTATCCTCATGTGGCAGAAAGAGGGTGAGAGGACTCTCTGGGTTCCCTTTTTTTATTTTTTAATTTTTGAGATAAGAGTCTTGCTCTTGTCACCCAGGCTGGAGTGCAGTGGTACGATCTCAGCTCACTGCAACCTCCACTTCCCAGGTTCAAGTGATTCTCCTGCTTCAGCCTCCTGAGTAGCTGGGACTATAGGTGTGTGCCACCATGCCCAGCTAATTTTTGTATTTTTAGTAGAGATGGGGTTTCACCACGTTGGGCAGGCTGGTCTTGAACTCCCAACCTCAAGTGATCCGCCCCCACCTCAGCCTCCCAAAGTGCTGGGATTACAAAGTGTGGGATTAGACCACAAGGAGGTGCTCACACCCAAGTGTAATTCTCTCTACTTCCGGACTGAAAGTCAGGGCCTTGCCGCCCACGCCTACCTTTCTTAGGATCATCCAGTTGTCTACCTATGTCGTGGGAGCCATAATTTGAGAAATGAACCTGAGATATTAACGTGCGCGTCCTTTTCCTCATCCCCTATTACCATCTGCCTTTCATGCAGGGAGTCAAGGTGCTGCTGTTTGACCTAAGAAGTGATGGCTAGAATGGGATGGGAAGGCCGCTCATTCCTCAGCTTCCAAGCCCCAAACCCTGAGGCCCGGGTGTGAGGCAGGAAGGCTTGGGATGCAGAACCGGTTTTGTTTATCGGCTGCAGTCATGCTAATTTGGTAAAACATAAGTTAAATGAACTATCATCAGATTTCACACCCCAGCAAAAGTGGCCGAGGAAGTTCCCACACTCACCCTCCAGGCGCACAGACGTCCATCACCATGTTGTTGACGGCACTGGGAGACAAAGGCAAGCTGGGTGTCCTCACTGGGGAGGTGGGTCCGCCGGTGGTACAGGACTCTGTAGCAGCTGGAAGATCAGACGAGCCTGTCCACATCATGACATGAATGGATCCAAGTGAAAACAGTGAAAAGCAAAACAAAGCAAGCAAACAAACAAAAAACCCACAGTGAAACATACAACTCAATACCATTGACATATTTTTTTTTTTTTTTTTTTCTGGAGACAAGATCTCCCTCTGTTGCCCAGGCTGGAGTGCAGTGGCACAATCTCAGCTCACTGCAGCCTCAACCTCCTGGGCTCAAGTGATCGTCCTGCCTCAGGCTCCCACATAGAATAGAAAAATATAGCTGGGTGTGGTAGTACGCTCCTGTAGTTCTGGCTACTTGGGAGACTTAAGTAGGAGGATCACCTAAACCTGGGAAATCAAGGCTGAAGCGAGCCACGATCTCACCACTGCATGCCAGCCTGGGACACAGAGCAAGATCCTGTCTCAAAACATAAAAAGGAAAAGAAAAGGATGATATGTTTGTTCATTTATTTATTTTGAGACAGAGTTTTGCTCTGTTGCCCAGGCTGGCATGCAGTGGCACAAATCTTGACTCACTGTAATCTCGCCTCCCGGGTTCAAGTGATTCTCCTACCTCAGCCTCCCGAGTAGCTGGTGCTACAGGTGTGCGCCATCACACCTGGCTAATTTTTGTATTTTTTTTTAATTATTTTTTTTGAGACAGAGTCTCACTCTTGTCACCCAGACTGGAGTGTAATGGCATGGTCTCGGCTCACTGCAACCTCCGCCTCCCGGGTTCAAGCGATTCTCTTGCCTCAGCCTCCTGAGTAGCTGGGACCACAGGCGCGCACCACCACACACAGCTAATTTTTGTATTTTTAGTGGAAATGGGGTTTAACTATGTTGGCCAGGCTGGTCTTGAACTCCTGACCTCGTAATCCACCGCCTCGGCCTCCCAAAGAGCTGGGATTACAGGCGTGAGCCACTGCGCCCGGCCAATTTTTGTATTTTTAGTAGAGACGGGGTTCACCACGTTGGCCAGGCTGTTCTCAAACTCCTGACTTCAAATGATCCGCCTGCCTAGGCTTCCCAAAGTGCTGGGATTACAGTTGTGAGGCACCACGCCCAGCTGAAAAGGACTATATGTTTTATGCTCATCTGAGTTTGTGACTGTACAAAGTCGTGCCTGCTGCTCTAATATTTCCGGAGGGTTTTGGGGAGCTTTGTGAACCTCATGAAGTAATGTACGTACACGTGTGTATTGCCAGAATGAAGGCATGCCTTACCTCATTTCGTCCACACCCCATTTGGCTGACGTGGATTGGGAGGCAGAGCAGGGACAGTCTACTCGTGTGAGGTTATGCAGGTAGAGACAGGGACAGATGTGGGGCCAGGCAGGCAGCCAGAGGTCCCCAGGCTGCAAAGCTCTGCTGAGTGATACTAATGGCCAGATCTGGCGTTGGTGTGCAGCAGGCGGAAAAGAATGTCTGGGAAATGGTTAGAGGGATTTGGCTTCAAGCCCAGCGGAGGAGGGGAGTTAGAGGAGGCGGTTCCAGTGTTGGGGGTGGGGTGAGGGGTGTTTTCTCACCATCCACTTCCCCATGTCCAGCCCCCTCCCTAGTCCACATTGTGTGGCTACAAAAACAGTGACCTGTTCTCATGCACAGCGGTGGGGGCGCAGACAGGGACAGCCACATTGGAAAACCGTCAGGCTCTATGCAGGCTGGACATGTGCACATCCCTTCCTTCACATGCACACACGGGAAATGTGTGCACACATCCGCCAGGGCGGGCAGACACGAATCCCCTTGGCAGCATCCTTTGTAAGGAGCTCAAGCTGGAGACAGCCCAAATATCTGTCAACGGGAGACTCGTTAGATAAACCCACTGTGGCATGTTCCTCTGATGGAATCCCGCACGTCAGTGGGAGGATGATCTGGCTGCCCACAAACGTCTCTGGGGCATCGTTCAAACATGATGTTGAGCAAAAGCAGAAACAAAGGACGAGGTGATCTGCAATTCCTTTTTTTTTTTTTTTTTTGACAGAGTCTCGCTCTGTCACCCAGGCTAGAGTGCAGTGGCGTGATCTCGGCTCACTGCAACTTCTGCCTTCCAGGTTCAAGTGATTCTCCTGCCTGAGCCTCCTGAGTAGCTGGGACAGCAGTCATGTGCCATTGCACCTGACTAATTTTTATATTTTTAGTAGAGACGGGGTTTTACCATGTCAGCCGGGATGGTCTCGATCTGCTGACCTCGTGATCCGCCCACCTTGGTGTCCCGAAGTGCTGGGATTACAGGCGTGAGCCATCACGCCCGGCCTACAGCCTCCTTTTTTAAGGCTGAGTAATATTCCATTGTATGGATGGGCCACATTGTGTGCATTCATTCATCGGTCAATAAGATACGTGGGTTGCTTGCACATCGTGTTTTGCATTCTTTTCTGGATGTGTGTTATATTTCACTCACACAAAAACTTTAAAATAACATGCTTTGTTATTTGCATGGCCTGGGATTGAATGTCACCCCAAGGCAGAGGCAGGGCCCATGACCTGCCCCGTGGGGCACTTCTCACCTAGTTCAGTGACTCTCACACCCACGGGTGGGGCACGGTCATGCCCACATTTCCTCTCACTCCATCACCAGCACCAAGGGGTGACATCAGCTCTGCTCACACTCTGGGCCTGGAGGCTGCCACTCAGGCCAGAGTCCCCACACCCCCACGAGGCCCAGGGGTTCTCTGTACACTGCCTGTCTCCACCACCTGCTCTCTGGATGGAAAACTGGGGTGTGAGGTGACCGCAGGCTGTCTGCCCCCAGGCAATCCTAACTGTCCCTCTTGTTCCTCAAACTCTATCACTCGCTCCCTTTTCTTTTATGCCTCCCTCTCTGCCTCTTTATCTCTCTCTCTCTGGGTCTCTGTCTCCTCCCCTGATCTCCATCTCTGTCTCTCTGGGTCTCTGTCCCTCTCTCTGGGTCTCTGTCCCCCTCTCTCTGGGTCTCTGTACCCCTCTCTCTGGGTCTCTGTACCACCTCTCTGGGTCTCTGCCCTCCCAGGCTCTCTGGGTCTCTGTAGCCCTCTCTCTCTGAGTCTCTCCCTCTCTCTCTGGGTCTCTGTCCCCATCTCTCTGGGTGTTTGTCCTGTTGTCTCTGGGTATCTCTCCCCCTTTCTCTGGGTCTCTGTCCCCTCAACCCTCTGGGTCTCTGTCCCTCTCTGTCTGGTTCTCTGTCCCCCTCTCTCTGGGTCTCTATCCCCTGTCTCCTATCTCTGCCCCTCTCCCTGTGTCTCAGTGCTTTGTCTCCTTTTTCTTGGCTTGCTCCTCCTTCCTTCCCTTCCTTCCTTCCTTCCCTCCCTCCCTCTCTCCCTCCCTCCCTCTCTCTCTCCCTCCCTCCCTCTCTCCCTCCCTTCCTTCCTCCCTCCCTCCCTCCCTCCCTTCTCTCCTCCCTTCCTTCCTTTCCTCTTGCCTGCCTGCCTTTCAAACTCTGTTTGAGAGCCCCATATTCTGTGTGACATTGGGCAGGAGGCTTCCTCTCTTTGTCCCTCAGTTTCCTCACTGCACCATGGCACTCACTGGGCTGACATGAAACTGAAGGGAATCACTGTGTGTCCGGGACACCTGGTATTTAGCGGCTGCTGAACCAGACCCACGGCCCACATGGGTTGAGAGTGTGGACTCTGTGCCAGGCCCCATGCCAAGACCTAGCACCTCCTTTCATCCTCCCGGCACGCAGTAAGGGAAGCAATGGCGTTGTCCCCGTCTGCAGATGAGGATAATAAGGTTGTTCCACTTGCCCCAGATCAGACAGTGAGTAGGAGGCAGGGCGAGAACTTGAACTCGGGCTGCCTGGCCTCAGAGCCTGTGCTCCTAACCCTACGCCATGAGGGTTTCACATTGGCTGTTACGTGTATTGGCAAATCGGGATTTCCCAGCCTCAGCGCTACTGACATTTGGGGCTGGACGATCCGTCCTTGTGGGTGCCGACCTGTGCACGGTGTAGAATGCGGGCAGCATCTCTGACCTTTACTCCCTAAATGCCAGCAGCACCCTCACTCCCAGCTGTGACAACCGTAGCTATGTCTGTAGATATTGCCAGAAGTCCCCCATCTGTCAATCACTGTGTTCAACACAGCGTGCAGGGATCGAGAATACACAGGCCAGCGAGGACTTTACCAAAATAAAATATCTGATGTCCTTTGGGCTTCAGAAAACACCATCCAGAAAGTTAATGGACAACCATATAATATAAAAATATAATTACAACCGGGCACTCACGCCTGTGATCCCAGCACTTTAGGAGGCCGAGGTGGGTGGATCATTTGAGGTCAGGAGTTTGAGAACAACCTAGCCAACATGGTGAAACCCTGTCTCTACTAAAAATACAAAAATTAGCTGAGTGTGGTGG
>NW_012115710.1:3796780-3804500 GCF_000951035.1 Colobus angolensis palliatus | reverse complement strand
GAAGGGAAGGGGAAGGGAAGGGGAAGGGAAGGGAAGAAAAAATCCAGCCTCAGGGACATTTCCAAGGAAAATGCTGTCCTGGTCACAGGACACTGCTCCACCCATGGCTGAGGCAACTGTCCCTCCCTCACAGATCTTATCAGACTGTAACCTGGTATCGTTTCTGTTTCCCTTGAGGACTCAGCCCTCCCCACCTCAGACAGCAACTGTTCTAGGCCGGAGCCTTATCTGAGCTCCCTAGGTCTCCAGAATTCACCCCTGTTCTAGGCACACGGTAGACACGCTTGTTTCATGCACACATTCATTCTTACACACAGTGCATGCACACCTCTATGCCAGGCACAGTTCTAGACACGGGGGCTACATCGGTGACCAGCTCAGACTCAAACCCCTGGAGCTATGTTCTAATAAAATAAGCACATGTAATATATAGTGTATTTCATGGTCTTCAGCACTAAGGGGAGATAAAGCAGGAAGGGAGGGTGGGAGGAGGTGGCAGGAGCTGACAATTTCCAGGGTTCTGCAGGGGAGACCTCACCGAGGAGGTGATATCCAGGTAAAGTCCAAAAGGAGATGAGGAGCGAATCATGAGGTCATCCCAGGGAGGAGCCTTCTGGGCAGAGGAAACAGCAAATGCAAAGGCCCTGGGGTAAGAACATGCTTAGCAATTTTTTTTTTTTTTTTTTTTGAGACGGAGTCTCACTCTGTCGCCCAGGCTAGAGGTCAATGGTGCAATCTTGGCTCACTGCAACCTGTGCCTCCTGGATTCAGGCAATTCTCCTGTCTCAGCCTCCCGAGTAGCTGGAATTATAGGCGTGGCCACCATGCCCGACTAATTTTTGTATTTTTAGTAGAGATGAGGTTTTGCCATGTTGGCCAGGCTGGTCTTGAACTGCTGACCTCAGGTGATCTGCCCGCCTCGGCCTCCCAAAGAGCTGGGATTACAGATGGGAGGATCACTTGAGCCCAGGAGTTCAAGACCAGCCTGGGTCACATGGAGAGATCTCATCTTCACAAAAAATACAAAAATTAGCCAGGGGTGGTGGTAGTCCCAGTTGCCTGTAGTCCCAGTTACTCAGGAGGCTGAGGTGGGAGGATTGCTTGAGGCTGAAAGTTTGAGTGTAGCACCTGTTCTGTGCATGCACCTTGTGTCCTTCTGCCACAGGACCTTTGCACATGCTGTCTCTTCTGCCTGGACCACCTTACTCTCCCATTCTGCCCAACGACCTCTACTCGTCTTTCAACTTAAAGCTCAATAAGGACACCTTCTAAGACCTTGGGATGGTCTTGACAAGGTCAAATCCCTCTTGTTAGACGTTTTCAGAACACTATGCATTTTTCCACGGTAGCCCTCAGCAGGGAGGGGAGTTTACACTTGTGGGTGTGACTGCCTGATTAATGATGGTCTTCCCCACCTCAATGTAAGCTCCTCGTGGACATGAACTTGCTCCCTGCTGTGTCCCCAGCCCCTAGAACAATACCCGGTACACAGTAGGGGCTCAATAAATATTTGTTGGATGAATGAATGAATGTATGAATGAGAAAAATAACAAGAATGCAGGCTAACAACTAATGAGCTCAGACAGGAAGGGATAAATACAAGCCATGTTGCAAAGGAAGAATGGGTAGGAGACGGATTTGGAGAGAGAATAACAATGGCCTGGCCGGGTGCAGTGGCTCATGCTGGTAATCCCAGCACTTTGGGAGGCCGAGGCAGGTGGATCACTTGAGATCAGGAGTTCGCAATCAGCCTGCTCAACATGGTGAAACCCTGTCTCTCCTAAAAATACAAAAATTAGCCAGGCATGGTGGCACGTGCCTGTAATCCCAGCTACTCAGGAGGCTGAGCCAGGAGAATCACTTGAACCCAAAAGGTGGAGGTTGTAGTAAGCCGAGATCATGCCACTGCACTCCAGCCTTGGTGACAGAGCGAGACCCTGTCTGAAATAATAATAATAATAATAGTAACCACCTTGGCAGAGAGAGGGAAATCCAGTTGAGATGGTAGAGGCCTATCCCAAACCTAAAATGTTGCCAGTTTTAGGAGTGTTTGAGTTTGAAGGTTGAGTTTGCAGCTGGTCGCCACATGTGGCCCCAGACCACCTGAAATGTGGTTGGTCTGAGTTGAGATGGGCTTAGAGATTTCAAAGGACTTAGTATTAAAAAAAAAAAAAAAGAATGTTGGCCGGGTGTCGTGGCTCATGCCTGTAATCCCAGCAGTTTGGGAGGCTGAAGGGAACAGATCACAAGGTCAGGAGATCGAGACAATCGTGGCGAACACGGTGAAACCCCATCTCTACTAAAAATACAAAAAATTAGCCGGGCATGGTGGCGGGCACCTGTAGTCCCAGCTACTCGGGAGGCTGAGGCAGGAGAATGGCATGAACCCTGGAAGTGGAGATTGCAGTGAGCCAAGATTGCATCACTGCACTCTAGCCTGGGCGACAGAGCGAGACCCTATCTCAAAAAAAAAAAGTCAAAATCTCGTTATAGTTTATTACAGTGACCACATGTTAAAATAACGATTTATGTATATTGTATTAAGTTAAAATATATTATTAAAATAAATGTCACCTTTTTCTTACTTTTTTTTTTTTGAGACAGGGTCTCACTCCGTCACTCATGCTAGAGTGCAGTGGTGTGGTCATAGCTCATTGCATCCTCTAACTCCCGGGTTCAAATGATCCTCTGACATCAGCCTCCAGAACAACTTGGAGTATAGGTGCGTGATCCCAGTGCCCAGGTAATTAGAAATTAATATTTTTTATAGATGGGGTCTTGCTGTGCTGCTCAGGCTGGTCTCAAACTCCTGGCTTCAAGTGATCCTCCCACCTTGGCCTCCTAGTGTCACGCTGGGTTTGTAGCTGTTCAGGGTGATGATATTACCTGTGCAAGCCCTGGCTACTTCATTATATCATCCTGGTCAACACTTCTCAAACTTTAATGCGCACGTGGATCTCCTGGAGATACTGATCAAATGCGGATTCTGATGTATGAGGTTTAGAGTGGGGCCTAAGGTTCTAAATGTTTTCCAAGCTTCCAGGAGTTGATGATGCTTCTGTTACTAGAAAAAGGGGTCTTGATCCAGGCTTCAAGAGAGGGTCTTTAAATCTCTTGCAGGAAGGAATTCAAGGACAGTCACAGAGTGCAGTGACAAGAAAGATGTTATTGAAAGCTACTTTATTGCAGAGTAGGGCATCCTCAGAGAGCAAGCAGGAGAATACGTCGTCCTTGTTTTAAGTTTTTCTTAGACAGGGGTCTTGTCTATGTAAAGACTAAACTAGGCACGGTGGCTCATGCCTGTAATCCCAGTACTTTGGGAGGCAGAGGGGAGGATCACCTAAGATCAGGAGTTCGAGACCGGCCTGGCTAACATGGCGAAAACCTGTCTCTACCAAAAATAAAAAAATAACAATAAAGAAAAATTAGCTGGGTGTGGTGGCATGTGCCTATAATCCTGGCTACTCAGGAGGCTGAGGCAGGAGAATTGCTTGAACCCAGGAGACGGAGGTTGCAGTGAGCCGAGATGGCGCCATTGCACTCCAGCCTGGGTGACAGAGCAAGACTCCATATCAAAGAAAAAAAAAAAAGACTAACCTAAGCTGTACCTGCATGCAAGGAATGTGTGTGACTGGCAAGAAATGTGCCTTGTTAGTCCCAAGATGGAGCAGAACTGAAAATGGGCGTTATTCTGGCTCTCCTAGGCTCCTGTTTCCCTAATGCTTCTGGTCCATGGATCACATCTCAGGAGTAAGGCTCTAGGGCTGGGTTTCTCAGCCTTGGCGCTGTTGACATTTGGGGCCATACAATTCTTTGTTGTTGGGAGCTGTCCTGCGTGTTGAAGGATGTTGAGCAGCATCCTTGGCCTCCACTTTTTATTTTTATTTTTATTTTTTTTGAGACAAGTGTCTTGCTCTGTCGCCCAGGCTGGAGTGCAGTGGTGTGATCTCAGCTTACTGTAACCTCTATCTCCTGCGTTCAAGCTATTCTCATGCTTCAGCCTCCCCAGTAGCTAGGATTACAGGCATGCGGCCCCAAACCCTGCTAAGTTTTTGTATTTTTAGTAGAGATGGGGTTTCACCGTGTTACCCAGGCTGATGTCAAACTGCTGACCTCAGGTAATCCACCCACCTTGGCCTCCCAAAGTACTGGGATTACAGGCGTGAGCCACCACCGCACCCGGCCTATTTCTCCTTTATCTTAAAGTTATTTGATTTTGGCCAGGCGCAGTGGCTCAAGCCTGTAATCCCAGCACTTTGGGAGGCCGAGACGGGCGGATCATGAGGTCAGGAGATCGAGACCATCCTGGCTAACACGGTGAAACCCTGTCTCTACTAAAAAAAAATACAAAAAACTAGCCGGGCGAGGTGGTGGGCGCCTGTAGTCCCAGCTACTCGGGAGGCTGAGGCAGGAGAATGGCGTGAACCCAGGAGGCGGAGCTTGCAGTGAACTGAGATCCGGCCACTGCACTCCAGCCTGGGCGACAGAGCGAGACTCCGTCTCAAAAAAAAAAAAAAGTTATTTGATTTTTTAAAGTTATGTGTGTAAATAGTTTACTCATGGATTGTATTCCATCAGGGTACAGAGGAAAAACAGAACATTTGTAGTAAAAGGGGGACACTGGCATACCCAACCACAATGCACATGTATGTTCACCAAGATCCACTAAAACAGGGATTGGCCAACTGCAGGGGCTCAATTCAGTCTCCAGCCTGTTCCTTTATGGGCCAGAGCTAAGAATGGTTTTTGTTTTTAAAGGGTTGTAGGTCGGGTGTGGTGGCTCACGCCTGTCATCCCAGCACTTTGGGAGGCCGAGGCAGGTGGATCACAAGGTCAGGAGTTTGAGACCAGCCTGGCCAACATGGTGAAACCCCGTCTCTACTAAAAATAGAAAAATTAGTCAAGCATGGTGGTGGGCACCTGTAATCCCAGCTACTTGGGAGGCTGAGGCAGAATTGCTTGAAACCAGAAGGTGGAGGTTGCAGTGAACTGAAATCGCACCATTGCACTCCAACCTGGGCAAAAGAGCGAAACTCCGTCTCAAAAAAAAAAAAAAAGGTTAAAAAAAATATATATATATATGACAAAGATCTTATATTATTCCCTAAGTTTGAAATATTTCCTCTCTGGGCCGGGCATGGTGGCTCACACCTGTAATCCCAGCACTTTGGAAGGCCAAGGTGGGTGGGTCACCTGAGGTCAGGAGTTTGAGACCAGCCTGGCCAACATGGAGACACCTCATCTCTACTAAAAATGCAAAAATTAGCTGGGCATGGTGGCACACCCCTGTAATCCCAGCTACTCAGGAGACTGATGTGGGATAATTGCTTGAACCCAGGAGGTGGAGGCTGCAGTGAGCTGAGATTGCCCCACTGCACTCCAGCCCGGGTGACAGAGTGAGACCCCATCTCAAAATAAAATAAAATAAAATAAAATATTTCCTCTCTGGCTCTTTGTAGAAAAAATTTCACAACTCCATACAAGAATGTCCTTAGAAACCCTATTGTAATAACCCCAAACTGGAAACTACATAAACATCCATCCATCCACCATCGAATGGATAAATAGATTGTGTTATCTTTGTACAATGGAATGTCATCTAGTAGGGGTGACAAACTTTTTCTGTTAAGGACCAGATAGTAAATATTTTCAGTTTTCTGGGCCATGTGGTCTCTGCCGCAGCCATTGCCGGGCTTACACAGCTATAGACCACAGTGAATGAATGGGCATGGCTTTGCTCCAATAAAACTTTATTTACACAAACAGGCAACAGTCTAGAGCCGACCCCAGGTGGTAGGTTTCCAGCCTATGCCATTTAGCAATGAGAGTCAGCAATCAACATAGAACCTATGTTAAGTGGAAGAAGACAGACTCAAAGGAGTACAGACTGTACTGTTCCTTTTATATAAAGTTCAAGAACAGGAAGAAGTAATCTACGGTGTTACAAGTCAGAATAGCGGTGACCCTTGGGAGAAGAGGAGGGACAAGAGGGCTTGGGGATGTTCTGATTTTAAAATCTGGGTACTGGCTTGCTGGCTTCATGGGCTTGTTCACTGTGTGATAATTTGTTGAGCTGTACATTCACAATGTTTGCACCATTTTTGTGTGCATGTTATTCTAAATAAAGCCGGGCAAGGGTGTTGCCTGTGACAATCTGATACCTGGCACGGCAGCTGCGCAGCAGAAACCCCCAAATTCTCCCCGGAATTGGGATCTGACAGCTTCTCAGCCTCACAGCTGTTGGAGCTTCTCAGATCCACTGATTTAGTGAATTTGACACGGCGGAAAAATTCTCAGCTTCTTACAAGAACCACACCTCAATGACTGTCCTCTTTCTTAATCTCACCACTTTCAAACCAGGAAATGAGCAGAAAAAAAAAAAAGTAAAACAATAAACCAGTTTAAATACCTCTGAGACACCAAGGGAAATGTCCTAAACGCCAGGCAATAAAGTCCATGTTCTTTCCTCCCGGGAAAGCGTCGCTGATTCATCTCCTTCATTCTGTGCCTCATGCATGTCTGGTGAAGAGAGGCCTTCCCAGACCACCTGATCTAAGGGAGCACCCCCTCACCCCTGCATTTCCCGGCAGTCTTCTCTGCTTTCTGTTTTGCCTTCATGAGTGTAAGAAATTGAATTGTGTCTCCCCCTAAAAAAGAATTGTTGATACCCTAACCCCTAATACCTCAGAATGTGACCATGTTTAGAAACAGGGTCATTGCAGATGTCATTAGTCAAGATGAGGTCATCCTGGAGCAGAGTGAACCTCTAAACCAATTTGACTGGTGTCCTTATAAAAATAATGCCATGTGGGCCGGGTGTGGTGGCTCATGCCTGATATCCCACGCTTTGGGAGGCCGAGGTGGGCAGATCACTTGAGGTCAGGAGTTCAACACCAGCCTGGTCAATACGGTGAAAGCCTGTCTCTACTAAAAATACAAAAATTAGCCAGGCATGGTGGTGCACACCTGTAGTCCCATCTACTCAGGAGGCTGAGGCTAGGACAGAGGGCTGAGACAGATTCTCCCTCATGGTCTTCAGCAGGAACCAGCACAGGCAACACTGCAAATTTCTGGCCTCTGGAATTGTGAGACAATAAATTTCTACCATTTAAGCCACACAGTTTGTGGTACTTGGTTACAGCTAATACAGATGGATAAAATTCAGATATGTGGGAAGGGGAGGATGGGCATTCAAGGTGAAGGGAACAGCCTGGGCAAAGGTAAGGAGCCAGGACACCACTAGGCTTCCACAGAGAAGGATGCACGGTTTAGTGTCACAGGGTTGTGGTGTGCATTATTACAGGATGCTGCATCTCAAGGACACTTGACCTATGCCCACTGTCCCCTTCTCAGTTCCAGATGTGTGTCTCTGACAGGGTCTGGCCAGGCAAACAAAAATCACCTTAGGTCTTTCAACAGGAGGTAATTTAATATAGGGGATTAATCACATAGAGGGTGGAAGGACTGAAGAGCTAAATGCTGCACATGGAGGCTTTCTAGAGCATCTGTAGGTAGAGCACAGCTATCTATCTATCTGTCTATCTATATATCTTTTTTAATTTTTATTTTTGAGACAGAATTTCACTCTTATCGCTCAGGCTGGAGTGCAGTGGCATTTTCTCAGTTCACTGCAACCTCTGCCTCCCGGGTTCAAGCAATTCTCCTGCTTCAGCCTCCTGAGTAGCTGTGATTATAGGTGCCTGCCACCACGCCTGGCTAA